>NW_027176251.1:875000-962500 GCF_023055335.1 Clinocottus analis | reverse complement strand
CTCGGCCTGCAACAAATTCATATTTTTGTGCTCTGTTTTATACCGTATAGCATACTGCTCTCTGCATCCCTCACCTTTCACCTCCTCTCATCGTCCAGGTGTCTGAACGCATGCACCTACTGTAAGACGAAGCACGCCAGAGGAGACCTCGCCAGCTACCCCATCGAGGAGCTCGTGGAGCGAGCCCGGCAGTCTTTCCAGGGTGAGCGCATCATCTCCCTCACACTCATAGACGCACACGCAGTCACACCGTGATGTTTGACTTGCGTTGCGTCTGTTCACACGCACGGGATCCTTTCAAGATGTTGAAGATACTTAAACGACAATTGGGGGGTCATTGAATGTCAGAATATACCGACTGTGTATATTTATGTTGCTGTGGAAGTGCTGCTATTGGACAATTAAAGGTGTTGATAAAGCATGACGAGGGTCTCGGAGAGAGAGGACGCCAGATGAGCAGCTGTTGCGCCCCGGCATCTGTTCCTGAAAAGTCGACTCCCAGAATCCGTAATCGCGCAGCGGGCCGAGCCCCAGGCGGGTCGGTCAAGGTCAAGTCCACACAGCAATCCGACAAATCTCCCTTCCAGAGCCTTTATTATCCATCTTTGACTTCAATTTTGATATTTTTTTTGTCATATAAATGATATGTGCATCTGTATAAGCATGCACTGCAACTAATATCTTCTCCCCACTGGATCAGAAACCTCTTACTTCATGTCCAACACGACGTTTCAGGTCTTTATGACCTATGAAATGTGAACATGAGCTATTTAATAACTTGTTTATTCAGCGTCAGTACACCAGACCTCATCCCCGTACATGTACTTTTAGGATATCCCGCTTTTTAAAAACAGCTGATGAAAAGCAGCCTTTTTTTTTTTTTTTTTTTTTACAGAAACAAATCTGCAACCCTGTTTTAAGTTTGATGTTTTCAACCTTAAAAGCAAGTACTCTGGATTCAGTTGTCCAGGAATTCATGCCGGCACAAGAACACACAACTGACACGGTTACACAATCTTTAAAACAAACATAACAAGTCAGGATTTGTACGACTTGTGACCAGAAACCACCGTTTCTAGTGCAGCCTTTAACACACACAGCAGCGTTAATACAGTTTACAATAAGAAAACTAAATTGTAACCCAGAAGACACGTGTTGGAGCCTAACAGACGTGAACAAACGCAGCAGTTTAAACTGCTTTTTGTCGCAGGAAAAACAGCAGCGAGGTAGGAAATCGGCACACCGGTCAAGTCCCTTTATTGTCATGTACACAACAAATACAGTGAAGCAGTCAGTGGCAATGAAAATCTCAGACTCCCTCCAAGTGTGAAATCTAATAAAAAAGCTGCTGGATACCACCGTCCACCTGCTATGGATGCTTGTATATATATTGGATCAATACACGTAGTAGTACAAGTAGTTGCAACTTTTTTTAAGGTGAGCTGTCGTCGCTCTGAACACGGACTCGGTTCACGTCTCGGTCGTGACAAACCGGCGCGTACCCTTGACAAGGACGCGGCTCTCTGAATCCCATTCAGAACTCTTTAAAAACAGCTGCATCCGTGCCACTGCAGGGCCCGGGGGCGGCCAGTCAAGGGCAAACTCACCAGCTGCTTGAGCCGTGGTGCGCACACGTGCACACACACGTGTGTGTCTGTGTGTGTGTTTGCACGCATGCAAGATGTGGCTAACAGAACAGGGTTGAAGATACACGGTAAACGGTGAATGGACTAATGTTTGAACGGCGCTTTTCTAGTCTTGCGACCGCTCAAAGCGCTTTAACACGACGTGACATCATTCACCCATTCATTTACTGATGGGAGGAGCCACCGAGCAAGGCGCCACATCAGTATCATCAGCCATTCATACCGCCGATCCTCTGAATGATACGCCTGCCCTTTACACGGTTGTTTTGGCAAGCCTGCGTTGTGTGACTAACGTTGTCTTGTGAGCTAAATATTTGGGTAAACTTCAAAGTCCAGCCTCCGGACAATATACCCAATAAATGAATGAATGAATAATTATTCATTTACCAAACCAACATGGACTCTGAACAATTTGCATGCGTGCGTCAGACCTGCGACGGACCTGACGTCGGTTAACCGTCGTCATAAAACACAAACCAGGAAGTTCAGCTTGGAGATCAGATAGTGTGTGTGTGTGTGTGTGTGTGTGTGTGTGTGTGTGTGTAATCCGTTAAAACGCAGGAAACATGAATGTCAGAGACGGTTAGTTTTTTGTTTTCAAAACAGAGAAAGAGGAAGCTGGAGGTTAGCGCCTGTCATGATTTACAGACGGTTGGAGTGAGACAGTGACACGTTGATGAGAGAGACGAGGTTTCACTGTCTTTCTGTCGCTCTCTACGGTGGATTCAAAACCACGTCTGCATGTTATTAAACCTTTAAAGGGGCATTAGAGGGCGGTTAATTGTCATATTTAAAAATAATACCAAAAAAACCAGTCGTATTAATAAGCTCTGACGTTGCTGGTGCTTCTTATTTGTACTTTTTTTAATATTTTGATGTAATTCATTGTGATGCTGCAGCATCTGCTCTGCTCTCTCTGACCACACACACACAGTAAAACACACACACACACACACGAGGCGAACCAGTTGGAGTGAAGGATGTTTTAATTGACGGGCAACCACACTTGTTAATGTCCGTGCAATACAGTTAAAATGTATTTACTTGGTTGTAATCTGCCATAAACTGCTAAATGGTGTTAACTCGCTTCCATTCTCATCTTTGCATTGACTTTTTTTACCGGGAAAATAAGATAAGATAAAGATAAATAATCCTTTATTTGTCCCTAAATGGGAAAATTACAGGATTACAGCAGCACTGCTCACAAGGAATAAGATTAAAAGAATCAAGTAATATAAAAAAAACAGTAGAACGATAATAAAACAGATAAAAAAAATGTAAAAATGTGCAATAAAATAAAAAATAAAATAAAATATATATATATATATATATACACACAGATGGATTAAAAATATACACAAAAAACAGCATAACTAACATTGCACACACAAAGTTGCATGTTAAGTAGTGCCCAATAGAAACACAGTAAGACACACACACTCACGCTTGTGATAAACAGACTTAATCCAACGACTATTTTTCGACCCTTCGGCCATCTAATGTATATTTTGTGTGTCACATTTAATGTGTTCCTCTTTTCGTTGAACACATAGAATCATCTTCCACACTCATGAAGCTCTTTACTCCATCAAATGTGTTAGTTAGCTTTGGATTCACATCACGGCGCTCTCTCTCTCTCTCTCTCTCTCTCTCTCTCTCTCTCTCTCTCTCTCTCTCTCTCGTTCTATTAGCCACCGTTTTCCTTATCTCAAACAAATTGAGCCTCACAAATAGGCCCCTGCAATTTGATTTGCCATTTGATGTCTTTTTGAATATAAAAAAGCTGTGAGTATGAATGCTAATGCTGATTGGCCAGTCAGCCGGCGTTGGGGATGTTTGATTGGTTTATCCCAGGGAACTTTTAAAGGATTTATGGGATTTATTCAAATGCGATTTGAGGTAAATAGCTCTCTTTCCATCTGGAAAAAATAGAGAGTGAGTGAGTGCACAGCTTTTAAAATAATCTGAATTATTCAAATGTATGAATGTATAATTTTTAAACATCAGAGGGGTTTGTTAATGTATGCAGGTAATGGAGGCTGGAGATGTCAGAGAACATGACACGACTGTGTGTGTGTGTGTGGAGCAGTGTGTGCGCTTCATGTGACGTGTGAGTGTGTGTTGGACTGTGTGTCACAGGAGTGTGTATCCTTAGTTGTACTTGAAACGTCCGTAACAGGAGAAATATTCACCCGTATTCCTGAGATGAATCCTGGAGACGACAAAACTTCACCTCCACGAGTTGAAGACGGAGAGAAGGAGAAGAACCTCCATCCAACCAGACTGTCCTCTCTCTCTCTCTCTCTCTCTCTCTCTCTCTCTCTCTCTCTCTCTCTCTCTCTCTCTCTCTCTCTCTAACTCTGTTTCTCTCTGTTTCTTTCTCTCTTTCTCTGTCTCTCCTCCTCCTCTCTCTCTCTGTCTGTGTCTCTCTTTCTCTTCCTTCCTCATCCTCTCTGTTTCTTTTCTCCACCTCCTCTCTTCTTCCTCCTCTCTCCCTCTTCTCCTCTTCCTCGTCTCTCTCTATCTCTCTCTCTCTCTCTCTCTCTTTCTCTCTCCCTCCTCATTCTTTCTCCTCATCATCCTCCTCTCTTCCTCCTTCTCACCCTCCTCTCTCTACTCTTGCTGTCTACTTCTCTCTTCTCCTCCTCTCTCCTCCTCCTCTATCGTTCTCTCTCTTCCTCTCTTCCTCTCTCTCTCTCTCTCTCTCTCTCTCTCTCTGTCTCTCTCTCTCTCTCTCGCCTTCATACATCTTTACTTTATCTCTCCTTCTGCCTTCTTTCTTTCATCTGAACCTTTATATTTGTAATAAAATGTCTCATAATCTGACAATAAATCATTTAACTTGCATTATTCGCTCCTGTTATCTCCAAATAACACTTATTAAAAGCACAGATATTTGTCCATACAGGCTATTTAACTTAACTGGTTCAGTGTAGAGTTTTGTTTTGTGTGTTAAAGCCTCCACATTGCGTGTCTGTGCGTTAGCAGAACCGACGGGTTTGACTCTGTGACTTAAGGCCGAGCCTCTCATCAAGGCCGAGCCTCTCGCTGCAGCGGACAGGCTGCTCAACCTTCAGGGCGACGACCAGATCGCTCCTCAGACGAGAGAGCTGTAATTTTGGGCATTGTGAGCATCACAGTTAACGGAAATAAATCCCACCGAAAGCCGCTCTCGGTGGTCATGTGACGATGTGTGACCAGGCCTATAATTAAGCATTGGGTGTGCGTCTGGTCTGTCTGGGGGGATTTGCTTTTTGACAGTTTGAAATAAACATGAATCCAACCGCACATGCTTCCCTGAGATGTTCTCTGAGGCCCATTACACAGCAGAACCGGGCTAAAACTATAAAATAATAACCTTTTTACGCAATAATGTCACTTTCTGCACATGTATACTCCTAATTTATGATGTGTTTGATTGTAAATTTGCCGTACCCTCCTCTCACATTCTTTTTAAAAATGCTATAACCTCTGGAAACCTGCACACGCCTCCGTCCTGTAAACATGGAGACATGTGACAGGACACGAGGGAGGCCGGTCGACAGCGCTGTGGACGAGAGAGAGAGAGAGAGAGAGGGGAACTCTATTTTTGTTGTGGTCCTCAAACCCCCCATTGTGGCTGTCTCCTTGTCATTTTAAACCATCAGTTGTGTGTTTTTTTAAATGCATCTAAAACAGGAAGTGACGCTCCTTAGATACAGACACACTATCACTCCCACATGTGTGTGCATAATGCGTTTCAGACGTCTCTACGCGGCTTGATTTGTATTTTTTTGGGAGCTCTAGCGGGTGTTGACATCAAGATAACACACCAGTGAAACCTTGCATCATCAGTATTGCTTTTTTTTAATGTAGACAGCTTGATTCTGAACTAGATTCATGAAATATAATCACTATTTTGGTCAATCTTATTAAGCCCTTTTTGTATGTTGCGAATCATACATTGAAAAGCAAACGTACCCACTAATATTCACAGATATCATCCGCTTTTCCTCTTCATTTCCACATGACTGATGGCATCAGTGTCAAAAAGCGATATTTAGCAGAAATGACACCGCTTAGTTTCCTGGATTTCCAGCTCGGTGACGTGTGACGGACAGCTGCGGGTTACGTGGGCTAGCTTGTTGGCTAGCTCCAACATCTGTGACAGGTGTCGGCTCCTGTTTGCCTCCGCCGCTGCAGATATGCGACACATGGACGAGCACACTGGCCAAAAGGTTGACGAGAATGGTCTTCCTCGGGTCAGTGGTTTGTGGAAAATTTGAATTACACCTTTTTTAGATGAGATAACCTTTCTGGTTATCGAACCCAAAGGGTTCATTTACCTTTCTGAGTAAAGTAAATGAACCCTGTGGGGACAGTCGATCATCAATGCAGCACAGAAAGAAAGAGAAAACTGTGGATTTTAGAGAGTAGAGCTGTGCAATGTGTCACGCCATGTGGGGGGTGTCAGAAGCTGTTTGCAGTTGCAGGTATTTCTTTTCCCGCAGATGACATAACGTATCGATGTACGTAGATCCGTGTGCATATGCGAACCGTGCACGTTTTGAAGTGAAAGAGGAAGGAGGGATTGAGAAAGGGAAGCTCGGCTCTAATTTGCGTCTCATTGATTGAGAGAAGAGTGGAAATAGAGACCCGGGCCGTCGAGCGGAGAGAGCTGAAATATTGATATGGGGCCGCATTGATCACGGCGGAGTCACCGCCATCAGAGCGCCGTCTATTGGAGAGACCTCGTGGAAAAAAACAAGCTGAGCGTGCAAAACGCTAACTTGAATTTCCTGTGTGCAGGCAGTCAAATTCATTATCCTCTGGGAGCGCTCTCGTCGGAGAAGCTAAAAATGGATTTTCTGAATGTCCTCCAGCCCCCGAGAAGGAGCTGATATTTTATCACGCGGACAGAAGTTTCTCCGTGTGCGTTTTTTTTTTTTTTTTTGCTCTGCGCAGTTCAGACTCCTGCAACAGTTTCTCATAATCTGGCTGTGGTGTGGCCAATAAACTGGAAACAGATCTTCACTCGCAAACACACACACACACCAACCAGAGTTCAAGCATATGTCACCACGACCGCAGCATCAAGAACTGATAACAAGTCTTCTGCTACTCGACTTAATTAGTTTAACTGCCGTTGTGTGAGCATGACGGACCGGTTTCAGCGTAGCATAAAACATTTTTACGGATTCTTCTCTCCATTTGCGCAAACTTAAAACGGGTTTGCATGAAGACGAGCTTATGTGGAACAAGAAGCCAGAATTAAAGGAGGATTTTGTGGTTTGGGTGTATAATTATTTATCAAGGTATTAAGAAGACTGCGAGACATTTTCGCTCAGCAGGGAGATGTGGATTCGTCCTCAATTGGTAATATTTGACCATTTTACTTTATCAAGCTAGAATAAATACGCTTTCACAACAAAACATTGTGAATGAAACTCATGTTTTTTAAACATTTCATCTCTGTGATCCCGGCATTTCTCTCGAATCACTCGGTCGACACGCTATTGTTTGTAATTGAATGACACAATCCAGTGAACGTTCAGGTTTCACAGCGGACATTTTGACTTGAAAACAGGTGTAATTATTAACACTAATCATGGAACCGCAGTGCGTTTAGGTGTTACCGTGTCAGGACCGGTGTGTTGCGCCCGCGGGCTCAGTGGCGTCGGGACTCGAGCTAACAACATTATGTCGTAACTCCTTCCTCTGCTTTCCTGGATGTGGAACACGGTGGATGCTTCGAATAAAATGTGCATTTTTTTGGTCCTGTCAGACACCGAAGCGCCAAACCGAGCTCCCGACACGGTCCGATGATTCGTTCCTGCGTGTTTGCGACCGTATGTAATGTTCATCAACGGGGAGCTCGGGTCGACACGTTGTGCCGTAACGGGTCCGGCGTGCGGGTCCAGCTGCCAACGGCGGGAATCAAGGGGGAGCGATGGAAAACCAGCCGTACACGTGGTGATGTTTCTCAGTCAAGACGGACACAATTGAGATGGAGTATCGTCCCTCAGTCGGGCTTCTCACCGCTTGTGTGACCATTCGATAACCGCGACTCGTTTTGGCTTCACACACACACACACACACACACACACGCGTGCTACACACTACACACGGGCATTTAAAGTGCACGTGCACGGGCGCGCCGCTTCCTCAGGCGCTCTCTTCAGGCGATGTTTGGACAACCCATCCGAAGTCTCACCTCTACTACGAGTCATTATGCATGGCCATGATGCAGTCTGTGTGTGTGTGTGTGTGTGTCTTTGTCTTTTGTCGTGTGTGTGTGTGGGTCGAGACTGACTCACCAAAAAGAAAGGCGAAACCGGTTATTTTCTATTTCTTGTACCATATTAAATATCTTTTTGTTGTCTTTCTTTTCTCCGAAAGTTCAAATAAACTGCCGCCATCTTTCACTTTGCTTTTCTGCCTCCTGTCTTCTTGTTTGACCTTTTTTCTTTTTCATTCACTCCATGGGCTGGACAAAAAGGCAACACAGGGTGTGTGTGTGTGTGTGTGTGTCTATGCGCGCGTGTGTGTGTCTGTGCGCGTGTAGCGTCTCGTCCTGTGATTTAGTGCCAAGCTGGCAGCAGAGACGAGTGAATAGGGGGCCCCATTTCACACAAAGGGAGCACGGGATACACACCAACACACACTCACAACTCACAGTCAATGCCAGACTGCAGGCCACCAACTGCACACCTGGCATGCTGCTATTATGTCACCAGTGTGTGTGTGAGTGTGTGTGTGAGAGAGAGAGATTGTGTAAGTCCAGCAGACGCCATCTGCTCTGTCCTCTGTGAACTTGTGTCCACACCTCTCCCCTCTCCACACGATCAGAATATGTTAAAGCTTTTAAAAAAAACACTTTTTACTGTAGTATTTCACCTCTATTGCTCTAAATATCTCCGTGGTACTAAATGTTCCATATTGTGTTATACTGCTTGACGTATATAGTATATCTTAAGCTGTATAAATATGTGTTTATTCTATAAACTAACATCTGTGCTCTTGACCATAGTGCCGCTGTTTTAATGCAGCATTTTACGACCCTGTACTCTTTACTGCTGTATATGTATTATCCCTATAATAAATATTTAACTGTTAACAGTCTCAACTACAGTTAAGGGGAGCTACATCAAATATATACTGAATATTACTCCATACATTTATGTGTGAAATAAACGGTATCATGGTTCTACTAACATTCATACAACATTAATGCGTTTTCTCATTGTTCAAAAAGAGAATTAAAACAGCTGAAGATTAGAAATTGGACCAATAGATGATGTATTACTGCGATTTTGAAGTTGTTTTTTGGGGGCGGTACTAAAAGAAAGACGGGTAATAGTCTTAATATCAGTTTCGCTCTCTGTTCTCTTTCCTTTCACGGTATGTTCTTCTTCTTCTGACCCTTTTTTATGTGTTTTCTTCTTCTTCTCTCTCACATAAAGGCCATGTGCAGTATCTAGTGTATCCCTGTGTGTGGGGGAGGGGCGAGCAGCGCCAGCTTCAGTCAATAGGTGGCAGTAGGACACTTGGAGTCACACCCGGACCATGTGCTCGGCTCACTGGCCTTGTTATTGTCTGAATGGCACACACACACACACACACACACACACACACACACACACACCACGAGCAGGCTTGTGCCTGTTAAAATGTTTAACTGCTCTAAGTCCTCCGACTCACATTTGGCTTTTTAGTCCTTCCTCTCCGAACGCCGCAGTGTGAGCGCGTTCCCTTCCCCAAGCTGTTAAGTACACTCCTGCTCTGCTGTTTACACACCAACTTCCTCCTTGTTAGTCTGTGTAAGGGCACAAAAGACACAAAATACATATCGTGCTCTTTTTTTGTTGTTGTTGTTGTCGCCGTGCAACATAGTAAATATTTGTAGTTACTTCCCCTTAAAAGAAGCAACTTCCACAATGATTTTTTCGAGGTCCTCCTTTCAATCATCTTGTGATCTCTTTTTGTCTCGACCCAGTTCATAAAAAGTACATTTTCAGGTTGTTTTTAGATTGTTTTTCCACGTTGTCTAGTCATATTCAGTGATAAAAGAGCGACATAATGATGTTGGACAGGGTCACAGAGTCGATGATCACTTTGCTGATATTATAAGCAACCTTTATGTTCTGTATATGCCAACTCTTTTGTCTGTTTTAACATTTTAAAAGTGTTGTAGTCCTTTAAAAAACAAGGATATTGACATCATGTGAAGAAGTACTTGCATTAGGCCGCGTTTCCTTTGAGTTACTACACAAATGTTTCAGTTAAGTGTTGTTTTTTTTCTTCCACATGTCATTTTCATATCACAAGGAACACAAAGGAGGCCTTTGGTCTGGTTCACAACCAGTAACTCACTTGTTTCCATAAGCCCCAATGAGTCAGGACACACACACACACACACACATGCATGCACACGCACACACACGCCAGTGTAAAGGAGAAAAATAAAAAGCTACTAAAGTGGCTCAAGTCTTCAAGTTTGTCTTTGAAGTCTAGACGTGGAGCTCGGGCGGCTGGAGGAGGAGAGATTAATTGGGCCGTTTAATCTACTCGGTCCCTTGTTTGAACCCTTTCAGCTTTTTTTTTGGCAGCGTCACAAAAACAAATGCCCTTTAGATACCTGCGGGGATTAAAGTTTCTGCCGTGTGGCATGTTTTGTGTACTGTGGATTTCCCGCAAAGATCGATTTGGATCAGCGGAAACCAGAAGAGGTAGCTGATTAATAGAAGTCGGGTATTTGGTGGCTTGTGGTGCTAAAGTACGATGACTTTCTGAGTGTTTCTCATGGCAATACACAACGCGATGGGTCTCGTAGCACATTTGCCAGGTTGACAGAGGCCTGCCTATCCAACATCGACCCTCTTTTTAGCTCTGCTTCTGGTCTCCACCAACTCCAGAGGGAAATATCTGGGCTTGTGGGAGGGAGCATACATCACTTCTTTGTCTGGAAACGACGTTGGTTAGAGCGGATGAATCCAAAAAGGCTTTTTAAAGTAAGTCAGGAAAGATCCTTAAAGGTTGTTGTTGATGGGTCAGAGGTTCCCGTCAAACCCTGGGCAGAATAAATGTATATCTACTCCTTTAATATCTACCTATTCAACAAAAGGAACAAGGACTTAACATGTTTTCCAGAGCCGCTTGCCTCGGTGAAGAGGCATCCTGTCTTCTGAGTCTTTTGTGGACTGTCAACACATTCAAATCATTTATTCGTTTCAAAGACAGTTTCATTTTGATATTTATAATAGTCATTCTCTCTGTCCTGTTTGTGGTTTTTTGGGGGGTTCGGCTCTTCCTCAAGCGTCTTCATCGCTCTCCAAGTCCTATCAATCAATACTGGAGGCACTGATGCAACATAGCAAAATAAAACAGCACAGCCTGGCCTTACAAACCAATAAAAGTCCATTTTCCATGTTTAAAACACTATAAATATGATCATTAACCATAAATATGACTTGGGAGGAAACAAAAGGGACTTTAAATTGTCATATCTCTAGCATGTAGCGACACACAATTAAGCTTATAACCGACTGACTCTCTTAAAACTGCTAAATCCAACAAAGCCTCAGCGAGATATCAACCACAGTGCAACTTTTTTCTTCCTACCTTTTACCACACAGACATCACATGTCCGCCCACTTAACACACACATCCCCATTAATTGGTTATTCCACCTGTAATTAACTTGAACCTGGCATCAATGTTGTGAACGACTCATTACTGCGAACGAGAGAGAGAGGAATCCAAAGAGGGAGAGACCAATGAAACCAGCGAGGCTGGAAGAGAACGAGAAGGAAGCGGCAGCTGTACGCTGCTGGAATATATTTTAAGTCCCAATATGCAGCTTATTCTTTATTTAAAGCTCTATTGAACATGCTTTTCCCCCCCTGAGAAGACAGACAGACAGAGAGAAATGGAAAGCCAAACAGATATTGAGAATATTTCGCCCTCCTCAGTCTGAAATATTACGCAACTGCTCCACTTTTACTCCGGCGTTTGTCTGTTTTATCCCCCGCTCGGCTCTCCTCCACCTCTGTCTTTGTTATGACTTCCCCTTCTTTTATCTTCTCTTATTTTCAATCAATTCCATCTCCCACATTTTCTCTAATCTTTCTATTTTAGTTACATTTTCCCTTCTTCATCTCTTCCTGCGTACTTTAACTTCACCTCTTTTTCGTCTTTGACTTCACATTTCTCACATTTTTTCTCTTCTTTTCTTCAATGTCTGTTTGTAACTCCTCTGTCCACTGCACCTTCTTTTTCCTAATCTCCCTCTCACTTATTTTGCTTCCTGGTTTTGAGCCGCTTGCTATGTGTGTGCCAGTCTCACCATAAAAGGCTTTAGGCCTTAAACATATACATATCAATATTTGTACGCTAATTAACTTATTATTTTAACCTTAATTATTTAGTTGCCTGCGGGACTCCTCAAACAACACAAATAGAGTAGTTTTAAAAGACGTCGCGGCTCATTTAGTCGAGTTGTTATGCGTTGGGATAGAGCAGTGGCGCTCAAACTGTGGGGCGCGGCCCTCTAGTGGGGCGCGGAGGTATTACAGGTGGAGAGTTTTTTGTTTTTTTTAAGAATCCTTTATTAATCCCACAGTGGGGGGATTATTCTCTGCATGTTACCATCCTTGGTGATGAAGGAGCTTTGTGCTGTTGTGAAGCTCTGGGGCTTCAGTGCCTTGCTCAAGGACACTTCAACATGAAACTATGGGGAGAAAACAGGGACCCAACCTGCTTCCTTGGTCATCTTTTTTGCCAAATATGAGTTATGCACATGTTATTAGTTTTTGTCAGATGGAGCAATCTGGTTTACTTGAAAGGGATTTACATTTTCTTTAATGTATTCATTAAACAAACACGGATGGAGGAGTCACAACAACTTGGACCATTTTGCTCCCATGTTGTCGGGGCGGTGGGAACATTTTGCTTCATCCGAAGCGGTGACAGAAAAAGTTTGAGAACCGCTGGTGTTAGCTGAGAGTAACGTCGGCAACCTGCGCCTTGAACTACTGAACTAACGCTCTGCAACACATCACGAATAACCCTGTCCAGACCTGGCATTGACGTGCGTTTTGGGTGATCCGATCACGAGTGAAGAGCTCCGGCGTGTCAGTCACCCGTCACTGCGACGCGTCCCCCCGCCGAGCGGCAACCTCTGTTGCCGAAGCCGCCCATGTTTTATACACAGCCTGTGATCTCCACATGTATGTGAGTAACCACATGCATCATTGCCTCTTGCACTGTAATATATGAGTAAAAGTAATTTAAATCAGCTGCTAGCAACTTTGAAGGTTACATGTTACACAAGTTGACATCAAGAATCAATCAACACATCCTACATGTCAACATGACAACTTTGTCCATCTTACCGTCTCTAAAATAAGATAAAATAATCCTTTATTAGTCCCTCAGTGGGGAAATTACAGGATTACAGCAGCCTCGCTCACAGTAAATAAAGATCAAGTAATATAAATAAACAGTAGTTTGCATTTCGCGGCGTGCAGCTTGATAAAAAAAAGTCACCCACGTCGCCTGATTATAACTCACAGAACTGTGCCGTGTTTGTGCGCGCTTTCTTTTTGTGTGTGTTTGTGTGTGTTTGTCCCCCCGTGGCACATATTTTGGTAGCATCAGGGGGTCTCTTCACACCCCCTGCAGGAACCGGTTCTCACATTGTGGACCACCCGTGGCCACAGCCACGAGCCCCTGGTGTTGGTTGACATGAAAGGGCTACAGGGGGGGGGGACAGCTGATGCACGCACACAACAAACTCACACGAACACAAACGCACACGAACAGACAGATATTTGCTCAGAGAAATATTTTTTGTGTGCAAAATGCTGCAAACTACTGAATACGTCCTCTAGTAAATATTCCCTGCAACTGTTTTAACCAAACTCAGTGTGTGCTTCAGGTTGCGCTTGGCATTGCCCCGCGACAAACAACCTTTGTTTTGTCCCTCAACGGTCTAAAAATACTAATTCATCTCACACGCAACGAGAAAACAGTGCACATTGCATCTCCTTCATGTGTTTGCACGTGTGCAGGGATGATAATACGTGTGGGAGATGTGTTTTTAACTTGGCAATGATCCATTTTTGGAAGGGCGGGAAAATTAATGTTCCTCTTTTCTTGTATCTCCTTCATTTTAAAATACAATTCAGGAACCCAATGTGCCCGTCAACAACGCTATTACCACGAATATTGGAGGCAGCGGCACGTCTTTACCTTCATGGCAATATAAGCAAATGCACAATGTTCATCAATGTGCATATTTTTTTGCACTACAATATGAGCAAAAAGTTTCTTTCTGTGGAAAAAAAACCCACATTCTTTAGTGGGAAGCTTCATGCATGCCGCTTCAAGCTGTGCACTTGTTTTCAAACTAGTTTAAAAGTTTGGGGGTTTTGTTTCTGAAGACCTGAGATATTTAAATCTCGCTTTTACAAGATGATCTGCATCCAATATGCTATCGAAATAATGAGTCGGCGCCTCCTCGTCGAGCTCAATGAGTTCATCTGCAGCTATCAGATGGTATGTTCGTGCGCAGTATGTAAATGCAGTAAGTGGGTGTGGGGAGCTGGCGTTGTCAACCACGCCAAGCAGGTGTAGGGTCACTGCGTGTGCCGACCTACAGCCGGGATTTACTTCTCTTTAGATGTGGAAGAGAAGCAAAATATATTGTGCCAGGCCTGAGCTGAAGATGAAGAAGTCTTTACTTTAAATTAGAGAAGTTCCAATCTGGAGCGCCTGCTGAATGAGCCATACGATCCCTCTCTCTCTCCCCAATAATACACTGTCCTTTGTCCCAAAAAAGGTTAAACTTCTTGATACAAGGCCCGAGGATAGAATCGGTCTGAGCAGCGGGCGGTATGAAGTCTAAGAAGTTGTTGATTTCCACATCACATGAACTCGCCACAACGCAAGAGTCAGCTCAGCTAAACATAATTATTTGTTCCCACCTTTTCGTTATTTGTTTGCCCCTCGCCTTTCGCCCCTTCAGACACCGCAAATGTCGTTCCTGATGTGTGAGGCAAAGATATAGAAAAGCAGAGAAATAGTTCAAATATACAGAGCCTGAATGGAGAAAGTAAACGGTAACAAAAAGGAGAAAAGTATAGAGGTATGGTAAATACGAATGGAGATGTGTCCGGACATGTTTGGTACATGTCCGGACACGTCTCACTCTTCTGCCTTCTGCCTGCACCGCTCCGTCCACCTCTTTCTGTTTTCCTCTGGTGTTCGGCTTGCGTGACTATATTCATCATTTTATTAAATATTAAGGGCAGCAAAAACAATGTTTTTAAAGAAGCACGTCTTCACCAAAGATCTGAAGTTAGTTTGTTGAACTTCATGCACGAGCATCTTCAGGAAACATGATGTAATCTCACATGTTGCTATTGAACCTTTATTAACAGAGCTAATGGAGTAATAATAGCTAATAAGAAGGTAAAACACCAACCTCATAGACATGACTACAAGGTTAACATATAACAAGCAATAGACGCGTCAACAGATGAAGGAAATGTAGTTTTCTAGTGCGAAATAAAGCTGCAAAATTCATCAAATTTGATCTAAATAACCATGTGGCCCGCTGCAATTTTCAAATCACAGGACGCACAGCATGTGTTGAAGGCAAAATACATGTCGTTATGCCCCCTTTGCATTATATATTGTGAGTGTTTTGCATGTTTTGCTGTGTGTGTGCGTGTCTCTGCTGACACTCTCCTCTCCGTAGCCTCAGTGAATGTCACTCCCGGTCTCCAGCTGAAGAAGCTGTTGAGCGCTTCTGCCCGACTGCATGGCTGTCGCCACATCTGTCACTTTGCAGAGGACCCTGTGCCTGATTCCCTCCAACCCACATTGCCCCTGTGTGTGTGTGTGTGTGTGTGTGTGTGTGTGTTTGGGGGCTCCGCTTTGCTGTCAAACCCCTTGACCGGCAGCAGCTCCACTGTTCCTCGTGCGTGCCGTTGCTCTCCAGCTTTTCATTTCTGCAGCAGCGGCTTCATCTGTCACAAGAGATCCATCTGAAACTCTTTCTGCTGCTGCATACCTGCAGTCTGCAGCGTCTTCACGAGCGCGCCCGGAGGGCAGGAGGATATCCTCGTCTGAAGATGATTGTTAATGAGCACCCGGTCCCTTTTCACTGACGTGCTCATGGAGGATGTGTGTGTGTGGCAGGAGGGATGCTGTGTTCATGTTCAGCTACCTGAGAGCGACACACTGTTCCACCTGTTGTGACTTCGCAGCTGACGTAAATCAACCAGCGTCGACAGCTTTTTTTATGAGCCCTCGGCACTTTCTCTTTCTTGCTGTTCACTCCTTTTTTGGGCCTCCCTCTATCCTACGTGTTAAAGACCTGCACTGTGCATCTTGCTCTCCGCTCTCTATTGGTAGGTTGCGAGTGCACATGTTGTAACTTAGCAATGCTTGACCTGAACTACGAGTATTTTACAATTGAAATGAGTTTTGACCGTCTCAGCCGAGCATTTTGCGACTGACAACCATCAGATCTTTACTAGTGACCTTGAGACTTTGTTCTGTTTTTACTCTGCCTGATGTGGGTGTTAAAAATGTGTCCCCACAGTGTGTGTGTGTGTGTGTGTGTGTGTCAAAGTGTTGCAGTGAGAGAGGCCTAAAAGAGGAAGGATGGGCAGATTGGGATCAGCATCCTGCACATGGCCTTTCTGTTCCTTTTGCTTGTTAACTCGGTAAACAAACCGGTCATTAGCCTAAAGCTTTATGACACAAAATATCCCAGATGTTTACATATGGAAAAAAAACACTAATATTTACATAATAAGATAATGTTTACAGTGCCACTGACTCAATTAATACACACACAACGTGCAATTACATTTGCTAATTCACAAATACAGTTGTGCACAAACGCAATATATTATAGGGTCACTCACTAACTTTAATTAATACACACGCGCAGGGTGTATTTAAAGTTCGACCGGGCTTTCCACAGTAACAGATTACACACACACACATACACACACACACACACACACACACACTGGCTAAATGAATTAACAAACACAAACAGGATGCCTGCTGGTGGGTCATGAATATATTAGCATAAATACTGACCAGACGTATTATTATTTATCAAATTAGTCGTTGCACAAGCGAGTGCAAACACACACACACACACACACACACACACACACGTAAAGAAATTAGGTCAACATCCAGAATTTAGGGAAGAGTTAAACCTTATTATGTCTGATTAATAACACAACCATAGCACTGCATGTGTGTCTACATGAGAATATTTGGGATCATGCATGCATGTGTGTGTGTGTGTGTGTGTGTGTTTTTTGTGGGTCCACTGCCTTGACTTCTTTGACAGCTGATATTAACCATTACCAACTCAATGACTTTTTAATAGTAACTCATTTCCATATGTAATCTCAATGCGGAGGCGTGTGTGTGTGTGTGTGTGTGTGTGTGTGTGTGTGTGTGTGTGTGTGATGCCCTCAGTGCCTCGCAGTTCTCGAGGTCTCTGAAGCATACAGGAAAATGAGATCTGCCCCTTACAGCACCCCCTACCCCCCCCCACACACCCCTCACACACTGCGTCTCAACCTCCCCGTCCTCTAATCCTCGCTACCCAATCAGCCATCCATCTTCCGCCCCCGGCTCAAACTCATGTGCTTTTAATGACGTACAGTACAAGTTAATTATCTTGATAGACGAACACTCTGTCAAACCTCGAGACAGTGTGAATAATCTCCGTTTGATAGACGTCCCCCCTCTGCTTCGTACAATCGTATAATTCGCGGTAACATACTGAAAGATTGTCTTTTTTTTTTTACATTTCAATTAGCTTTTGATTCATCAGCAGATTGACAGGTGACACATTTGATAATCAATTAGAAGTCGTTTATCATGTAAAAAAGTGACATCCTTTTCAAAGGCCTGCTGGATATTCGCTCTCAGCTCGGGGGACAATTGACACGAACGCACCATTTATCAACAGATGCATTTGACCTATTGTGTCCAGCGCCTCTTCTCCTTCTTCCATCTCCTGTTTAATTGCAGCCTCAGCTTGTTAAGTGACACTAATGAGAACATTAATGAAAGCTCATAACAAGGACGGTTGATTGCGCAAAAAAAGATCACTAACAATAGTCTCTGTCCTGAAAGGATGGCGTTCTGTTGAGAGCTCTTGAGATCTATCCTACTTATCTCCTATTTGCTATTCGTCATCCATCCTGCCTCCTTATTTTTGCATCCTCATATTTTGGGATGTAGTTTTGTGTCACAGGTAAATACGTTCAGCTCACTTCCCTCCTTGCTCAGATGTTGACATTTATATATTATTATATATAAGGCACATTTCGGCCATTTATGGGCCCATCCAATTTATAGCGCTGCATGCCCCTGTTCAGGATGGCAGGGACCGGAGTCTATCCCAGCATGCACTGGGGCGAGAGGCAGGCCATCATGGTGACAGGCTGCCAGACTGTCACAGGGATGGCACATTAAGAGCATACAGAGAAAATGCTAACTGTGACGCGACATTGCTAATCAGTGGGCCACATCATTGCCTTTTAAAATTAATTTATTAATTCATCTTGTTGTTTTTTTTTGCACATTAAACATCAGAGTACACACACTCTGAATGTCTGTTTTGACAGGAAAATGAGTTGGTTAAAGTTAAATATTTGTAACATTTCCCACGTAAATACAAAGCGTAAACTGTATTTAGACTTCAGCAACGCCAGCGATCTTTCTTCACTTGTTTCCCATGAATATAAATAATTAAATTAAAATGGATTTCTGCTAACGCATCATGTTACTAAGACAGAAAGTTAGTCAGACTGTGGCTGCGAAAAACTGTTCCTGTGCATTTCCTACAGATCCCTTTTTTTGCTCTTATATGCAGCAGTCCATCTGCTTTGAAAGCTTCACAGGATGCACACACACACACACACACACACACACACACACTCACTCACTCTAAAAGAAGATGAAAGAGGGGCTATAACTTCTCTCCCAATTATTCCCTACACATTTATACACACACACACACACACACACACACACACACATATATATATGTACAGTACACACACACAGTACATGGAGGCACTCTGCCAATTACTTTTGATATATCCATACAATATGTCTGACCCATATATGCCATGGCATGTTTTTCTTATGCACCACATACATTGCATGTGCAAGTGTATATACACACTCACACACACGCTTTGATGTATCCAGACATCCCGTTCCATGCACAGGCGTGCACAGAAGGTCTCGTCTGCAGTTGAGAAACTATGTGAAAGTAGGTTAAAACTGATATGTTGTTGTTTAAGGGGTTGTGTAGGCTGCGTGCACGCGTGTGCAACACATGCACATCGATGCACACGCATGTATTTAGTGTAAACATGCCTGGGAGAGAGAATATTTGCATATATACCACCGTGTGTGTGTGTGTTGGGTTAATCCGAGAGGATGATGCTACCTGCCAAGGCGCCCACGCGCCACATCAACAGTTGTTGCTCTAAATTAAGCCGCTTAATTATTGCAATTAAACTCTGTGTGTGGTGTGTGTGTTCATGGGTGATAGTGTGTGTGCACGTGAGTTGAAGGAGGATTTGTGTGTCTATGTTTATTGATATGTCGCCGTGTGTGTGTGTGTGTGTGTGTGTGTGTGTGTGTGTGTGTGTGTGTGTGTGTGTGTGTGTAGACATGTTTATTTCCTACATGCATTACAATAAATACACCAATGTGTATGTTCTCTTTAAACCATCCTTTCAGTAAACCTTTAAGTGGTCATTGTTGGAAAGAGAGCAACAATGACCACTTTTCATTTGACAGTTCAGAATATGTCCAAACAGATTAAATTAGTGGTCGTGTGATATTGACAATGACGGATGATTAATTGCTTTCTTAATAAAACAAGTAGTTGTTGTCATATTCATGTAATGTGCTGTAACTCTGTTGCGTTGCTCATTTTGGTCACATGACATCTGTTGCTTCTGTCCATCCTGATAGAGCATCCTCCTCTGTTGCTCTATGAAGGTTTCTTCTCTTTATTCCCCGTGAAAGGGTTTTTACCATCTAATCCGATGTAAATCTTGTATTTGTGATCTTTGGGCTACACAAAATGAACTGAATCGAGTTTTTCCAACACATGGAGACATTATTCAAATAATTCCCTGCTCCTCCCAACAAACCACACCTCCATCTTGATCCTTACAGATGTTCATTTTCATCTCTTATCCTTTACACATTGATGATTTAATCTCTCACGTCGCTGTTGTAGACACCCTCACATGGGGGAGGGGGGGGGCACAGACCGCCAGAGGGGATTGGCTGATGGGGGCAGGGGGGAGGGACTAATGTGGTTGAAGGTCAGACGGGCCTCCGAGTCAGTGACTCGCCGCTGGTTGATACTCGGTGATGTGTAGATGAGCTGTGGCTCTTCTCTCCACGTGAGGAAGAAATTAATCTGCAAATTTGTATTTTTTTGAATAGTTTTCCTAATTTAATTAGACGTTTTTTATTATGTGATATTCCTAAACTGTTTATTCAGAACAATTGTTTCTGGTATTGCTCCTCAAATGGCCCTTTATAACAAGGAATATATATATAATCGTTTACCTTTTTTTTAGTGTCCTTCGTTGTCCTTGTGTAGCCGGAGACAGTGAAGAAAATGATTTACAATATACAGCAAAAAAAATATGCAGATAATTGGCGCAGCGACACGCTTCCCCACTCGATGCACGCTGAAGAACGACAGCGACCTCCACCCTACTTATAACACACGAGTGTGGCTTTCGGGCGAGTGTTTGTGTTGCAGAGACGGACCGTCGTAGATGATGGAAAAGACTGCTGTGCAACGAACATGCAACACAACTTGTGTACCCATTGATGTGGCTTCATGTATATTGATACGTTCATGTTTGTATTATTGTTTCCATTATTGTATCTTTGGTCTTCATGCAGACGTGAAACATGTTTCCACTCCTTTGATATTCAAGCCGTCAGCATGTTGTCACCTTCTCCAGATGAAACCGCTCGTGCCGGCAGGTTTTAATCCCACTGTTTGTGCTCCAAGCTGCAAAACTTTAAACATGCTAGCAAGCAAAGTTTGATGTCCGCAACCGGATATATAGTGTTGATATCGAGGCGTACGCATGTCTTAAGAAGTGTTATTTCCACCGTGCCAACTCTGATTTGTTTGCACTCTCTACCCAGATAAATATATATGAGGTCAAGTTTAATAGATTACAGATTAATGTGCATGAAGTTAATCCTATTATACTGCATTAGATCCGTATTTTGCAACACATAGTTGACCATTTGTGTACATTAAGCTGCCGTGATGCATTAAAGGGGGCGGGTGTTCACGTTAGAGGCATCGCCACACAACCAAACTATCATTTTAAAGTATAGTAGCAATTCAAAAAGCTTTAAATAACCAATATTGAACTACTGGGAAATGTTCAAGACACTCGACATGAAAGTTAAATCCCAACAGATCAGATTGAACCCTGCTTGAACTGTTTCTCTCGCTCTCTCTTGCACATGTATGTACTGTAACATGCTAAGCCATGTGTTGACTTGTGTTATGCAAAATGGGGTTTAAATGCAGTTTAATAGGATCATCTAATCTATAATCTGTTAAACCTCGTAGCCTGTGGCTGCCAATAAAAATGTATAGCATGCCAAAGAGATTAAGATAAATGGGAAGACTGAACCCGATGTGCAGAATGTGGATCCTAAGTTGCACATGTGTGAAGTCATGTACACAATCCACACACACATTTAGGCACAAACACACACGGAAACACATGGCGCTAAACATCCACTAATCCAGAATAAAAGTAGTGCATGTTTGAGCTGTGGACGTGTTGCATCATACATGATGGAGTATTGAAAAGTCCTAAAACATCAAACTCTTTCTGGGAAACTGGGAAATGATCAATACTTAACAGATCCATGTGTTTCATTCATTCATTCATTCATTCATTCACTACGCCGGATCATAAAGACTATTTCATCCCACAGGTTCACAAAACAACGTAAAATTGATGAGGGATTTTCAAAATCTTTATTTATTTTATTTTCGTCAACGAAGAAAAAAAAGTAGATTTTTTTATGTTTTTTTATTGTCCAAATTTTCTTTTTCTTTTTTTGTCCTAATTTTAAAAAATAAAATAAAAAAAAATGTTTGTTTTTGTTTTTTTGTCCAAAATTTTTTTTTAAACATTTTTTGGTTCTAACTCGTTTCTTTTTTTTGGTCTTAATTTTTTTTTTTTTTTTTTTTTTTGGCGGTCTTATTTTTTTTCTCTGTGTGTGTGGCGGAAATGGGCTTCCATAATATTGAAGTTATTATCAAAGTCAGTATTTCAGAATTTACAACAATTGTGAAAAGTGAGGCTATTTTGACCCAAAGAAAATAAAACCATGTATCATATAATAGTTTTTTGGGAAAACAGTGACACATAAAACAATAAAACTTGACATAAAGACAGTTTTAATTTAAATTTCCAGTCTTATAATAAGTATGACAAAAACAAATTGCTCCATTAATTAGTAAAACAACTAAACCTTAATTATGTTCCATTAATTATTGGAAGGAATAGTTGAAATTTACAAACATCCTGTACAATATTCAGCGAGCTTCATGCGTACATGTGTGCATGTACAGTATGTGCTACCGACTGAATCAAAGCCAGAATGTACCAACTAATGGAAACAAGCATGACATGAAGATGTGTGGTCACGGTGCGCCACTTGTGTGTCTCGTTTCATAATTTAAGACCCGTTTTCCATTTCAACAGTGGCTTCTACTAAAGCTCCCAATCACCTGAATCAATTGGTTCTGTTCTGCCTCTTCAAAGCCGCCACTTCAAAGACCTCGTCGCTTCCCTCTCCGCCCACTCTCCCCCCCGTTCTCTTATCCGGAGGCGGAGCGCCGACACGGGGGCCGCCAGACATTATCCGTGTAAACATTATAATGACGTATAGAGGTCGGCCGCAGTGGGTGCCGGTGTGACACCCGACAAACGATGGCGTTCTGGTAATGATGAACGCAAACTAACTTTTCTCTTGACCAAACTTGAGATTTAATTGCATCTCACAAGACAGACGCACTTTAAAGTTCACACTGGAACATAACGTAATGAGGATGCTGCTTGTTTTACTTCTTGTTTAAGTTATTTTGTGGATTATAAATCGGTCTAAACTGAAGCGACTAGTTTTCTTTCCTTTTCATTTGTTTCGTCTTTTGGGATGAATAGTTTTGCCTTTTTTTAAAAACTTTTTCGCTACTGAGGCTGGGTCGCACCTACAAGCATTACATTAATCCTGGTTTAGAGTTAATCTAGGCTTAGTAAATCTAGGTTCAAACTGGTTTATATTTGATCATAATCTTAATTTTAACCGTGGATTAGTTAAACTAGTTTAAACAAGGGTCATAACAGGGTTAGTTTATGTTCAATGATGGATTCCATGAAATGTAAACAAATTCACAATGTATGTTTAACAAATAATCCTAAATTATACACTCACTTCCATGATTACTGGTCCAACCTTCCCATTGAGGTTTATGACTCGTTTGTGAATCTAAACGCTGTGAAAACTCGCTGTTGTCATAAAATCCAATCGGGTTTCTCTAATTTTTCTGCGAGCAGCTCTTTCCTCTAACTCCATCTAGCGAAGATATGCAGCCATGTTGTCAATAAAATGGAGATAAACCTCCTCCAGGGGTTTAAATATAACTGCTAATCCTGGTTTTTGTCTAGGTTTAAAATAACTGGTGCAACATATTTGCTTTAAATCTAGATTTAAATTACACAGAGATTACCAAAGTGTTAGATTTACCCAGGATTAAATGTAAACTAAGGTTAAAGTTAGGTTTGGCAACGGGATTAAAAGACAAACCTGGTTTGAACCTAGTTTAACAGTTAATCCTTGTTGGTGCAACCCAGCCTTATACAATTAGAGAGCACGCAGTGAGACAACATGTCATCATGTAGGCCGATACAGGAACATCCAACAGGTCCACCTCACTCCAGAAACCACGAGGAAAAAACCCGCCGACGCACAAAAACTCACCGCAAACAAATATTTGGCAGCGCGTCGGAGCGATGATTGTTTGATATACGGTTCTGCACTTGTCAGACATGCCGATGGTGGTATTCTCGGACGAAGACAAACACAGCTTACACACACACACACACACACACACACAGCTGTTGCTCCCCCCGTCCACAGTCCCACACCTAAGGGCTCAAACCACAACGCAGGTTCCACTCTTTATTTTTTTTACATTCGGCGTTAATGTTTTCCTGTCACTCCCTCTTTCCATCTGACGGTTTTGCACCGCTCCTCCCTGTGCGGTGTTTGCACTGCTGTGTCAGGCTCCAGTGAATGTTAATAGCTTTTCTTTTGGGGAGGGGGAGTATCCTGCTCTCCACCCTTGTTTACAACTGCTCCGACATCCAACTGCATTATAAGGTCACATGGAAACGGTCGAGGGGAAGGGTTTTGTTATCCGAACACGAGCAGAGTGGAAACTTCACGGGGTCATTTTCAAAAGAAACCACTTTTTAATGTTTCGCTTACTAACCCTAACGACACATCTTCAATGTTCAGATCGTATCAGGATGTTGAAATCTTCCTCGCGGTGCGAAGAACACCTCTTAAACTGGTGCGTATTCAGTGTCTCGCTTGCTCAAGGATACTTTTGCAGGCCACATACTCCCTTTTTACTCGACCACCTTGAATTAAATAAAATCCCACATTGAAAATATTTAGTTTTCATACTACGGTTTGCTTCCTATGTTCTTTAAATAACCTTCATTCTCCATTAAATTCTTTCCAATGATAAAAGCAAAAGTAATTGGTCGTGCATTATCAGATTTTCAACCCTTTTCTCTGCATCATACCCGCTTTGGTGATGAGTTTTCTTTTCAGTGATCGCTCCACCGTGCACATACTGCAACCAGAGGAAGCAGCTGTGTCGCGTGTATCAGAGCAGATAGAGAAGAGGCAGCATTTCCTGATGAAAGGGCCAACTTCTCTCTCCTCTCTCTGGCCAACAATAACACCATTGGCACACCCAACACAAAAGGGGACATAGAAACAGGCCAAAGGGGCAAATTACTGGGCAGGTTTATGGAGTTTATCTGAAGACCTACGTGTGACGACGGCCTTGAGTAAACACCTGAGCCGTTTTTTTTCCGAAGCGCCACCCTGTTCGAAAAAACGTAATTAACACAGGAATGATGTATTTCATCGCACACACACACACACACACACGCTTGTTGGCAGCATCATGCGTGTGGAATCACAGGAATGTTGTTTTTTTTTTTTGGAAGGAACCAATTTAGCTCCGATGGCACTTTCAATGCAGGTCTGGCCCCCGGTGTTCAGAGACCTATTGGCCGATATTATTCCAGGACCCGAGCTGTGACATAGAAAAGTGACGCGTGCTGGTGTAGCGGGTGGAGACCTTGGCAGCAGAATTGGCGCAACTCAGTCCAAAAACATGCTGACATACGCTGCCACGGTGAGTTTGCTGTCGGCACCCTCCTTCAGGCCGAAGTGATGAGAAAGATGTGGCACGGCAGCAAATCAATGGTACGATCGTCGCCAAACCGAGACACACTTTCATATAAATCAATGGCGGCTGATGATAACAACATCTCTGCGAAGAGGTTGACCTCCGGGTGAAGCTCCTAAATTGCCGACAATTGACGGCTAGCTTCGATCTGTTGCTAAAATAAGCTAATAACTGATAAAAAAGGAAAACGGTTATTATTCTTAGAGCAAGGTGGACTATGCTTTTGAGTAGTTCCACACTGAAGCAAATGAAAATAATGTCCTGAATGTTCTTGTGTGTGGTGTGTGTCGGTCTTCTGATGTGATCACGTGTGATTGATCGATGGTTTTAATGGCGCTTTTAGACGCGGATGGCTCCAGCAGTCATTAGCACACCGCTAACGTCAATGATGATGAGCCTTGGAATACTCTTTGACTCTGGACAATTATACTGTGATCATCTTCAATCTATTTGGCCTGTGCGTGCCGTTAAAACACAGTTTTCACGTTCTCTCACTCTCACACACGCACTCACACACACGTACACACACTTTCAAAAAAACACGCACGCGCACACAAACTATCCAATTAGCCAAAAAACACCATCTTTACTCTCTGAATGACCACATGCATCTCTCCGTCTGTCTCTGCACAGCTAACGATAATGAAGGTTGTGTGGTTTTCTGTGTGTACAAGTGCAAATGCATGTGTGTGTGTGTGTGTGTGTGTGTGCCTGCATGATATGATATGTCGTAACACATAGCTTAAGCAGACACTCAACCATTTCCTGAGCTGCAGCCAAATGACAGTTAGATCATTAAGCGCGAGCAGCGAGCGTTTCTCTAATTTAGCATGAAGCCGGTAGATCGTCTCCTCTCGCTGGACGCGACCTTCACACCGCACGTTTTAAGGGACTGGTATTTTTTTTAATACTTGTCAGTGACTGTCATGAGCCGGGTTGTGCTAAAGCCTTTGGAGCGTTTAGGCAACGACAACAAGAGACTCTTAAAGGTAAAGACGTGATAATACTTGAGAGAATCTGGCCAACGCGGTCAAAAAACAATCTATTTATCCTCAGGGAGGAGAAAAAAATTAAATATGGGTTCATTATCAGTAAAAAAAAGAATAGATCACTATAAATATGACTTTCTACAAGATATACGTTAAGTTTTATAGGAGCTTAGACTCAAATTAAATATAAAGGATGACAGTTTGTAACTGTTGATGCCGTAACAGCGACAGCAGTCTCCTCCATGGCGTCGGAGGCTCCGACCAGAGGCTGCGATCCACCTGAGAGTGTTTAACGCTCCGATATGTAGCTCTAGTTTGATCAATTGTCGACAAAAGGAGGCTTACTTTTACTGTAGGAGTGTTGTGATTGGTAAAACAACATATTTTAACAACACAGGGCCTGGATAGAGAGCTCTGCAGCGTTACGTTTGTGTGATTTGACTGCGGTCCGAGCTCTTAGGCTTCCTGCATGTGGTGCTCATGCTAACCACCCAGTTGCTTTTCATCCCATTTCTTGTGCCACTTGCTCCCACACAATCTAAGTGAGTTATTGAGCCTTTTTCTTGTTGTCTTTGTGTGTTTGCAGAGGGCGTGTGTGAGATCTGGCTGACCAGCGAAGACACGGGAGCTTACGGCAGAGACATCGGCACCGACCTGCCCGCCTTGCTGTGGAGGCTGGTGGAGGAGATTCCTGACGGCGCCATGCTGAGGCTGGGCATGACCAACCCGCCGTACATCCTGGAGCACCTGGAGGTACTCACCCAGCTTCCTCACTTCCTCCCATCTGCAAAGATAACAATAACCCACCGATGGAATACAACTAAAACACTCCAGAGGGTTTCCTTTTATTATCGTCGAGCTGTTGTCCCCGTAGTCTCTTGTACTATTGTACGATGCCTTTCTGTGAACAAGTAATATTGCTTTGCCGAGATTTAATAAACTAAATGCCTTTCTGTTTTGCTTACCAAGCAGTTTAGCCGCGGCGCTCGTCCTCCATTCATTAGCGCAGTTCATTCTCTTCTCTCCCTAATGAGTCAATTAAGGACCATTGTATCCTCTTTAGCAACCTCATTTTATCAGTCATTATTGTTTTCCCTAATGGAACAATGGACATTGTTATCCCTTCTCTCTCTCTCTCTTTTTTTCTACCTCCCTCTGTGGGAGAGAGTGGACCAGGCCTCTATGTGTTTTTCATTAGTTTCTGGAAGTGTTGGGTTGACGACATATTGCAGCATGTTAGCATTATTCTTGCACTATAAATGGACAATAGGCATCTCTGATCACTCTGCGGTCTTCCTGCTTTTCAACAACAAGCAGAGAGGAGACTTCTATTGAAAGATTGCCTTTCATTTGTACACTTTATGTCGTGGTCGTCCATAACCAGGACCATAACCCCTGTCCGACGAGTGAGTTTAAAGGGTACACACATTCCCAGCGGGTTTAAATAACGCAACAGAGCAGTGTGTGACACGGTAAGACACACACAAGGGGATACCCAGCGTCCACAGCTGAGCGGAGCGGTGTTCCTCAGGGTTTCGTTCTCCAAAGGGAGAGAGAGGCCAGTGAATTCAACTGAAGCAAAACTGTCAAATCCACGTTTGAGCAGGAAAAAGTCTCTTTATTTGAGCTTCGTTGAAGCACTATAAAGTGCTGCGTCTCAAAGCAAAGCTCCCGGAGTCTGCATGCCTGACTTTAATGTTTAATGTCCGCCTTCATCTCCTCATACTGGGGATTTTCAAGAGTAATAATCCAACTTTGACACCGTGTTTCTGTGCCGGCACACCGGTGTCCAAAGGTGTCACATGCATACACTTACCAGCAGAGCGTAGACGGGTTGAACTGGTAACTTTTAACTTTCATTTACTAGAGTTTTGCTAACTTTGATAACCAGACATCAACCTTCAAACTTGGGACTTGTCTGTGCTGCGTCATATGCGTCTCGACTCTGTGAACAGGGACATTAAAAGTAGCTCTCATATCTTTGGTGTGGGGAGATAATAATGTGCAATGAGCGAAAGATCAACACTTAATTGTCGCCACGTACCTCAGCGATAGTGCTCTGGGTTTGTACATTTAAAGTGCCGACTTAAGAGGATGAATAGAGCTGGGTAATTCAAAGAAAGGAGTGAAATTGAAATGGGGAGATTTTTTTTTTTAGGTTAAAGTGATTTATTAACACTCGTTTTAAACCACACAATACATCCTATTACGGCACATTAGCGTGTTTGCCTATTAGCATTCCCGGTCTCATCCCCGAGGATAATGGAGGAAATGGAGGAGGGAGGACGTGTGAAGGCTGAAACACGGCAGCGGTAACCTAGAAAACTGCCACCAAACTTCTTTTTTTGGGGTCTAAAAAAGAAACCACATGTACACAGATGTACTTTTGGATCAAACAATCAAGGAAGATTGCAGATAATATGACAGAAATGAGGGCAGAAATGAAGAAGAGGAAATGGGGATGAAGGCCCGGGGATAGAGAAGAGGGCTAGAAAGCAGTGGGAAAGTGCTGTGGGAAGCAGCAATGGAGGTTGTAATTAACCAGGGGTTAATGGAGGTGGCTAATTGTCCCCCACATGTATAGGTAGGCTTTCTGCTTGGCTACATTACAATTAAAAAGCCACCCTCCTAATGATAGGGAATAACAATTAACTGATAATTAGAAATATACTAGGACGACACACTAGTGTAACTCGGTGTGTGTGTGTATGTGTATATGTGTGTGTGTAAAGAATCATTTCATATGCTACCGGCCCTTTCATTGTTAATGTCCATTGAATTGAATTATATCTTTTTTTTTGCTTTAATTCCTCAGTCAATTAACCTACATAAAGAAAGATAAGAGTGCTCTTCTTTAACTTATCATTGTCATTTGTGGCTCCTGTCCCCTATTTAACTTTTATGCTCTCCTGTCTCCTCTCTCCTGTCTCCTCTCTCCTCTCTCCTCTAGTCCCACTTTCTGGAACTTTTCTACAGACTTTTAAATGATTGTGAACACAAAACGTAGAAACTTTCAATTCTTCTTCAAATTCTTCAAAAACTTCAGTCTTACTTTTTCCTTAAGTCTCAATGTTCTCTCTCTCTCTCTCTCTCTCTTTCTCTCTCTCTCTCTCTCTCTCTCTCTCATCCTTGCTTTTCCTCCTCTTTCTCCTTCCAGTTATTCCATTTCCGTAATTCGACATATTCTCGTCGTCACCGTTTTTTAATTCCCCCCTCTCGCCACCTTTAAACTCCTCTGACGGTGGCGGCAATCACGGCAATAACAACGGTGCGATGGTGGTGATGATGATGATGATTAGGCCGAATCTTTGAAGTCCTTCATCTTAAGTAAAGGCCAAATTACATCCCGCTGTCTGTCGTCTTTCCAATAACACCAGCGTCCCGCTGAATGGCTGTGATTGAAGCTCCACTTCCCTCTGGAGGATCTCCCTCTCTCACGCGGTTTCACTCCCATCAACACTTTCTGCACCATCTTCCCTTGTTTTTCTTTCTTCTCGACAGCCTCATAGCACCTATTTGCTGATTGGAGCGGTTAAAGGCACAATCGCTTCTCACGGGCCACTTGCCGCTGACATTTTAGTTGATTGCATCATGATGTCAGTGGACATTTTTACTTGAGTAGCTGCAGGTGAGAACGTCTCAGAACAATGCGAATATCTTTGTAGTTTTCACATTTATTCTCTTCACTTTTTTTGCTCTTTTTCTTTAATCGTTCCATCCATTTGTCTGCTTGTCCGTCCATCTGTCAATAAACGGCTAAGCTGCTGTCAAAACTGCAACATGGGTCATCCCACCGCTTAAGGTGTGTGTCTGTGTGTGTGTGTGCTTGTGCTTGTGCGTGCCCGTGTGTGATTGAATCTAGCATGCTAGCAGACTCGCTAAATGAGGTGTGAAAGTAGCCTCCTCGTACGCAGCAATCAGTCAGGCCGCGATGAATGAAATTGCAGTCGTCCATTAACTCATTTCAGTTGGACTGGAGACGCGACCGGCATGCCGACCGCGTTCCCTCCCTCTCTCTCTCTCCTCCGTCAGCTCCGTTTGACACTGAAGTGTGGCGAGCAAAGCGAGGATTCGACGTGACATTTCTCACGTTAATATTTTTGGAATCGTGCTTAAAACCCAAATAGGACTTTAAACACACGCTTTGTTCTCATCCGCTGGTTTTCATCTGGCTTCATTCAGCAAAATGCATTTTGCTGAATCCCAGAAGGATGATTGTGCGGCACGACAATGGACGGCATCTGTAATTATCTTTCCACATCTTTGGTTGTTTGTTTTTTTTAGCTTTTCTTTCTTTTTTCCTTCCCTGTAGACAGTGAGAGATGCGTGAAGGTTGATAAACTACAAAATACCCTCAACAAAGCGGAAAAACTCCGTCCTCTGCGTAGGCTGATATCTTTCATAGCCAAGATCCAAGCACTCACACACACACGCACAATCTCTCACCTTCACACTCAGATGTGCACACACCAGCACAGCTGTACGGGCACACGCTTAGACAGACACGCCCTCTCAGACCATTTTCATTTTAATGAAGCCTCGGGGAGCCTCTTCACATTAGAGGCCTAATGTAGCATCCTGTGAGGGACCAAATGGATGCTCGCGGTGAAGCTGTTCTGACTCCAGTGCATTATATTTTCTGAATTATCCGGGTGAATTTTGACTTCTGACGGATGGAAAATGGACTTGCTGGCTGCCTGTGCAAAAACAATCTTTGTTATCGCTTTTTCTTTTGGAGTAAAAAGAATTAAGATGCAATAATGCCAATGGAGTTAACTGAATTATCTGCAAGCTGTTGATGTAATCCCCAGCTTGCAGGAGGCATGCGGCCTATATGGTGGTTTTGTGCATTTAGTTTTATTAGAGGGACACTATGAACACCACACAGATGCTTATTAGTATGGTTTTTGTATTTCTGTGTAGCTGACAACACAATGCACGCAGCACAACGCAGTGTGACATTTACATCCTTGCACATGCACTTAATTCCTCCTTCACAGTGCGACGGGCTCGTTCCACTACAAGGAAAATGAAGTGCAGCCTGAAATGTTTGAGATGTTTGATACCGTTGGGAGCTCAGTGTGTGTGTCTGCTGCTGAAGACGCTTCCCGCTGATGTGCGGCACACACACACACACACACACACACACGGACCTGACTTATTATCCTGGGAACGGCTTGTAGCATCATTTTCTCTGCAGACTCCCCTGGGTGACCGCGGCTAACACTCTGTATGTTTGGGTTTGTGTCTCTGTCTCTGTGGTGTGTGTGTGTGTGTGTGTGTGTCTCTGTGGTGTGTGTGTGTGTGTGAATCCAGTCGGGTGCTACTTCTTCTGCCTTTTTAAATGTTCGCTTGAACCAGACTGTAATCCTCTCTGTCTGCGTGTGTTTGCACCATCTGTGTTGCGTGTGTTATTACACTGCACTCACCAACGCGTCCTTATGAAAAGATAACGTATGTGTGTACCAATATTGACTTTTTGGGAGTGATTTATCTTTAAGCTAACTGGAAATTGATGCATGCTACGAAGCGGCAACTTCAAAACACCGTCGCCATTTACAAATGTGATCAAGTAACACCGGCGTTCCCCGAGCAGAATTACTACTAGACTTAATAAAGTCGTTTTTTTTTGCACCGCACAATGAAACAGTTTTAATGTTAGCATTTACAGAGGCACCACAACACGTCCTGAGTTGTTTACAGGCGTGTTAATCCAGAAAGATTAGCGGTTCCCCCCTCGACCAGTTCCTGCAACGTCTTCGGGGAGGGTCGGTCACAATTAGTGTTTAATTGTTTAATCCACAGTCCACCTCCAATGCAAGGAGGAGGGGGATGAAACTCACGTAGCACACTTGTTCTCCGCCGTAAAAACAAACCAGGAGAAGGTCGTAAGGAAGAAGAGGAGACAAATAGACAAATGTGGAATATTTCAAAGGAATTAAGACGCGAATGAAAGGGTTTTATTCATCACTGAGGATGCTCCGAGCTAAAGCGTCTTTATCTGCTTTCGTTCCCTCTCTCTCTCTCTCTCTTTCCATGTGTGTGTGTGTGTTTTTTTAAGTCATATCTGATTTTACGGGTTAGATGTTGGACCATTTGAGCTAAGCCAGTTAAGATATGTGCGTTCTGGCTCATGTGTTAATCTGAGCTGATCAACCAGAGATGAAGAGATTATCTGTTTGTGTGAGCAACAATGTTATACTGCTTTACATCGTCAAGGCTGATACAAATATATATATATATATATATATATATATATATATATATATATATATATATATATATATATATATATATATATATATATCAAATAAAAAAGACCACTTGCACCATTTCTGGATTGATTTGTTAAAGCTGGTTGAATCCTACTTTGAGCTCTTTTAATTTTGGGCATCGCCGAGCGTTTTCACACTTCAGACTTCGCTTTACTTGTCTGTCGAGCGACAGTCAGACGTTGGAAAAAAAGGCCTGAAGTCCACGGGGATCGGTGACAAGAGAGATTGATATCCGTGTACAGTATAATCACTGGAGGATGGGATCCTCTCTGTCAGAGATAAAGATAAATGGCTTCTGTGAATGGAGAAGTCCTCCCCTTATAGATGAATCTCAAGTTGCTGTCATCGGTGCACTGCAACTCAACGTAGCATGCCATCTGTTGAGACCCCAACACACACACACACACACGATTGCACTGCTGCAGTCAGTGAGGAGTTATCATTGTTAGTGAACCTAATGACACTGCACATGGATATATATTAAAAAGACAGGGAAAAGCAACTTATTTCATCACCAGGAACTCAAAGAACTTTGGATTAAATTGCATTTTAAGTTACATTTACACATACGGACATCCTGTATCGCCACACACACACACATATAGTAACACAACATCACTGAGAAAATAGGAAAAAAGGTAGTTTTCTATATTTCTGTCGTTGAGCAGGTCGTACAGAGGATCTGGGGTACGGCCGTATCTTAATGTACCTTTTGTAACCCGCACATAATTACCATCAATCAGACCTGGCTGGTGGCTACTAGACGTGTATAATCAGGATGGAGCGCCGCAGTAACCAAATCGGGTCTCTTCAATGTACTAAGATGAAATATCAACTGTGTTATTAATGATAAGTGCAGACTTGAATAGTTCAAGCGCTCACTTTAGGGCTTATTGCGCAACGTCTGAATGGTGAAAAGGTTGCACTTCAAATGCTTTTAAAAGGCACGTGCAAAGTAAAAGTTTAGAAATCTACAGTGTGAAACCGCAGAGGTTTTGTTGTTTTGCAGACTAAAAGTATGGAGGTAGATTTGTGTCTTTTTTACGCAAGCACATTTCTAGTTTGTAAGTAAATTATCTCAACATTTTTGATAAAAAAAAAGTTATCTCTCAAAAAAAAAAAAAAAAAAAAAAAACAGCTCTCCAAAAATTAAATGTTCAAAAAAAAAATTCTCTCCCCCAAAAAATTTTCTCTCCCAAAATTGTTTTTTTCTTTTTTGAGAGCATTTTTTTCTCAAAAAAAAAACAAAAAAAAAAACACGCTCTCAAAAAAAAAAAAAAAAAAAAATTGCTCTCAATCCAAAAAGTTACAAGTGAGTTTTGGACGCTATTTTAGTTTTGAGAGCCTTTTCTTTTATTTGAGAGCGTATTTTTTGAATTGAGAGAAAAGATTGAAGATAAGATTAAAGATATGAAGGTAGACAAATCTACCTTCATATAAAAGGCTTCGCAACAAGAATGTTGACGTAAACTCAATAAATCAACAACAAGAAAGTAGAAGAATTTAGAAAACAACACATTGGCACATAACCACTCTCCGATGAAAGCATCTACAGTAAAAGTACATCAATTGCTCTTTCACTCACTTTCTGTCTCTCATATAACCACACACACACGCGCACACACACACACACACACACACACACACACACACACACACACACACACACACACACACACACACACACACACACACACACGCAGCAAACAGATTCCTGTCACCAATCAAGCTCCATTTTCAAACCAAATTAATTTGTTCTAATTTGGAGCTTCCAGTGGTCACCCCCTGTGGTGCACTGCAACTGAGCTGTGTGTGTGTGCGTGTGTGTGTGTGTGTGTGTGTGTGTGTGTGTGTGTGTGTGTGTGTGCGTACGGAGCATTCTACAATAGATCTTAATTGAGAGGACGGACTGCAATCAGCATATTCTTGCAGGAAATCATTAAATCATTTCTTTCTCTCCCTTTCTCTTTCTGGTGGTGATTAGCATGCTAATGATAGCACGCTGATTGCGTCCATCAGAAAAAATCTGACATCTGCGGTTTCTCCAGTTCTTTTTTACGGAGGGAATGAACGTAAGGATAAAGAAAAACCCGGCAACTCTCCCAATTAATGTGTTAAACAACACAAAATGTCACTCGATTGTTCTCGGTGAAAGTGTCGAGAGCTGAGACGGAAACACAGTTTAAAGTCTCCTGGATTTCCTGGAAAATCCCCCTTTTTTACCACTTTGCCTGGGTTCCCATAAATAACCTAAAGGGGGAAAATGTCAGATTAAATACAAACAGAAAATGTACATCTTCATTATTTGTTTATGACTACTTTGATTCAAAAAACATCTATTTCATAACATCTGTCGGCCATTTTCTAACGTGCAAAAGTGTTTTCAAGACTTAAAACCTGCTTTCTGTGTTAAAGAAGCTGCATGTATTATGTTGAACATGCACTTTGAAAGCAGAGAGGTTAGGAAAAGGCTAGTTGTATAATTATGTTATTAAATATAGACCTTTTCTTGTTATCCTCTCACTTTTTGTGATCCGAGATGTGGACCTCGATGCTTCAGTAAAAGCTCTTAACCCTCACTAGTTCAGCCTCGACTTATTGGACTTTAGACCCGTTGGGCACGCGGTTATTCTCGGTTAAGCTTTTCTTATACTTCTCCAATATAAAGAAAGAACATCAGAGAGATGGAGGGAACGTATAGAAGGAGTGAAAGGAGTCCGTGAATAGGCAGGAAAGGTGCTGAATGGAGCGTTCGTTTTATTAAAAGCTAGCAGCTGTCACTCATCACCACAACTTCACCTCTTCTTTCTGTTTGACTTCATATAAGGGTCACGTAAAATACCTACAGTTAACTTTTTCTACAGATTTTAAAGGACATCAACCTTATTTCAGGCCCTTTCCTTTGGAAATGTCATCCCCAAAGTAAAAAGTGTGTATCTCTGCAACCACTAGGGCTGTTTGAATAATGTTGGTGTTAATAATAATAAAAGTTACACATGTGAGATGTTGTTCAGATGTGTAAATATCAGTCTACATGCATTTTTTTGTTCTTCATAAAACAAGCTATGATTTACAGTTTGATATAACAGAATAAACTATTTTACGACAGTTTACATCATTTTAGTATTAGTTAGTGATGATAAGTGAGTGAGTTTTATGCGCTCTGCTCATGTTGATAGTTATGCAGTAGTTTCATTAAGATTTGTGTTTTCAGGCCGTCTGTGGTGGAAGAAGGTTTGAATACATTCAACATAGTTTTAGTTTTCTCTGCACTTTCATACGATGTATGTTGTTAGTGGACAGCGTGTGCCTTGCAACATGTGAATTTTTACTTTTCTGATTGTAAATGTAACCGCATTAAAGTGTCCTTTTCTGTTTTAACTCGTTTTATTTCAACAGATCTGAACATCTGCTGCTCAGCAGTTGTTCTCAGACATGTAACATGTAGACAAACTCACACATGCACAGTGTTCACCTCCATTGCCTCTGAAACATCTAACCCTTTCATACATCTCTACTCTCTCTCTCTCTCTCTACTCTCTCTCTCTCTCTCTCTCTCTCTCCCCCCTCTGTCTCATTAGGAGATGGCTAAGATATTGAATCATCCGCGCGTCTACGCCTTCCTTCACGTCCCCGTCCAATCGGCCTCGGACAGCGTCCTGATGGACATGAAGAGAGAGTACTGCATCGACGACTTCAAAAAAGTGGTGGACTTCCTCAAAGAGAGGTAAGACGTGGAGTCCTAATGGGCTCCTGATGCTGCGGCGAGGTCTTCTTTCATTTAGCCTGGCTTTTTGGAATAACCTTTAAAAGACAGTCAAATTATTACACCGCGTGTGCGCGACTACATCTGTGAACTTTGAAATGCCGACGAGTGGGTGCCTGCACCGCCGAGTTGTTAATGACGGCTCAGAGGTGTTTATTTAGAGGATTTATCTCCACATTGTTCTCTTTTCTTGTCTCTGGTTCACACACGGGTGAGACTACGTACGCGTGAATGTTTATATTTGAACTGCACTTGTGTAATTGTAACACAATGTTCCTTCGTTCCTCGTTCTGCCACCGCTGTCAGGTGCATACGCGCTTCATCAGACCCATGATAAATGGGATGAATGGGACGTGTTCGCCGCACAAATGTCGAAAGACTGCGGCGATGTCGACTTTTCTAGACCTTTCTAATGTCTCTGCCTGCAGTCTTTCCCTCTTTATGTCAGCTCGCATTGAGCAGGACGTTGCTTTGCAAGGTTGTACGTATTTGAAACATGGAATTAATAGACGCATTGAAAGATATCCGACCGCAGCGCTGTTTTGAATAGCGGAGCCTTGACTCCTGACACACTTTCACGTTCAAGCTCTTTCCAAAAAACGTACACAGAGCGAAACATGCGCCTTCCTGATGTGGATGAAAAACAAATAACTTGATCGTAACGCACGGATCTGACCTTTTTGACAACGCACAAAAGAGAATAAATGATGCAAACGTAATCTTTTACTGTATGAAAGATAATCTGACATGGACTTTGAGTACGAGTAATTACGGCAGTGCACGTCAGGGGTGGTGCACGGCTATAGAATGGATGCTATGATAATGCGTTATGAAGAGATTCATATTGAAATGAGAGTCAAGGCAGAGAGGACTCGGATCTCTCGGCTTTATTGTTTGATTTAGAAGAGAGATCCTCATGTGTGCCGTGGTATATAAAAGCATGTAATTGCTTTTGCCAGATGATCATCTTTTATCCCTAGATGTAAATGACACAGTTCATGTTTTGAGATTAGTACGGTATGAGGTATTTCTGCCGCTTTTGATTATATACGTCGGAGATTTACAGAAACGGTGAGTTAGAGACTGAGTTGGGACTTTGTTTTAGGAACAAATCACAGGATAAACATGGAAATCTCATCCATATCCAGATGAGCATGAGAGCGTAAATCATTCAGCCCAACGGATACGGGTTAATAATCCAGCGTGCACTTCCTGTTGAATGCACACACACATACGCACACACACACACACATCGTATGTCAGGGCCATGAGTGTTTGAACTGTGACACAATTGTTCTTATTTTTTTCTTTACGCAACTTTTTTACACAGATTTCAATGTAAGTGAAACTTTAAACTTCCTGTTCAATTATGCACACACACACACACACACACACACACACACACAGTATGTCAGCGTCATAAGTATTTGAACGGTGACATAATTTTTCTTTTCTCTTTACGCAACTTTTTTACACAGATTTGAATTAAAGTGTCGACTTTCAGCTTTAATCAATCAATGGATATAATGGATATAACAACACTTTCTACTATGTACTACTAAAGTACACTTCAACCACACATTGACTGCTTTATTTCAAATCCACAACAGTCGTGTAAATGTGCAAAATTTGAAAAAATGGGTCACAGTCCAAATACTTATGGCCCTGACTGTATATATATATACATGTACGTATACTGCATGTGTCTTTTTGATGCTGCAGATTAGTCATTTTGTGAACATGGTTTGCTCTCAGCAGATGAGATGAACTGCAGCAATCAATAGATTTAATGTAACTGCTTCATGTGGGTCAACGTTCAAGCCATAGGCTTAAACACAACATGTAACTCTGAGTGGACAGGACTTGTATCCAGGTCACTGTACAGCTCTGTGCATTGAGAGCTTTTTGTATTTAACTACATGGACTGTGTGTGTGTGTGTGTGTGTGTGTTATTTGTGCGTCCGTCACTCTGTGAGTCAGTACGTCTCTTTAGATCCCTCTGACACACTTTCCTGTGTGTCTCGTTTCACCTCTCGCTCCACACACTTCTTCCCTCGCGGCGCTGTGGAGAAACCCACCGACTCAAACACCAGCTGTTTGCTTGTTGCCGTACAAGTTGCACTCACAACTGCACACTTAACAGTTGTATTACTGTCTATACTGGTCCATGATCTCATGGATTAGCAGCAGTGTTTCTTAAAACAATGATAACCCTCTTCTTGTTTTCTACAAAAAACTAAAACAAAGAGAGGGACAATCTTCTAAACTGTGATCACTTTTGTTAATGTGAGACACATTAACAACTTAAAACGAGTATTATGGGAATGATAGATCATATTGAACATGCTACACATAGCATGCTTCAGAGCTTTATAATCCTATTTGCCTCATTGGATTTCATTTGCAAGTTTTTTTGTTTTCGAACAGACATTTTCTTTTTTCCTCACTTTTTTACTCATCTTGTCTTCAGTGTGTAGTTGTGTGTCTGTGCGGGTGACGGGTCTATGATCGCGTGTGTCTTTTAGCACTGGAAGCCTCTGATTGGACGCCGTGTGCGGACATTTCTTCCACTGGAGCTGAAATCTTCACCGTCCCTTTAAATCTTCCCCTTTAAGCTCCTTCTGAAGCGGTCTCGAGTTGAGTGATGCTGCTGTGTTCGCTTAAACACTGACTCAGATGCTTATCTGTGTGTGTGTGTGTGTGTGTGTGTGTGTGTGTGTGTGTGTGTGTGTGTGTGTGTGTGTGTGTGTGTGTGTTGCATTTCTTTATTGGCCTTCAGCTGTTTAGCCTGGAGTTAAAGGTCTCTCCCTGTCTCCACTTGTTTTTTTAGTGTTCAATGGAAATTCAAACACAGTGACAATCTTAACACACTCTGGCAAATGGTCATGGGAGACACGCAAAGGCCAGACACACGCACACACACACACACACACACACACACACACACACACACACGTCACATGCAGGGTAGCACGTCATAAGATCTTGTTTACATAAACTGTCTGGCTACCCTTGTGTGTGTGTGTTTGTGTGTGGTTACTCAATTTCTGGCTTCTGTTACTTAAACACACACATTTAAATACACACACACACACACACGGGGCGATGTCAGTTGTGTGAAATCTATACACGTAGTACACATTCGGTGGTCTGACCCATTTGGCTGCAGCCGTAACGTCCAGAGTCTGGGAGAGCGGCCAGGCGCCGGACCAGCCAAAAAACACACTGTGTGTGTGTGTGAGAGAGCGAGTAAGAGAGTGTGTGTGTGAGGAATACACTCAAAGTAACAAACTGTCTTTATTTTGTTGAAAGAAGTCTTTTTAAAGCACCTGATCCTGAGATTCAGGGACTTTTAAGAGACGCTAGAGACGGATAACGACTAAAAAAAGTAATGAGAGTCCCCAAAAATCATCCGGTGGGTTTGAAAAGCACATTTTCTGAAAAGAAAATACCGACATGACGTCATAGTTATCTTCAGATTTTCAACTTTCCGACCGTGCGTGACAAATACATGAATAAAACTCTCTGGAAAAGCTACTGAGAAGCCTCTTGATGGACTCGGCAAACCAAAAGGCACGCGACAAAAACTATGAGCTGCTTGACACCGACAGGAGAGGACAAGATATGCTGTAGATACATCAATAGTTTAATATGTGTATATATTACAGTGAAAAACGAGGCCACAGGTGAGTAAAATGTGACTTGAGAGGGTCAACCGTCTTTTAAAAGTATTCATTCGCGTGTTTGTGTGTCCCTTTTTGTCTCGTTGGGTTTATAACAAGTTTGAATGTGACTTAGTTTTGTTTGCACCAATACGTTGGCCTTTTTATAACTCAAACCTTTAACTTGGAGTAGAAGACCCCACACCGTGCTCTGTGTGTGTCACAAAGGCTTTTCACACTGATGCTCTCATGCAAACCTGAACAACTCAAGGTAAAGTGTGTGTGTGTGTGTGTTTGTGTGTGTGTGTGTGTGTGTGTGAGTAAGACTCACAGGTAGCTGTTAATGCAAATTCTCAGTTAGTCCTTTGTAAAGTTCACCTCTTAAGAATGTAGCAGACGGGAACCTTGTGCCGGTATGTGTGAGGTCAAAGCTTATCTGACTGACACACACACACACACACACACACACACACACACACACACACAGGAGAAGACAAATGTATTTCTCTTCACAAACAGTTTGATGCCACCAACGCTGCAGAGGTCATGCAGGTCCAGACGCCTCTGGCCTTGCTTATCAGAGAGAACAAACCAGTTTGCACACATACAAACAGACTCACGTCAGACCTCCTCTTCTGCACATCGCTCATGGCCGAGGCTCCTGTTGTCCGTTGCAAACTCAAAGCAACATTTATTGAGTCATTTCTATAAAGGTGGTTGATCTTAAGAGCCTTTCCTCTATTTGTGTTTCATGCAGTAAATTTTACCCTGACAAATATCCAAATAGAACAAATGCCAGTGGAAACTAAACCGAATCAAAGTAATTAAGTATTAACAGTATTTCCCAGGAGACAATCGAACACTGCACTCTGGAGGAAAGTACATTTTTCACACCGGTGATCTCCCGACAGCTCGTTCGAACACTTTGATTTGTTTCTGCACTCAAACATGCAGAGAGTTTAAAGGCCCGTTGAGGGTTCAGAGCCCAAAATCACCCGTCACTGGAAGCTCGTTCACACTCATCAAAGAAAGCCGACCGCAAAGCCGAGGCTCCGCTGACCCTTTATTGAAGTACGTGGAGGAAGAAAATCAATTGTGCGTCGCTTCAGATTGTGGTCGTCATGAAAGCCAGAGAGGAGAACAATGAAAACACCACTGCAACAACGCAAAGTGTGTGTCTTTACCCCGTGTTTCCACCATGTTCAGTCCATTCATCGCGTGTCTTTCATTCTCTCATGACCTTATTTTCTTTTTAATAGTATAACTTCATTGTTCTCTGCTTTTATATTCATCTTCATTCACACGGCAAGTTTTCTCAGGCTTCAAGCCGTCCACATCCTTGGAGAGGAAAAAAGGCATTAAACATACCCTTTGAATGACACAACTCATTTTTTTCCAAGTTGTTATAACAAAATGGTTTCCCGCCGTGCATAATTCGAACAATCAGCGTAATAATTATTTCATTAAAACGGTTCATTTGTCCTCGTCTGCCAACACGGGCCGTTTTCTTTTTTCTTACACCCCCTTTTCTCTCTGCGTCTATCAATTAAAATCACATAATGAAGCGCAGTCTTTATGCAATGATGTATGGAGGAAATCCTGTTATGGTGGAATAAGGCTGTTACAGGGTGAGCCGACGTCGGCCGGTGGATTTTCCTCAGCTGTTTCCCTAAGTTTGCCGTAATATCCGGGCTGATGCTCCCCTCCCCCTTCCCCCAAACTACTCTCGAGGATTAAGTGTCAATCCACTGAGGCCCGGAGATGAAACGCCTGGAAAAGAATAGTAATGCATCTGTGGGTTTGGGGATTGGTGTTGCATATGAGCCGAGGAGCAGAATCTGGCTATAATAATGTTGAACTTTGGGGTTAGTTGGGTTGAGCAGAAGGGAGGTGGGGGTGTAAGCCACCGTGTTGTCGGGGTTTCCCCCCCTCGAGGCTGCTGGGATTGTTTCCCCTGGAGGTTATTTGCGAATAGACTCTACAATCTCACCCCTCTTCGTTTTATTAATCACTTCACTCTTGATGTTTTAGGTCTCCGGCTGCAATAGCCGTGGAATATTTACGCTCCCAAAAGGAATGAGGACTCGCGAAGGTCAACAGGTGATTCATGTGCGTGATCTCAGCAGCTGACCGCGACGATGACCTTCGACCTCCCAACGTGACCTTAAGGGAGTCCAGCTCTCCTCCCTTTGAGCACTTAATCCTCGCTCCGCTTCGTTTTTATTGCACTTCTTAATTTTTCTTAGCTCGTCAAATCACTTACAACCTTTTACATAACTTGGATTTTTTCCCGTAAGGCACCAATAAACTTGTTTTGAGAGTTACAAAAAATACTTTCCATCCTTTAAACTGCAACAGAGAGCCGTGTCATTGTCTTTAAAAGTCTGTTTCACAAACTTAAAACACTCTGTGAAGGGAAGAGAACATTTCATCACTTCAGCTGGTTAAACATCTTGATGATCAATAGAGCTAATATTCATACTTCATATTCACAAAGTGGTGCGTTCCAATCTGGCTCTTGATCTCCTTTTTTTTATTGTTTTATTAGTGGCTGACGACATTATGGAAGCACCTCAGACAGAATATTCATTGACATCGCAAAATCTGTCTCCGTCTGTACTCCAACGCGACAAACGTTTCCCCGGCTGGCGCTCGCGTTTCCACCTTTTGTCTTCCAGCAACAAAAAAAAAACCACTTCGTCTCGCAAGATTCAAGAACAAGACTTCTCCTTTTGAGATGTCAGACACTTAAAATAACAACCAGAGCTCGTCAGTAGAAGAAACGAGCGCTTGCAGTGAAGTGAAGGACCGTGGCAGCTCAGTCAGCGGTGGCCGGCCGCGGCGCTCTCACTTAACGCTGGACCGCTTCCAGATTGTGTTTTCTGAGTAAATACCAACGTTAAACATGAATTAATAACTTGTTCTCGTGCGTGTGTCTGGTCCAGGCCTGATCACACAGTCGAGACGGCCATGTGTCTCTTTTAGAGGTGGCAGAAATGAATTTACAACAAAATACAATCCACGTTTTATTCAGAGGTTATCCCTTTGTTCGTGTAATTGTTACTTTACGACAACTTCTTTGGACGGAAGCTTTCAAACACGTGTCTAATTTATGCAAAGACTCGTTCCTGAGATGTTTTTTCCCCCTCCATCTGATCCGCGAACCCTCCGTCAATTGATCGTGCCGACGGCACCTTAAACGTCGACGGCGTGTTGGCACAGCGGCGCTGTGGCTGCTGACATAACTCGTCGATGATCAACTTTCTGTCTGTCTGCGCGTTTCCGTCTCACTGGAGTGTAGCAACGCTCTCTCTCCAAACGGCGCCAAGACTGTTCTCTGTTTGTGTGCGTGTGTGTTTGTGTGTGTTAGTCATCACTATATCTGTTAGTCACAGGGTTGTGTATCAAACCTCCCTGGGTTACGGCAGGACACGAGCATCAGTAGCGTGACTACGCCGCCGTCTGCGTGTGTGCAGATCGGAGCCAGTCTCCGGCTTTGTTGTTGAAGAAATACCGTCGTGAGTTTGAAAAGACACACACACACACACACACACACTCACACACATGCACTTAAAGGTTTAAGGTATCAGCTAGGGCTAATGTTTCACTGCAATAGTTAGTGGGAGGGTGGAAGCTCCCTTGAGGCATTGCGGGGGGGGGGGGAACTAAAAGCTATCAAGAAAAACAACAGAAGAAAGACAAGAGAGGGTAAAAAGCGAGGGAAAGAAGCGAGGGAAAGAAGAAAGGCGGGAAGAGAGTGGCGAGCGAGACAGGATTGCCGCGTAAACAATGATGGCACTCGCCAACCTCCCCCTCCCCCCCCTCCTTTCTCCTCTCTTTTCCCTGCAGCTGATCATTTAGAAAGTAAATGAAATGCGGCTGTGAACGGTTTCTCTGTCTTTAAATTCTTTTTTTTTAGCCACGCATCTCGAATAAGAACCTCGGGATCTTTTTTTTTTTTAAATACAAAACGTCGATGTGCAACAGGTGTGAAAAGAGGCTTAAGAAGGATTTTAATGAATGGAAGAAAAATGTGTCGTCTTCCTTGAGCTTTGGAATTAAGCAATCCGCCCCGAAGGCCAGAAGACGATGGCTCCAAGAAAATAACAGATAAATTGAAATGACAAACATCCCTGTGGAATTACAACAAAATAAACAGGTGGTTGTTAGTTGGAAAACGTCAAGTTTGTAAAGAAATACATAAAAATCCTTAGTTTAAAAAGAGATATGTGCATTCATTTAGCGACCACGTTCCCAGTTGAGACGGTCTAGCTTCCATACAGAGACGAGAGACGCAGTATCATTTTAATAATAAGGGGAAACAGCATTTTCAGATGATCTCTCTTAGTTTTTGTGTGAAAAAGGAGCTTAGCGAGAAACGTTCAAAGCCCCGGCTACTTCCTGCCCCTCAACGCAGCCGACCAATCACGGTGAGGATATGGCAAGTAGGCGACACCCCTTAGAAATGACGTCTGTGTACTTTTGGTGCACATGAGAAAAGTCGCACTGATTCAGACGTTTGTTGCAGTATGACTGTGCACAAATTGAACGTGTGTGTGTGTGTGTGTTACGTACACACACAAGTCAACGGCGGTGTGTGTCTTCTGGATGCTTCTGCGCTCACCTTACTGCCGTTGTTTTAACGCAATCAGGAAACTGCGTGTATGCGCTCATTGCTTCCACCTTTCCAACAGTATTTCTTTATTCCCCGTGTGTTTCTGTATTACAGCCCCGTCTCACTCACACACAACTGAAGCAAAGCGGCGTTTTCCACCAGGTGTGATCTACCTGTTGAAGGAAGATAAACCTAAAGGAGCAAGATTTCCGTCCAGATACCTGCGGGCCTGATGTGTGCCGGTGCTTGTTTGCGCTGCTGCGATCCGCTTCCTCGTTGATGTTTGTGTTTGTGTATGGAAGTGATTTAATTCAGGAAGGAGAGACGGGGGAGGAGGGAGAGAAAGAGAGAGGGAGAAAGAGAGAGAGAAAGGGAGAGAGAGAGTCTCCCTCTCTGCCTACATACCTGGCTGCATGTGTCAGTAAGTCTGGTGGTGTCAGTTGGCTCCGTTTAAACAAAAGGAAACCACGAGTCATTAACTTCACAACAAGTCGACACCGAGGAGTGTGTGTGTGTGTGTGTGTGTGCGTGTTGAGAAAGAGAAATGGCTTGTGGATAATGACTCCTGGCTGCTCCTAACATATCGCCGTTTTATTGACATTTCCTCTGGATTACCACATTTCCTTTCCACAACACACACACACACACACATACACACAGGATATGCACAGCTTCACTATAATTACAGGAGTAGTGTTAATTCATTATTAAGTCTCCCAGACCTCAGAAGCTATCCTTCCTTCCTGTCTTGAGAGAGATTAGAGCGTCTGAGTCTGTGTGTGTTCTGACAGGAGAGATGTTCTGATACCATTTTTCTTTTTTTTTTCCTCCTTTCTGATACCGATCCTGCGTTTGCATACCGGCCAATACCAAGTTCTGATCTGATACTAGTGCTTCAAAGAATGTCTGACATGCATCTCTAAAACATGTCAGAGCAGTTAAGCTCTTTGCCTCCCGGTGGCCAAACAACCCGAGCCATAAAAACGCCAGAATACTTCAAAAAAAGAACACTTCCTATCAATTTAAGGTCAAAAAACACTGCGAGCATTGTCGCACAGATGTTATATTTCACGCCCGTTGTTTCATTATCAGCTTATCTTTTTCATGACAAATGAAGTTTGTCGGTCTGAAGCGGTGAGTCAATATTGTCCCTGACTAACTGACTATAGTTTATCATTGTGGTTTTTCATCAATGAAATGCTTTAAAGTCGGTTTGACTCACGAGCTTCAAGGTTATCTCGGCTCCTGAAGGACTCGCAGGTCATGTTTGAGTTACCACATTGTCCTCACTTGTGCCACATTTTCTCTATTTGCTTTATTTTTTTTAGCTCCATTTGAACAAGTCATATTTGTAGACAAGTATGGGAAAGCACGTTGACTTGTTTCCCACGTACAAACTCCGCCAAATCCAAACTAAATGAGATTAAATTACCTCGAGACGCCGACTGTTTGATCTGGTTTTGTTCACTTATTCAGATTCTTCCATCTCGGATTTGAAAACGTCTGTGAAACTTTATTCTTTAATTCTTTTATGGGTCATGAATTAAACATGTATACACATGTATTCATATATATGTATGCATATATACATATATGTATGCATATATACACATATATATGTGTATATACTTTCATATGTGTATCGGGAAGGGAAAATACGATATCTGAACACTTGTATCTTAAAGCAATAGATTGGTTACTTACAAAGGCTAGCGTGTGTATGCACAGACACACACACACACACACACACACACACACACACACACACACACACACACACACACACACACACACACCCATTCAATTAAATGAAAAATATCACATTATGGATGCTACATATTTGCACACTTGTGCGCTATTGTTTCTAAGAACATGCACATTTCAAAGGCTGACCAAATGGTAGGAGAACACACACACATACACACACACACACACACACACACACACACACACACACACACACACACACATCTCACCAGGTATGTGTGCTGTATTGTGCGTAAGGTACAATGAGAACAATGTCTCAGCAGCATGTAACGAGGCAGTAAAGTGTTAACTTCTGGAGCGCCTGCCCCCTCCCAGTGTACACACACACACACACACACACACACACACACCAAGAAGGTGAGCTGAAACTCAGGTACATGTAGGAACACAGTCGCGTTTCACCGGCCGGCTCGCCTTCCCGTCTTCGTCATATCGCGTTTCTCTCGCTCTGCGTTTTGAGTCACGCGGCCGTTTAAACTTCACAGTTGATGGACTGCAATCAGTTTGTCAGCGGCAGCTTTTGTGTTGCGGACGTGTGTTTCTAAATTATGGTACACTGTCGTCTCCAGGGAGGGGGAGTGGGAGGGAGGGAAATGTGCCGCCAAAATAGTAAGCTTGAAGGTTGAGTAATGTTTAGCAGTGTTAGTGATTAAACCCTGAGGAATGCCCTCTTACCCCATACAATTTGAGTTTATCCCTTATTAGTGTCCCTTGGGTTTTATAGGGACTAAACCTTGGCATTTAGACTGGGAGAGGAATATTTCTAACCATGATATCTTCTGCACTATGCAAGCTTTACTATCATATACTTATGTACAAGAAGGAGATGGAACATATCTTGCTTCTTGCACATGGTCTTATAAGGAGTCCTGACATTTAGGAGGTTGGATAGAGAAAGTATAGGAAACAATGGATGGAAGGATAATGGTAGTCCTTTCCAGTTTTTTTTAAACTTAGCATTATATCGCTAACATTCAGTCACTCGGCTTGTTTACCGAAATGAAGTCAATGAATGAGAAATGTAAAAAAAAAAACTTATTTAGCGGTAAAGTGAATGGAAAATATAGTTTTCTCATCATTTGTCCTGTTGCATTTATCAAAGTTGTGGCTTATTTTTCTGGAGGACTCGCATATCAGATGCTAATTGATTTTCCCTGACAGGTTCTTCTTCACTTTCAAGAAGAAGAGAAAAAAAGCCCATATGACGCTGCGCTTGAGCTCGAGTGACTGTCGGCTTAATGATTCATAAAATGATTAGTTGGGTAAAAATAATTAGTCGGTTAATTACCGAAAACTACCAACTTCACCATAAATCTTAAGTCTTTTCCCGAGAGCGAAAGCGCTCACCCGGGTTCCTGTTGCTACTGCGCTCGTGGTTTCACGTCTTTTTCTCATCAGCATAACTGTATCTAACATTGATTTAGACTCTTATTGCTCAGGGATCTGAACACAGTGGGCAACAAACACCTTCAACCTGTTAAACCGTGGAACCAATGGTGTCTCCAGACCTCCTTTTTCCCTGTGTTTGAGCCGTCGTAGGAACCCAAGATTAATTCCAATACTTGTGTTTATTGTATGTATTTGTTCAGCAAAGTCTCGGGAAAAAAATGTATATCTGCAAAAAAACCAATATTTTAATCGTAACTATGAACATCCAGCATGATATGAGCCAGATTCCACCAAAATGCCTCCTGGAGCGTCAATAAGACACCTTTTGGGAAAGATTAGGACCTAAAGAATCAGAATCTGCAACAAAAATCACAATAAAACAAAGAGTTTCAGTCAAAAAACTGTGTCGTTCGGTTCAAAAATGAAAAAAAAATGACGTATTTTATGCCAAAAGATTGTCTGAATGGGGCATGCTGGGACTTAAAATAGCCTTGGTTTCCAAAACTGTAAAATATTTCCAATATTGCTCTTTTTTGACTATCCAGAGTCACTTTCATCATCATAGAACATCCACCTTTATATATATATAGATATATAGATATATAGATATATAGATATCTGTACAAAAGAGAATCACAGTGCAGCAATTCATGTAATCGTCTACATTTCCATCCTCCTGCAGACGAGCCGATTACTTATTCGCTCTTATGTGCAGCGTTCATCTGCTGCTTTGATGTTATCTGTCGCTGTGCGGGTCACACAGCGGGACGGCGTGATGAATCACACACTGCGGGCGTGTCAATGAAGGTTGGCTTAAATTGAAATAAAGTGCAAAGGTACAGTCCATTAAACGCCCGGCTAGACAGTCAAGAGTGTCGTGCCTTTGCTCTGCATCCCTTCTTAGGCAAAGATATATACAGTATTTATAGGTGTGTGTGTGTGTGTGTGTGTCTCCTCCCTCCCGACTAATGAAATGTGTATGTGTGTGTTCTAATTACTCTTCTCCCGGGCTAATGAAGTATGCACCGTGTCCGCGTGTGTGTAAGCGTGTGTGTTAAATTGAACTGCGTTTCCGCTCGGCCGTGTTTTCAGACCGTTTCATTAAATGATAAAGTTTTTCACCGACGACTCCGGCGGGATCATTATTTACTCGGCCGTCCGTTCGTCCCACCGCGAGCCGCCTCGATCTTTAACAAACGAGACGGACGGAGGTTATTTTGCGCCGCGCGTCTCTGAGACAAACGACTCGGCGTTCCCTTAATGGACTCGACATGTTCACACACCTGCTTTGGACTTTTATCCAATAGCCGTTGTTTATCTGTCGGGAAGATAAAGAGATAGACTTTGCCTTAAAAAAAGAAGGATAACCATCACACATTGTTGATGGCCATGTTTTCCCCCCATTAGTGATGAATATGAACGAATTAGAAGTATGATTGATGGAGAAAAATTGCGTATTATGTCATGCTTAAAGACTTTAAAATACACTGTTGTGCATGTTTCACCTGAGTTTAAATTAAATAAATAAAACATCTCACACGCCACGCTTTGAACCCACAAGATAAACTGTGAGAAAGCTGAAGGTTTAGGGAAGAGATGCAGGTTTAGAAAGTCTCTCTGACAGCTTGACAGCTCCACTCAGGCCATCGCCTGTCTCCTTCTGCCTTTTAACCAATCACCTGTCACCTCTCAGGCGCACGGCGGCAGTCGACTTTTGCTCCGTTTGCATCGCATCTCAGCCGTTGAATCACTTGCAGCAACCAACTTGCCTCTTAAACTGCTTTTTTTTAGACATTTTGCACATCTGTGTGTGTGAATATTAACCGTTGGAAACGCAGCCCCTATACGTAGCCCTTCCAAAAGCATTTAGGTCACGGTGAGTGTCATTTAAGGTATTTTCAAAGTCACACGGTGAGAACCATCGTCCCTCTGAAACCCTCCTGGTATCCGACCCGTCACCTGGCACCTCCTGAAGAAGTTGACAGTCCCTTCCTTCATCCCTGATGGTGGAAGTGATTGAGGAAAGTGAGTGATAACCAAGCAAGACCTCTCTCTCTCTCTCTCTCCTGTAAATTGAGCTGCAACATGACAGCGCCATTACCTACAGCTGCCACGGCGAAATCAAACACTTAAGTGTCAGCGTGATTACTCACACTCCTCACAAGTGCTTCACCCGTTCTTAGGTTTCCTTCAGACGCTCTCATCGCTGTTACAGATATGCCACGGTGTGCAGCCGATGGTTAACGTACGATAATGAAACGCACCAAAAAGTGTCGCCCTCTCACAGCAAACAGAAAAAGAAGTAAAAGAAAAAACACGTCGACGAGGGTTGAAAATCACACCCTCGAACAAACGAAAGAGGAAAAATAAAACACGCATCGAGACGCCAAACCGAGAAAGAAGTGACCTGGATAACACAACACGCATCGCAGTTTATTGAACTTCACATTAAATGTATTTTCGGCAGCAGTAAGGATGAACATTACCGATGTGCCGTTTCCACGCGCTCCTTCTCCGAGGTTTTGATCGCATCTTCAAAAGAAGTTTAGTCTCCGTGAAATTGCCGCCGAAAGAAATTATGGATGACCTTTTTTTTTTTTTTTTAAAAAAAACTGCCGTTTTGCATATTGTGAGTTAGAGAGAGTGATATTTTACAAGACTGCACAGGGTCAAGTTCATTTTGCAAGACAGTTTTTGCAGATGATTTCTTTTTATAGCCGACGTCGGCAGGTTCCCGACTCACCGGCGGCTATTTGAAGAAACCACTTTGTGCTGCTACGCAAGTCAGAAGGAAATATTTTTGATCATTTACACACAAAAAGAAGCTACAGTGTAACAAAAAAAAGAGCTTGCACTGTAACGAGGTTCTAATTTCCGTTTATTAATTCATTAATGTGGACACACGGTAACATTGGGACACGTTATCTGCTGTCGCTCGACTTGTTTCAACCTTTTGTGGCATCAGGACTTGACCCTGACGCGAGAAAAAACTCTGCACACGCATTGATTGTGTCTGACGTTCTTCTAAGTTGTCGAATTTGTCTTCGCTGTCGCTCTCAGCTGCTGCTCTGACGCCTTCGTTTCACTTCATGTGATTTTATTCTCGAGCTGCGTTTCCTCGAGACGCCGAACATTTGAACATCTTCCAACAAATCTCCACGCGGTTCAATCTCGGCCTCATCGCCACGTCTCCTCTCTCCCTTTTTCCCCGTCCGACTCCCACGCTACAGCAGCTCCACCGCGCCGCACACACATGATCACTTTAGTGAGCTCGCACACGCCACGCACACGCCACGAGCACGCCACGAGCACGCCGCACAGATGGGTTGCACGGTCTCTTTCCCGCAGATGAATAGGTAAATATTTACCTTCCCAGATTGTCTTTCTTCCGCTCTCATCCTTCCATTCCTCCACCCAACTCCTTCCTTCTGTACACCTCCACGCCACATTCCCCATCTTTTTTCTGACGTTACTCAAGGCTCTCCGGTCCCAGCGGCCTCGCCTTCATCTCATCACGGGAGGCCGCTCACAGGCATCTGTTGTGCAAACACGCTCGCGTACACAGGCGCATATTTTGAATATACGATGAAGAGGATGGCTGCGTATGGGAAGTCATATGTGCACGTATGGAGAGAGGGGGGGCTCGGCAAACAAAGAGTTGATGATAATTGTGCTGAAGACAATGGCGTGTTTTATGAAGCTTAATTCAACCCATTGAGGCAGATGGGGGATCGACTGCGTGCTTATCTTGAGTTTTAATTAAAAGACTTTAGTCTCTCATGAACACATTCCCCGAGTCTAAATGCTAACGTGGACTGAAAGCACGTTGCGGCTAATGGAGGCTTCTGTCTTGTGGGATGTGCTTCCACGGGTCAGGAGGAACAAAGCGCACACACAAACACACACAAAAGCTATTTTCCTGCCCGATTATCTCTGAAATTTAGCGGTTTCAGGGTCCGTATTGTCTTTTTAGCAACAGGAAGTGCAGCGTTAGCATCATGAGGCTAGTGTCTGACTGCTAGCTTTTGATAAACTGTGTCCATCCTCCTCCTGTCTCTCGTCACAGAGGCGTAAACTTAACATATTCGCCGGACATTAGTTTACATTCCATTAAGCGCAGATCAGTCATAGTCTGCGACGTTGTTAAACAGAGAACTAATTAAATGTAGCTTCTATAAACATGTAGGATGCATTTAAATATGCACAGAGGTAATAAAGGTGATTAACATTAAAGCATTTCATTTATATTCATCAACCGCAGCCTGTTATACATGTTAAGCTACATTTTCACGTATATTACTCATCTTAGTTCTAAACATTGTTAAGTTATTTTTACTGGTGATACTTCTGTCTTTATCTTTATCTTACTGTCTCTCAGTCGATGCATTATTCCCCTCAGTGGGATCCTCTCACCGCTTTCTTCTGATGAATAATACTCTTTCTTTATCAATACTTTGTGTTGTTCACTTGTTCTTTTAGGCCTGACAAACCAGAGACCGTCTCATCTGACAGATGCTGTCTGTTAATCTCCTTTTCACACTTTTCACGCTTTACTCTGCATCAGCATCATCTGCAGTTCCCTGTATATTTGTACCATCACTGATTCCTCGTGTCTATCAGATGTCTTCTGATTTAACGCCTTGCATACAGTTAGCGTGCTGTAGTGTGAACCTGCATGTGTCGTATCTGACATGTTGCAGTCAAAAACTATATCTGTGCACTGCTGAACATGCATAGCATCAATTCAAATGTTTTAAAGCTTTTTTTTATTATTAAAAATAGAAATATAATTCAACGAAACTTGATGAACATGTACCTGACGGGGGAGGAAATGCAATAAATCTCATTCATCATTACAATGTTGAGTACTTTGTGACAAAAGTTCATCCCCAGATCAGTTTTTTTTAAGTTTTTCAGTGTTAAGAATAGCTCTTCTCCTGCATGGGTTTGAACTAAAAAAACAAGTGGAGCTCACCGCTATCATATCCGTCGTCTTCCTTGACTTTTCGTCTCCCTCCGTGTGTCTCGTACTCTGCTTTTTTAAAGGTGAACAATAACAGAATACATCTCTCCTCTCTGCTCTTAACAAGGAGAGCGTCAGCGTGGTTCTTGTTCATTAGTATCACACATCACACCTCCATCACCCTCAGATCTGGAGAGTCGGAGGTGTCAAAATGACTGTGTGTGTGCGTGTGCGTGTGTGTGTGTTCGTGCACACACATTTTTCTCTTCTCCCTCTCAGCCTCCACCCCGGGAAAATCCACAAAAAGCCAATTCACACCAGTCCCTCTCTCAGTATTCTATATCCATGTGTTACTTTGCACCCCTGGCCTGAATTGTACTTATTTTTCCTCCATTTTCTGCTGCAAAAAGTCGCACTGGCTACCTCCAGTGTTCCCATCCCCACTATACCCATCCCCACTATATCCATCACCACTACTACCAGTGAACGGCCATTTGCAGCCCTGCAGAGATGCAACAGACGTTCATCTATTGAGGCTAAAGCCGTTAAATGTGCTTGTTTGTTTACGTTGCTAATTTTATTTACTTTACCTCCTACTGTCGTTAATGAGATAGCTCGGGGGGAAATCTAGTATCAATGTTTTGTACTCGACGAGAACATTTAATAGCGATAAATAATGTGGGTTTATTCCAACTTTTCCCTTTAATCCCCGTTGGAGAAGAATGTTTACGCATTCATTTCCTCTTATGTGGCTTTTTTGACTTAATCGAATCTTAAAGATGACCATAATGTGGGTGAATCCATCGACACAGGAGGGAAAATGAACTGTATCTCTCCATTCTCAGCCCGTTTAACTTGATTTAATTATTGTTGGAAGCCTGCAGGCGGCAAATAGTCCTTTGTTTACCTCACAAAGTAAAGGATTAAAATGGTGTATTTTGTGTTAAACTCTCAAGGGGTTTAGAACCACTGCTGTGTGTGTGTGTGTGTGTGTGTGTGTGTGTGTGTGTGTGTGTGTGTGTGTGTTCAAGAAGTCCATTGTAATCACAAATAGAAAGATATTCATGTAGTCATCAATGTAGCCATTCAATGCACAGGTTTGTGTTTTTTATTTTTTATTTAGTTTTTCTTTTCCATAGAGTAATTGTCAGGCAGATCGTGGAGGTCGAGGACGCCTGTGCCTGCGAGCCGATGGTTAATATTAATGACTATAAGCCAATTGGAGCTCATCAATAGGTCGGAGGTTATCACGGGGCTGCAGATGCAGGAAGTTAATGCAATTAAAGATGCATCTTGTGTTCGATTGCAGAGAAAATGTCTTTTCCACTCTTTTCTTTTATTGAGCCGTCTTCTGTCGCTAATGTGTTTGTGTGTGTTTTCTGTCTTGATATTTCACAGTTCTCATGGGTTTTTGCACAAGAGATATATTATATATTTACATATAGAGTTCAGGAATTGCAACATTAAAGGTGATATGTGCGTTAAAGGACGAGGAGAGAAGTCAAAAAATGCATTTTGTTAGGAAAAAACAAGCTCAAAGTTTGGCTGAATGATACTTAACTGAGTCACTGTGGTCTTTCTCTGCCTTTCTATCCAAATATCTTTCAGTTTTCTGTCACTAATGACATCATGGCTTCCTGTCGCAGACCGTTTGCCACATAACACATTAAATTAAGAGGCTCCAGTGCCTCTCCTCTTCCACTTCATCTAGATATCGTATAGAAAGTGTGTTATCAATGGCTCGGCTCGCTTGTGTTGAGAATAATTTCCAATTATTATTTCGACAGTGCATACCATTCCCACTCTAGCAAATTAATACATCCTCAAACAAAACAAAAAAACAGGCAATTGGAGTGCCAGCTTGTCACAAATAATTTGAAATTAGAATAATGTTGTGTGCTGCAGAAATCTCACATTGCTGAATGAACTCTTTGCAGCTACTTCAGCAATCAGATAAGCTGTTTAAAACATGTCAAATCAGCATACGTTTACTCTCGGACGTAAAGTGTTGTCCTCTGGAGATTCACGGTTTCGTGACGGACATTCATAATTTAGTCTGGCAGCGCTTTTGCGAGCCATCCAACTGCTGTCAATTCAAACAAAAACACACAGAACCGATCCATACGTTTATTCCCACACCCCGCTGGCTACAGCTAATCCAATACACCAGCGCTTCAGTTATCAATAGCTTGTGATTGGTAGCAAAAGGTGGATCGCTTCCTCCAGGTGGGGACAAGATGCCCAAAGCGCAGGAGTTCATATTTGTCATTTGTTGTATTTGTGAGGGACATGAATTCATGTGTGTTGACCTTTCTCACAGCCAGAACAGAATCGTCGATATATCGCTCGATAAACTGCTTTTCTCTTTCTCTCTTTTTTTTTGTTTTCAGGGTCCCGGGCGTCACCATCGCCACCGATTTAATCTGCGGTTTTCCCGGCGAGACGGAGACGGACTTCCAGGAGACGGTGGACTTGGTGAAACTCTATCGGTTCCCCAGTCTCTTCATCAACCAGTTCTACCCCAGACCCGGTACACCTGCCGCCAAGATGGAGCAGGTAGCGGCACACCTGGTGAGTGCAGACGAGGAGACGGACGGACGCAGCTTCATTCAGGCCTCTGCATTCAGCTGCACACGTGCACAACAAGCTATAGACATGTGATCGTTGGTGATGTGGCCACAAAGGTAGCGCAGGTATTTTTACCTTTAACACTCCACTTTAAGAAGCAGCGTCTGTCTGAATGAGGCCTTGAACTGACCGTGACTTCACAACCTTAAGTGCAGGAATGTGAATTGTGTTTTGTAATTTCAGAAAAATGCTATTTGCTGCAAAGCAGAAAACACGTCCTGATTTATTTACAGCAGAGTAAAGACACAGTAGAGACTTGTAGCTCTATTTGTTTTGGTTCCTTTGCTTCACTGAGATGTTTCTTCTTTTTCTGATGCAGAATATTGTGTATAAATATATGGTGCAAAATATATTATGTCTTATTCATAATGCTTCCACATACATGTATTTATTTGACAGTCTAACTATAGGCTGCTTCTATATCTTACACCATAATTTTTTATTATTTTTGGACAATAAATACAATAGATTGTTTCTTTCTTATACTAAATACTTTGATTTCGATTTGACATCCTATATGTTTGACTTTTTATAACTTTTTTTGACAAAACCATGACTTTTCACGACTCATCTGCATAATTTTTCTCTAACTTTTTTACAAAGCAGTCATTTGTTGGCTACATACAGACGTTAATACAACTACAATAGGTACTTCAACATCGTATACCATTCTATTTAATGAATTCTTTTGACAATAAATACAATAGATTGCTTTGAAACTTTTTTCGACATTCTATATTTGGACTTTTTATATTTTTTTCTGACAAAACTATGACTTTTTATGGCTCATCTGCACCATTTTTCTCTAACTTTTTTTTACACAGCAGCTATCCTTTCTCCTTGGAAAGCAGTTTTGTTTTAACACAAAACATTTTTTGCCTCACTAAACCACTACAACCCTTTCAGTGTTACTTAAACTTTCAGCTCAATAGATTATTTTCTGCTTGTGTATTTCTAAATACATATTTTGGTCAAATGAAGTTCCCCTCCTTGTTCATTTAATTCTGCTGAATAAGCAGAAAAGATAGACTTGATAGACATTTAATAACGTTGCACTCTTGTCGCGTTGTCTAAATGTGAGCATCCTATTACAAAGACGTTAAATCCTTTTGTATGCAACACAGTGCAGCAGTTCTTCTTGAACGTGCTTCTTAACCAAAGCACGCTCGCTTCCTGATCCTGAAATGTTTTCTTTGACCTTTTTCTCTAGTTTGACCCCCACCGTTATGCTCTACAATATGCTTTATGTTGCATCTCCCTCTTGCATTGGCGCTCGCTCTCTTTACCATGAAAGTGCCGACACATCTCTTTTCATGTGGAGCGTCTTCATCAGTCATTCTCTTTCCTCTCTCTCCGACGTCTCCGCGTCCTCAGAGGAGAAGTGTGTCTTAGAGGGATCAGTCCCGGGACGACCACATCACTGCTTCTCCTTCTTCTTACGCTTTTCTTCCCCCCATCTCTTTTCTTTTTCCTCCATCTGTTTCACCCGACTTCTGTATTGTCGGTCTTCTGGATGACACACATCTTTCCTTTTAGTCCAAAAGCAGCGCTTTGATTCTCAGCATGTGGCATATTGCAGGTTCCTGTGGAAATGTACCAAATCAGCCTTTTTGTTCACATGAAATCATTGTTGATAGCTACTCTTTTATTTCACGAGTTTGAATCACACCAGTATGGAAGCCCATTTCCGCCACACAAGCAAAAAAAAATTAGGACCAAAAAGAATTTAAATTAAAATTAGGACCAAAATATGAATAAAAATTAGGACAAAAAAATAATATAAATTAGGACCAAAAATAATAATAATTAGGACCCCAAAAAAAAAATCAAATTTAAAAAATAATAAAAAAAATTGGACCCCAAAAAATAAAAGGACAATCAACCTTTTTTGGGGGGTTGGGGGGGGGGGGATCATAATTTCTTTCTCTTTTTTTTGGTCCTAATTTTATTTTTAATTTTTAAACACATTAAAAATAAAATTAGGACCACAAAAAAAATAATTAGGTCGATTGTCCTCTTTGGTAATTTTTTTTTTTTTTGTGTTGCGGAATGGGCTTCCATAAACCAATCTTCAACAATCGTGTATTTTATTTAGCCTAAAATAAGACCACACATCCCATTCTGATGCTGCATCTCTAATAGCCGTTTCCACCGGTCATCTTAATGTTTAAATGGAAGTTAATTGTGAGGATATTTCTCCTTGACAGTCAAAAAAAAAAAAAAAAAGAAAAAGGTGAGAGAGAGTCAGAATAATGTGTTGGGCTCCCTGTAAGCAGTACACCTGCTCAGGTGGTTAAAGCTGCCCACAACATCACATCATCAGTCAGCACGCACCTGTTCTCGCACACACACACACACACACAGACGTACAGACAGATACACACACAGCAAGCGGTGGCAGCGAGGCGATGTCTCGGCCATGTAGGGTCAGTCATTAATAAAGTGCACCAGATGGTTTGTCTGGAACACAACTGTGTTGAATAGCCACAGGAGGGACGGATGGAGCAAAAGATGGAGTAGGCAGCTGAGACAGAAGGAGGCCTGAGAGAGAAGGAGGGAGGGAAGGAAGGAAGGATGTGAAAAGGAGAAAGATGGAGGAAATAATAACGTGAGATGCAAAGTAACAGCTACAGGGAGACGTCTGGTGCCGGTCCGAAAGGAGAACAAGTCATTAAATTGTCCGCTTTGACTATAAGTGCTCACCGGCTAGATGTAACAGCTCAATGTGGGCGAGGACGTTCATCTCACCACCCGGCTCTGGCGAATCTGGAGGTCTTTGTCTTTTGGTTTACACTGATCTTTACAAATGTAGCAGCAGGCTGCCCTTTAAAAAGCAAGCACACATATTCAACCTTTCTTAATCAGTGTTGTACGCACACGTGACGCTTTGCCTTTGCCGATGTTTGCGTCACTATTAGCGTCAGGTGGTGGAGCAGAGATTGTATGAAAATGCACCGTTTGCTGCGAGGCGGTTAGACGTTAGTGTTCTGGCGACTGGTGGACTTTCTGTCCGATGAAGCTGGTTAATCATCGATCAATACACCCAATTCTCCTGAATACAAAGAGTCACACAAACACGGTCTCAAGTATTGAATTGTGTAAGTGTGTGTGTGTGTGTGTGTGTTCAGGGTAATGGGCAGGACTAGATAATACAAATTAATGGGGTTGCTTTGGCCTCGTATCTTCCATGAAACTACGTTTGTCATTATTATGTTGCATTATTGATATATTGCTTTGACCACATGTTTTATTCAAATGACCTATAATACAGGAGCTGAAAGAATGATTATCAATATGTCACGATTGAATATAATAGCATTACCTGAGCACCGAGTTGAAGTAGCGACAGCAAATTCATCCGCAGTAAGACGAGGGAAAACACACATAATATATAATCATTTGATCACGTTAAAATATATTTAATTTTATGTTATGAAAACACGTATTTGAATCTCGGTAAGTGAAGCAATGAAAGGATGGAGCGGCTCCAGCTGCCATGTGGTCCAGGTGTTATCTGTAGGTGTAACTTATTACCTATTGAAATAGATGATATATGAGAGAGCGGAGGGGAGAGCTGAGGCAGATGGAGAGAATAGGAGACCACAGGGATGGAGGGAGAGAAGGGAGCATGTTGAGAATAAAGGGATGTGAATGCTATTAGCTTGGATCTCCATGATCATCCCCAGGTGGCGAGAACTTAGCCTTGATAAATGGACTTTGTGAGGTGGCGGCGGCGCGTGTGTGTGTCTGTGTGTGTGTGTGTGTCTGTGTGTGTGTGTTGCTCGGCCTATTGGTATGCATGGAGCTGTTGAGAACGAGCAGCTGCTGGAGCCAAAGGGAGAGGAAAAAAGTGATAGCGAAAGAGATTAGCTATTCTAGTGGGACGATGCTTTTAATTTCCCCTGGTTGTAATTGGTTAAGAACTCCATTACCCACAAGGCACCAGTGTGGCAGCTGTCAAAGAGAAACAGCTGGCCGGCCACCAGTAGCTCCAGCTACACCTTCTCGATCATTTATCTACGCTTGAACAGACACACACACACACGCACAAGCTTTTCCCACTATCAGTCTGACTAAAACAAGTGACTAAAAGCAGTCTTAAAAAGGTTTAAAACGCATTGTTCTCACACACACACACACACACACACACACACACACACACACACGCACACACATATGACCCTATTCCATATCGCATTGCTGGGTCTTGAGTAGCGATTCAAAAGTCACTCAACAGAAGATGCAGCAGATCTGTCACCGGTCAACGTGGCGGGAACATGTCATGTCTGCAGTGACCTCTGCGTGTCACACACACGCTTACAGAGAGCATCGGCCTGGTGACCGCTCTCCATCGCGACGCCTCGAGGAAGTGTTAACGCAGACACGAGCGCACGCGGCGCACGCCTCTGGTTTTCATCTCGGAGCAGTACGGCACGCGAGCGCCGGGGGCGTCGGCTCTATAGCGCGAGCATCTGTCCGTCATTAGGGGAAGACAAATGGGCGCATGCTGGCGAGCCAGCAGCGTATTGAGTGGAGGCCGAGGCAAGATCACGGTTACCTTGCCCCACAACACACTCACACATACTGACATCCATGCACTTGCTCACACACACACACACATACATTTCTACTGCCCAGTGTCAGAGACTCACACATTGACTTTATTCTCTGAAACACACAAACACTAAACCAAGAGGATGGCCTTGCTGGTTGTGTTCTCATGCACACACACACACACACTAAAAACACTGTCTTCCAAACCTTTGAAGCCTTTGAAAGACATGTGAGAGTGTGTTTGTCGATAACCATCTTTTGGGCACGCAGCTCCAACATGCAAACATGCCGAAATCACGCACACAACCATCTGCACCGACTACAACTTCACTCGCGAGATATCGATAACGATCTCAAAGCACGAAGCTGCAACATGCAAACATGATGAAATCACGCAAGTAAACATCTGTACTGACTATTACTTCAATCACTTGATGAGTGCATGCACATTTCACGTGACTTTTTTTAGTCTTTTCGGTCTTTAGCTGCTGCATAATTTTGACTAAAGACCTTTAAGCCGCCACACTGAAGACTGTAAATCCTCCCTCAGTCAGTGTAATTAAATAATTGCATATCGTGCCTTCAGAGCTTTGTAGATATTTGACACAAAATAGTGTTTTTGTGTAGTATACACAGCAGTGTTTTAATGAGGCGTGTATATTTTTTTTAACTCTCACTGGCAGCAGAGTGTGTGCTCCTGTCTCCTGCATGTGTTTGGAGTCTGTGTAGGAATAAGTGTAAACATCTATGTAATGTCACTTCCCGTTACACACAGCATCCGTCTCTGTGGGCAACAACAGATGGACAGAATGGTAACAACCATCGTTCATCATCACCACCGTGACAGGTCCACACACACACACACACACACACGGTGGCTTTTTGCATTGCCGGGGTTGTCTCCAACGTAACCCTGTGGCACGCTCGATTAATTTCTCTGCTTGATGAACCGGATGCATGCGTGCGCGCTCACAGACACACACACACACACACACGTACCTGTACACACACGCTTTATTGTGCAGCACGCTGATACAAAAGCTCTCAGCGAGTCACCGGCGCCGCTGCTCTTCCATCGCATCTTTAGTTTTCTGAGAGGCGGCAGATCTACATGACGTTCCTCAGGCTGTTCTGACATCATGTTACTGATTCCAGGTCTGCATTGGAAGCAGGTTGCATGTTTTTTTATGTTTTAAACAAGCAGGAAGCTTGACTGCAATGCGATATGTGCATTGACCAATTATATGTTTGTTTGGATGGATGGATGTGTACTTATTGATCCCCAAGGGGAAAATTTGTTGTTGTCATAGTACCACCAAACACTTTCTAGACACCAAATGGAATAAACTAAACACACATAATCAAATATAAGAACAGGGATGACTGATATATACAACATATGATATATACACAATAGAATACAAATAACGGTAAGGGGTGCAACAGGTTGCGTGATCATGAGAACTTTCCACTCTCTTCCCCATAGTCGTCCGTTTCCATCAAAAATGTCCTCCTCCTCGCCTCAAGTGAAAGTTCACGGCTGTGGGAAGTCGTTGTTCATTTGGGTTTATGGAAGGAATTCAGAAACGAAGCGCTCTTCCTCTCTTCCTTGTTCTCTGTGATCAGTTTAGTTCTCGCTCTCTTCTTTCCTTTCCTCTTTAAGTTGACTCCTCCTTCCTTCCTCGTTGGCGTTGGAGTTTCCTCGCGTTCGGCACGTTTTCACATCTTTGTCCTTTTCTCGCAGCTTTTGTTTGTGTGAATCAATGTGGGAGCACATGTTGCTGTTTGTGCCTGTGGTGTTTCTGTAGGAGCGTGTGGGTGTGTGGGTGTGCACGTGTGTGTGTGCACGTGTGTGTGTGCACGTGTGTGTGTGTGTGTGTTCGAGTGGACTGGATAAATTCTACTGGGAGCTCATTGACAGTTGAGAAATCCTTACCTGCGGTTACATCTGTCTTACACACACACACACACACACACACACATACACACACACACGCTCACACACACACACACACACACACGAACACACACACACACACACACACACACACGCACACTCTGTTGAGCATCAGCGAGTACAGAGTGGTGGTGAGAGTGATGAAGGGCGGGAAAGAGGAGAGAGAGAATGGTGTCGAGGAGCAGTGATGAGAGAATTGCTCTCACCGAAGGGGCTGCAGAGAGAGAGAGAGAGGGAGAGAGAGAGAGAGGGAGAGAGAGAATGGAGAGGGACAGACTGATAAGGGGGAGGACGGGTGAGAAAGTGGAGACGGGATGATTAGTATGAGTTTCTCCTCACTGGGAGGGGAGCGAGGGAGAGGCTGAGCACTGAGGGAAAGGTGGCAAGCCAAAAGAAAACGAGAGAAGAGCATTTTGAGGTTTCTGGAGAGCCTTTTTGACAAAGAGAGAGAGGCCGAGGGCGAGCGAGAGAGGAAGAGAGAGGGAGTCAGGTGAAAACGAGGCCGAGAGGCTGGGAGACGGACGGCGCCGATGATTAAAGGGTTGTGTGGATCAGCAGAGCCCCGGCTGAACCGAGATTGAGTAAGAGACGGCTATAAATGGAGCGTGTAAGAGGAAAAGAAGCAAAGGGATGGAGGGAATGAGAGTGGGACACGGTGTGTGTGTGTGTGTGTGTGTGTGTGTGTGTGTGTGTGTGTGTGTGTGTGTGTGTGTGTGTGTGTGTGTGTGTGTGTGTGTGTCGCCGCCTTTTAAACACTTCGACAACCTTAAGGCCTTTATTTCACCTTCCCGCCTTCTGACTTTGCAGCTGTTTACTTTGCTCGCCGCATCTTCTCTCTTCCGCTGACTCGTTCCCTTTGTTTTATTCTTTTTGTACCTCATACGCGATCATCCACGCTGTCCTTCTCGGGGAGGACATCACCCCTTCGATCTGTCCATCTAGTGGTTGTCAAACTGTGGGGCGCGACCCTCTAGTGGGGCGCGGAGGTATTACAGGTGGGCGCAGGGGGAGATGCAGATTCTTAATTTGTTTTTAAGAATCCTTTATTAATCCCACATTCTCTGAATGTCACCATCCTTTGTAATGAAGGAGCTTTGTGCTGCTGTGCAGCTCTGGGGCTTCAGTGCCTTGCTCAAGGACACCTCAACATGAAACTATGGGGAGAAAACAGGGATCCAACCGGCATCCTTGGTCATCTTTTTTTTCCGAATATGAGTTATTTTTTGGCACATGTATAACTTTATTTGCATTGTTTTAACAAAGTGATTGCACATGTTATTAGTTTTTGTCAGATGGGGCAATCTGGTTTACTTTAAAAGGATTTACATTTTCTTTACTCTATTGATTAAACCAGCACGGATGGAGGAAAGTTGGATCATGTTGTTCCCATGTTGTCGGGGCGGTGGGAACATTTTGCTTCCTCCAAAGTGGAGACAGAAAAAGTTTGAGAACCGCTGGTCTGCGTCAACGTGACCACCTCTAAATATAAAGAGACGTGTCCTCTTCCTCTGCATCCATCCCGCTCTATATTCCACATCCTCAAGCTGCATTTCACTGCAGACCGACTTCTAGGTTGTCTGCTCCATATGTGCACATCTAGCCGAGGGACATTTAATTTTTTTTGCGCTTTCCATACGCTGAAAGGACAGGGGGATGGAAAGCGAAGAGAGCGTAGCAAAGCGTGCACACTCCCTTTAGCTACTGTAGCTCATATCCTTCTCCCTTAGCCAGACAAGGCCTAATCAGCGAGCTAATTAGCGCTCTTTGTAACTGCATCGGCCTCGTGTAACTGATTGCATTAACAACCGCCACACATCAAACAGTCATGTCTCGCGCTCGTGCATCTTATTACACATTAAGGACGTGCAAGGTTAAGGCCAGACTTTGAGATGGAATGAAACGAGAGAATGAGAAATATTTTTCTGCCACAGCTGGTGGGCAAATTATTCCATCTCCCCTCTTTCTGTTCAATCCATATTTTACAGATTTTATGAACTACTGTAGGCTACATAGTCAGCCATACTGATTTTATTATTCTCCATCTGTTTAAGTGACCCAATAAGTTGAGATGAGTGAAACTACGGTGTCCATATTTATGCCCAAATGTTTTTGTTCTATCTGCGAGACGATGGATACAAGTATATTAATAGTTACTGACAGGTATTCATTTGTAGACATGAATACAATTGTCTCTGGATCAATTACATCAAGCCCCATCTGTCTGTGACGTAGCTATTGTGTGCCTTTTTAACCCTAAACCGTATGTTTATGTCTCTTTATTGTTCACAGAAGAAGCAGAGGACTAAAGAGCTGTCGCAGCTGTTCCACTCGTACAACCCCTACGACCACAAGGTGAGACCTTCTTTAATTGTCCCTTCACATCTGCCTACTCCTTCACGGAGAGAGAGAGAGCGGGTATCGCGCCTCAGCCTTCACTCGACATCAGAAGGAGTCGTAGGTCACAATCATCATATTGACTTTTTAGCTTTGACGAGTTTGTCGTCTCCTCGAGATGGACACCTCTTGTCAGCAATCTGGTTGATGAGGACAGCTCAAGTGTTTATTCCTGATTACATTGTGACCGTGTGTGTGTGTGTGTGTGTGTGTGTGTGTGTGTGTGTGTGTGTGTGTGTGTGTGGGACATCGAATTCTGAAATCAGAGATACATTTCCTCAACTATGTGTGTGTGTCTGTGTGTACAGGCCCATCCATTATGAGGTTAACGTCTGACAGCAGATTGAATATGCCTCTCTTCAGGCATCCTCATGATGATGAGACCCTTGTGACAGCAATGTGTGTGTGTGTGTGTGTGTGTGTGTGTGTGTGTGTGTGTGTGTGTGTGTGTGTGTGTGTGCGTTATTATATAAAGATGTCCTTCTGAAAGTGACAAGCCCATGACAACAGCTGTCACCACATTTTTCTGCCGTCACGCATACGAGAAATTGTATTTTGACACATTCGACTTTTACGGGTTTTCTCGGATCGGCTAAACACGCGTCCGACCTCGTCCTTTGTTTTAACCACGATCACGCCGTGTGAGTGGCGGTGTGAACGGCGGCGACGACTCGCTCGTCACGACGAACAATAGCAGAGTGTGTCAGGGCGGCGGCCGCCTGCTCCTGCAGAGTGAATGTTGACAACGTGGCGATCGAAGCCGTCCTTGCAGTGTTTGTCGCGCCGTGGCCATTTAGCAAAGTTTTAACTTGGCCAAGTTTTTTTGTTGTTATTATACCTCAAGAGGAGTCTGTGCCTTTGGTGCTGTTGTTACATGTTACACACTAATTAAAAGGATGTGAGAGTGATCACGTTCTCACTGCGGCAGGCGGGGGTCTGTGCCTCCCACACACTGAAACACACACACTGAAACACACACACACACAGTAGTAATGGTCCACATGGAACACACATACATGCGAGCAGGGAATGTGACTCCAGCAAAGTTAGCAGTAAATATCTTTATAACGCATTAACCCAACAGGTTTGCATCTAAATCAGTTAGTTAGTATTTGTGAACATGCTTTCTCCTGGAGTACGATTCCCAGGGGAAGAGGAGAGCAATTAACTGTGAGAAAGTGGACCCGCTGAGCTCCTCCATCTCACATATAACTGAACAATTTACTTCCTTTTTAATGCATTCATGCGCTCAATGCTTCGTCAACATGCTGATTCATAAACGATCAGATTGCTTGTATATTACATAAATACATATTTTAAGGTACCACTTTAAAACACTGTTGTCTCATCCGTTCCTAGACTTCCTCATTCACTCGTAATAAAAAAGTACTTTCTTTCTTCTTTTAAATGTTAAGTGTAGTGATATTTTTACACGTGTTTTCAGCACTTTGTGTTCTGTTTTTCATGCTGTAAAACACATTGTTACAGCCATGTTGAATAATTAAATATACATTAATTGGATAATAAATCTACTACAGATATATAAAAAAAATATCCTCTGCTTTGATATTCCACATGTACGTATATATACATATATATATATATATATATATATATATATATATATATATATATATATATATATATATATATATATATGGTATCTGATAGCCCTCAGTAACATGAATATTTCCAACATGTCAAGCAGATTATTTCTACATTTTTCTCAACTCTCTGTCTTGTTCCTGAAGGTATTTTTTCATGTTTCCACAGAGTGCAGATGTGCAAATAAATCCCCTCGCATTACAAACCCAGATAGCCATGAGATATGATTTAATGATAATAAATCTAATGTCAAGCATACTTCCACCCAGATACACCACATTTCTTCCTCTCCTTGCCCACGTCCGTGCAGCGTGGAGCCGTTGAGGCGAAGCAGCTCGCGTTAAGCTCGTATAGCCGGTAGATAGAAATAAATGAAGTCTGATAATGTCCCTCATTCTACGTTACACTCCCCTGGGTGTCTGGTCTCCCAGCTCAGTCTACGTCGGGATTATAATGTGTTTACTAACGTGTGAGGGAGGAAAAGGGAATAAAGATAGAGGGGAGAGAGCCAGTGCATGGATTTAGAGGCTCGGTGGACATTTTTACAGCCGTTATTGTTAATATGCATCCTTCTATAGGTTTGAAAAGGTCATTAAGGAGCTGAGTCAGGGCTTTATTGTCCCCCAGCTGCAGGCTACCGACCAAATGAAACAATGGTTTTAATCGAACTAATTGTTTTGTTTGCGTTGCTTGGCGTTGTTTCTCGCTCTCCCGTGGCACAGATGTGAAGAAATAACGACAATGAAACGCAAATGACAATGAGTTGTCAATTAAAAAATATTCAATTTTGTTTTCTTTCTTTTTGTATCGTCGATCTTTCTCCATCTTCCTTTCTTTCCCTTCACCTCGACATTGTGACTATAAATATGTCTGAGGTTGATGCATTTATATATAGACGATTGTAACCGCCCGGTGTGTGTCTGTATGCTTAAGGGACAGAAGTGTGTGTGCGTGTGTGTGAGAGTGTGTGATGATTAATGTGAAATATCCTATAGCCAGATGGTGCTGAACAAGGCCCATCCATCAGCAATGAAAAGACCAGTGGGCAAAAAGCTGGCGGAGCACTTTGTCTAGGGCCAATGCCCCTCACTGGACACACACACACACACACACACTCTCAGACACTACACACACAGACAGACTCTCCAAGGCCTCGCCTGTGTAACCCACTGAGCCATGCTGGAGCCATGTGTTTTGTTTTGGAGTACAGGTTCTCTCTTGTTCTGTGTTTCTTTGTGTCCCACGTGAGCGGTGGAGCCTCAACCCTTGAAACAAGTCTGGTCTACTTTTGACATGTGCAGGTCTTCTGACGCCCATTTTAATCCCACGACGAGAGTTTCAGGCTCATCTTCTACCGTCCTCCCTCGTGATTTGTGTCGGTGATCCACCTGCATCCATAACAACCCGTAACTGGACGTCTGGCTACCGGCGCACGTCCGTAGATGTGATCAAACACAGACTCTATTATCACAGCCGGGTTTTCCCGTCGCGACTGAAGGGCCGTTCCCCGTTTAATTGGGATATTTTTAAGCCGGCTATTTAATTGTCCGCGGCCTTGTTTTCCCCCTCCTGTCGGCCTCTGCGTTCACATGGTATTCCCGTTTGTGTTCATTAATGGGAGGGAAGGTGAGACGCACACTGCCACTGGCACGCCTGTCCAGCTTCTTGTTTTTGTAAAGTAACCGCACTCAACTCTCATGTGTGTGTGTGTGTAGTCGCGTGAAGCGCACGAACACACAGCGCTCATCTTCTCTGCAGCGCAGCTCCCTCGGGGGGCTTCGCCCTCGCGGGTGGAGGTCGTGAGGCTCGCATCCCGCTTTACTCGCTCTGTGCAGACTTAAAGCAGACGAGAGAGTCCAAGCATTGAGCGGTTTCTAGCAGAGCTAATGTCGCCCCTCTCTCTCTCTCTCTCTCTCTTTCTCTCTCTCTCTTCCCCCACACACCGCGCTGTCGTCGTCTCCTGAGAACACACACAGACAGACACACACACACACACACACATGCATACATTCTCCATGCTGTGTTCATGGGCCTGAATGACAGAGGTGACAGTTCTCCTCGCGGCGAGAGAGGAGGGACAAGCTGTCAGCATGGACCGATGCACCTAACGCACAGGGGGGAGGGGGGGGGGGGGGGGGGGGGGGGGAGGGGAGAGAGAAAGAGGGGAGAGAAGGGAAAGGGTGAGAAGGAAAAAGGTAGAAAGGGAGGAAGAGAGAAAGAAAAGGGAGGAAGAAAAGCAAGGAGAGAGAGAAGGAAAGAGGGAGAGAGAGAGAGAACGAAAGAGGAGAGATGGAGGAGAGAGAGAGAAGGAAAGAGGAAGAAATAGAGTGAAAGAGGGAGAGAGAGTGTGAGGGAGGGGGAGAGAAGGGAAAGGGAGAGAGAAAGGGAGAGAGAGAGAGGGAGAGAGAGCGGGAGAGAAGGGAAAGGGAGAGAGAAAGGGAGAGAGAGCGGGAGAGAAGGAAATAGGGAGAGAGAGGGAGAAAATGAAAGAGGGAGAAAGAGAGAGAGAGAGAAGGAAAGAGGGAGTGTGTGAGAGAAGGGAAAGAAGGAGAGAGAGTGAGGAAGAAAGGGAGGAAGGGAGAGAGAAAGAGGGGAGAGAAGGGAAAGGGTGAGAAGAAATAAAAGGGAGAGAGGGAGGGAGGGGGAAAGGGAGGAAGAGAGAAAGAAAAGGGAGGAAGAAAAGCAAGGAGAGAGAGAAGGAAAGAGGGAGAGAGAGAGAGAGAACGAAAGAGGAGAGATGGAAGAGAGAGAGAGAAGGAAAGAGGAAGAAATAGAGTGAAAGAGGGAGAGAGAGTGTGAGGGAGGGGGAGAGAAGGGAAAGGGAGAGAGAAAGGGAGAAAATGAAAGAGGGAGAAAGAGAGAGAGAGAGAAGGAAAGAGGGAGTGTGTGAGAGAAGGGAAAGAAGGAGAGAGAGTGAGGAAGAAAGGGAGGAAGGGAGAGAGAGAAAGAGGGGAGAGAAGGGAAAGGGTGAGAAGAAATAAAAGGGAGAGAGGGAGGGAGGGGGAAAGGGAGGAAGAGAGAAAGAAAAGGGAGGAAGAAAAGCAAGGAGAGAGAGAAGGAAAGAGGGAGAGAGAGAGAGAACGAAAGAGGAGAGATGGAGGAGAGAGAGAGAAGGAAAGAGGAAGAAATAGAGTGAAAGAGGGAGAGAGAGTGTGAGGGAGGGGGAGAGAAGGGAAAGGGAGAGAGAAAGGGAGAGAGAGAGGGAGAAAATGAAAGAGGGAGAAAGAGAGAGAGAGAGAAGGAAAGAGGGAGTGTGTGAGAGAAGGGAAAGAAGGAGAGAGAGTGAGGAAGAGAGAGATGGAGGGGGGGAAGAAAGGGAGGAAGGGAGAGAGAGAGCCTGTGCGGTGGGTGCAATGGGAGGTAGCGACTGTAAATGAAAGGCTGATGAATAATTAAAGGTTAACAAGAGAAAAGAAACATTCCCACAAATTAAAACACTTATTTACACTCAATAAACTTCCTCACTTGTTATTCTGAAATCCCAGTTTGCCTCATAAAAGTTGACATAATTATGTATCTTTGATGAAAAGAGAAAAAAAGTTAATTAGTCTAACAACTCTCTCTCTCTCTCTCTCTCTCTCTCTCTCTCTCTCTCTCTCTCTCTCTCTCTCTCTCTCTCGTTGCTAAACTGAACAATTAGTATTCAGCTTTTTTTTTCTTCCCTTTTGGCAATTTTAATTACTTTTATTTTGCAGAACGAGGGTTTTTTTAAGCTGCTGTTGTTTTGCATTGTTATGAAAACCTAACCTCCATCTTTGTGCAACTTGACATTTGCTTGCCGCACTTTTCTCTCTCTCTCTCTCTCTCTCTCTCTCTCTCTCTCTCTCTCTCTCTCTCTCTCTCTTTTCCTCTTCTGTTAATTAACAGACTATTTAGGGAAAGAGACGCAGGGAGGGAACTAGGAGACATAAATATTGGTTCTGGTGATTTACTTTCTTTCCTTCTCGTCTCTCCGCCCATCTGCCTCCCTCCGTCTTTCACGTCGGCCATTCTTCTGCTCGGCCGGCGCGGCAGCGTCTGGAAACGTTTAAATTATGTAAATGCGAGGCTTTAAAGGGATTGTTGGCTCTTTTGTTGCTCCCATACAAAGATAGTTGCTTATCTTGCACATTATTTTTGTTTTTACATGCTGATAACTGCAGTTTCTTTGCCATTTTGTTTGGTAATTACCATGGACTGCATGGAAATATTATAATTGTGGTTGCTTTGAGTGTTCATTGAGGATGCATTCTGGGAAAAAAATAGATGTGTTGTTCAGGCCGTGTCACCATCTCACTGCATGGGTTTACTGTATATGTTTCACTGTCTGCAGACACTGAGACTCTGATATGATTATCTTTAAATGATGAAGATGGAATATGGTCCAGCTGCATCTCAGTGTTTGCTGAGCAGCTGTTTACTAACTTTGTAAACAGTGTATGGAAACAATAAGCACACACAAACACCCTCGCTCCCCGAGCATATGCTAGCACGTTCATGTGCCGTAAGTGACAATAAGCAACGCTATATGATGATGTATTACTCAATAATGCAAAATCTGACAACAATCTGTGGATAAACTGTACAGGAAGAATACAGCATATTGTATAAAAAACAGATCTATTATATCATCTCACGCGATACCTACACCAAATATATTGTGGATAAACACAATAAAAGAGCAATGGATTCATGCCAATACAGTTTTTATCATCTCTTCATTTATATAGATGTAAATTCTGTCTTTAAAAACAGTTGCAGCAACTTGCGCTAACTCTTTAATGGTACACAAAGCTGCTACGATGCTATTGATCCCATCTATTACTGAGCTTGAGCTTGTGTTTATTCGGATCTATTTTATATTTAGTTTTTCGCTCAGCCGTTAGGATTGTGGGTCTTTTTGCCAGCGGTCCTCTAATAATAAATGTGTCGTTACTAGTTTTATACTTTCAGAATCAAACTCAACGTTCACTTTTTCTAACAATCTCAGAGATTTCTTTTCTCTGGCGTTCTGATGAAAAGCAAGTCGGATATCTCATCCGTCACAGCGTTCCCACGACAAACGTGGATGGATGAATGGATGAATGGATGGATGGATGAATGGATGGATGGATGGATGGATCCATCGATCGAAGGGAAATTCAGGGTCCGAATGGAGATAAACCTCGCGCCGGAGCGTAAAAAAAGATGAAACCGTTTTTCCTCGTCACGACGCTCCGGGTCCGTGCGACCGTCCTTGTGGAAAAAGTAGAACCGAGGCTTAAGATATGTGCATGGTAATATTGCACCTCGTGTTTGATCAAAGGGAAAATGGAGCAAATGGGATGAGACATCTGTGTGTATGTGTCCACTTGTGTGTGTGTGTGTGTGTGTGTGTGTGCACACTGATTATCCACCCACATTGCATTGCTGCATGCCAAGGACACTCGGCGACTGTACAGCAGAACGCTATAGCCGTATGTACGTGCTCTCAATCTGTCAAGGTTACACAACAGGGACTCGCACAACTCATCCACATGTAATGGCCCCCACAAAAGTAAAAAAAAAACACACATGTGAGCCTCCGTGATTACTTCATGCCATTTGGTGCCAAACTAACATTTACCTTTGAAGTATTCCCAGGTTCTTTAGTCGTTGTTTTTTTCTTCTTTCTAATCTATGAAACAACACATTATAGCGACATTGTGTTTGTTCCAGAGACATCCATCACACACAAGCTGCGCACAACTCTGCGTGAGGTCTGGAACATCCTTTTACTGAGCTGGTGTGTTGTTCTGTGTTCATACGAACAACACACATGCAGCACAATCATCATGCTTTAAAGAGAAACTGTAGCATTGGGACTTTGTGTGCTTATATATATATATATATATATATATATATATATATATATATATATATATATATATATGAGGCAAAAGTTGCCAAGTTTCTTTTTGTTAACACTATCTGTGATACAACAATGACACCAGGAAGTGCCTTAACCTTAAGAAAATAAAACCACCTGAGCAGAGCGGCGCTGCTTTTCAAAACGTCCCAAACTCAAGGCGGTTTATATTATGTGAAGGGTTCAGTCTTTAATCTCTAAAATTGTGTGTGTGTGTGTGTTTTTTTGTGGACGCTTTACAATGACATGACAAATAGCCGTTTAACCCAGTCACAGTAATGGAGGTCGCTGCTGAAAAACATTAGCGCGCACTCAACCAAATCGCTCTATCTGCCTTTCATCGTCCCAAGGTTGTACAGCCCAAAATGAAAAAAGAAAAAGGATATTATTGTTGTGTGTATTCTTCACTCGTCTAAAAACACTGTTTTTACTTCACTTATTAAAACTGACTTGAATAGAGATGGAGACGGGCACGGGTGGACAAAATAAAAAGAGTTTTTAAAGGGAAGCTAAATGGCTCGGGGTGGCATGCTTTGTTGGATTGTTTTTCCCTCCTTTTATAGTTTAAAATCTCAGCAAAATACTCTTTCACTCCCTCTTGCTCACTCACACTCTGTGTTTCTCAAAGTGACACAGTGTGTGCTGTAATTGCTTGTTGATTGCTTCCATTTGTTGGGCCAAAGGCATCAGTGTGTGTGTGTGTGTGTGTGTGTGTGTGTGTGTTATTCACTCGCATCAATACAGACAGGTTCTCACACACACAGCATCGGGCCAGAGGAAAGCAGCATGCTATGGAACTGACATCTGAATGGAGGGAGAGAGAGAGAAAGGGACAGTGAAGGAGAGGTGTCGCTAAATGGTTTCCGAGAATTTGTCCCGATTCAGTCAATTGGCCTCCAATTTAGCCGCTCATTTGAAAAAGGTGTGTTTTTGCGTATTACCTTCTATATTCTGCAGCTGCTCGGCCCAGGCTAAGTGGATTCTCTCCTTTTTTTTATAAATGAATCCACCAAAAAGTGTATAAGGTACGATAAAATATAACTGAACAACTGGTAATGACTGAGGTGTGAAAATGGCTGCAATTAACTTCTCTTTTACTGGGGAAAAAGACTCTGTTGATATATATCCAGCATCAGGAAATGTTCAACTATTATACACCATGTGGTACCAGAAGAGATTTAGCTTCTTATATTGTTTTGGCATTTTAGTACAAAGCGCTTTTCAGAAATCCAGCTGACAATCATGTATCTGTAAGACAGATAATAGGAGACTTTTATTTCTTTCTTTCTTGTGCTGAACGCTGTTGAGTTACCAGAGATGTATCCGTCCTCTGCCAGCCTTCCCATCCCAGTGGAGGCTCACAAAGACGTGATCAAATGTGTTTTATTAGTATGTTGTGGTCTTATTTTGTATGTTTGTATGTCTTTACTGTAAACTGCATGTGTCCTCATTTCTGCAGCACAAACAAATGTCTAACTGAGATGCTTATTTGCCCCTAATTATCCCTAAACTTATCTTATCTCTAAACCAGTGGTTCTCAAACTGTGGGGCGCGACCCTCTAGTGGGGTGCGGAGGTATTACAGGTGGGGCGCAGGGGGAGATGCAGATTCTTAATATATATATTTTTTTTTCTTAAGAATCCTTTATTAATCCCGCAGTGGGGGGATTATTCTCTGCATGTTACCATCCTTAGTAATGAAGGAGCTTTGTGCTGCTGTGAAACCCTGGGGCTTCAGTGCCTTGCTCAAGGACACTTCAACATGAAACTATGGGGAGAAAACAGGGATCCAACCGGCTTCCTTGGTCATCTTTTTGCCAAATATGAGTCATTTTTTTGCACATATTTAACTTTATTTGCATTGTTTTAACTAAGTGATTGCTCATGTTATTAGTTTTTGTCAGATGGAGCAATCTGGTTTACTTGAAAATGATTTCAATTTTCTTTAATCCATGAATTAATAAAGCACGGATGGAGGAGTCACAACAAGTTGGACCATTTTGTTCCATGTTGTCGGGGCGGTGGGAACATTTTGCTTCCTCCAAAGTGGAGACAGAAAAAGTTTAAGGAACCGCTGCTCTAAACGTTCTTAATCCAGAGCTGCTACTCAACCTCATGCCGACATTTTTACTTCCACATTATTCTGTATAGTAGCAACCAAAGTGCAAGTACTGACTGCATATGTTTGCTGTGATTGTGTCTGTGTTGGTTCAATGTTTTCCCTGCCATTGAACCTCCAGTGTGAGAGCATGCAAATGTTGGAATATATATATATGTGTTTTTAACATATGCATTTATGCAGGCTTATCAACCCCTGGTAATTGTTTGTCTGTGCCTGATTGCTTAACATAGCCTGTCATTAGAAATATTAGAAGCCTGATTCAAAGAAACCCACTACAATCTATATGGAAATTCAGACGCATAATTTCAGGCTACAGGCTAAAAAAAAAACCTGTTTGGACTTTTTCTTTCTTTCCTCTCTTCCTCGGTCCCATGCTGTTTAGGGATCTCAACTTCATCTCTTTTTCATTGCGTGTTCAGTTCAAACACGCGAGGACGGGAGAGGCCGAGGTTCAGAAAGAGTTATTTAGTGTGTGGATGTCACGTGGGGGTTTAACACTGGTGATTGGATTCGCCTCTTCTCCTTTAAATCTCTGCTTATCACCAGTACCTCACACTCCCAGTCCCACAGTTTGTCAAGACGGAGGACTACCTCAGCCAATCGGTGCAGGATTGATCACTTTGACTTGATGAATGCTCACGACACTAGTTGCTTTGTTTAGTTGCTTCAGCTTCTCATTTAACAAGCTGTTGGACGCTTATCTTCCATTGTAAATTACATGTTAACACCATTTGAAACCTTGTGTTTACTTATTGATTTGTACTTGGAAGTTGCAGAGCTTTCGTCTTGAGCAATGTGCGTTTACAGGTTATCCAAAGAAAAACCAGTGTACCTTTAAAACGGCTTTTTGTTTTTACTGAAACCATTAGATGTTCGAAACTGCTTATTTCCCCCTTCTGTTCTCTTGTTGCTTCATTTATTACCTCCGAAGATAAAGAACAGTTAATTTTTGCTGTTAAATCTGTCTTTACAATCAATTTCGGTTTAAAAAAAAAAATGCAACCAAATTCGCGCTTTTTGAGCAACACAGTCTTACCTATGGAAGCCCATTCCCGCCACACCCCAAAAAAAAAAAAAAGGACCAAATAAAATTTAAAAAAATTAGGGCCCCCCGCACCCCCCCAAAAAATTACAACCCCAAAAAAAATATATATATATATATATTAGGACCAAAAGTTTTTATTGTCCTAATGATGTTTTTTTTGTTCCTATTTTTTTTTTGGTCCTAATTATTATTATTTATTTTTTTTGTCCTAATATATATAGATTTTGTTTTTTTGTCCTAATTTTTTTTTTTTTTTTGCGGGAATGGGCTTCCATACTTGTCTGTCAGTCGGGGACCACGTTTTTTTTCTCATTATTCCTGTAAAGTGCATTTTTTGCAGCAACACGGTTGCTTCAATGCCTCTGGAATTGCATAAGTTGCTCAACCCGACAGCAACATAAAGAGGTCCAGCGTCTGGTTGACCCGTCTTATCTCTTCATCTGTGAGGGGAAACCACCAGAGGCTCATAACACCAGCGTGACCTTTCACTCCACATCTGCCTTTTTATCTGGAAGGTCAACAATCACCAAAGAATCTCAGGAGCGCAGGAGGAGTCACACACCGACTGTGTGCTTGTCGTGTGTGTTGGCAACTTTGTTTTTTTTTTCAATAACCGGTCCAGAAGAAACGGTCGCACAAATTTACTTGAAACCAACTTCCTGTTTGCTCTTTTTAACCTGATGAAACAAATACTAAAAACAAACACACTTAACTCATTCAAGGTAGATTGTTTCACTTTGCTATTTTGAGCTAGTTATTGCTGTTTTATCAACTCTAAAAATAATCTTGATTTGATCAATATCACCTCAAGTAAGAGGAAAACAATTATTTGTGTTATTTTAAGGGGTGAACTGACTGACTGTATATAAACATGAGTTTTACATTAAAGTGTTTTGTGAACAAGTTATTTGATTTCATACCTGAAGGTGTGCACGTAAACATAGTCCATGACTTGGAGAAGAGTAACTTTACACTCTGGACACAAACGCATGTTTTAAAACACACACACACACACACACACACACACATGTGTAAATGAGCTGTGTGTGTCGGCCGACTGTGGACCACAACTGTAAAGCCTTTATTCTCATTAAAGCCGAGTTACAAAAACTGGGGCACAGTAGGGGGCGAAAGTGATATATTAACGGACTGCAGGCGTGAGTGTGTGTGTATGTGTGTGCATGCATACGTGTGTGTGCCTGTGTGTGTGTGTGTGTGTGTGTCTAAGCAAGACTTCAGAGTCTAAATGAAGGCAGTAAAAGTAGTGACAGCAAGTTTGTTTGTTGGGCTTTTTTTGCCCAATAAGCGTTTGTGTGACTGATTATTCCCATGTCTTCTTTAAAGAAATGTATAAAGTGTTTATTTTTATCCACAAGTAGTAGTGTTGTCATTGTTTTCAGCCCTTTGTCTGGTGTTTGACGGGATTGATTTGTAATGCAACCGTGCTGCAGGTGCGTCTGCAGGTCTGCTGCTGCTTTCTTAACAGGAAACTAACTGTATTGTATCTTACGTTCACCTCTTCAGCAAGCTCTCAAACCCACTGAAGGGTCCTGTTCTGAAACGTTCTGCTCTTCAGTCATAATTTACATAGGTTTTTTAAGTTATTTCCATGTTCCAGAGGATTCGCCGTCAGGATGTTATCAAGCTGAAGCCGATAAATAAAGGTCCAAAGTACGAACCAAAAAAAATCACTGCATCACTGCCAGAAATGTTTCAGTGGTTTCTAGATGTACACCATCAATAACACCACTGCAGAACTATACATCTTCTGCTGACATCTAATCAATAACGCAGCTTTATGTGTACACAACAACATTTAGGTGTGAAACGTAAGAAACGCAGCCAAGCTTAAAATGGCGAAAATGTTATATCTGCTGGAAATCAATCCGTTAAGTATTGTTCAGTGGAGAGAGAGCAAGTAAGTCATCACTGCAACGGTATGAAAGTATTAACTACATATAATTAAGACTTTTTACCTAAAACATTTCCCTTTTAACAGTTCAGGTTGGTTTGTGTCTTAATATTAGAAATTTCGGCGACTGTAACTGTGTAAGACGGCGGGGAACTCCAAAAGCTTCGCGACATTTAAAAGTACCTTTTTCTCTGCCCTTTAATATTTGAGATTTGTTCCCCCTTTGTAGTATTTTGGTTGCAGCAGCTTGTTTTCTGCACGAGGACGTCTGGCGTTTGGTCAGCGGCGCCGCTGTGAGAGTTATTTGAACAGAGCGACATCATTACTCACCGCTCTGTCGAAGCACCCTGGACAGTTTTTGGGGAAATAAAGGAGAGAATAACTGAAAGATATAGGTGGGAAAAAAACACACCGAAGGAGAGAAAGCGAGACAAAAGAACACCTGAAAAAGAATGAGCGGAATATTGGAGAAAAGAAAACAAAAGGTCCTTTTTCAATTTTGACACCTCGTCACGTCGGCGGCCATGTTTTAATTTTCAGGTCTAATCTTTGGTGGAGTCATCTCTCAATGTGTTGCGTATAGATTAGTGTTTTTGTTGGTGTGCTGAAGGCTTGTTAATTGGCTGTTTGAGGTTAATAAATAGCTATAATTAACGGGTGTTGTTAGGTGAGACAGAGATGGAAAAGCTGTGGCGAACCGGCTACGGGAAAACAATGAAATGGAATGTGGGAAAATTCACCTGGAAGGTTTGTTCATCGGGACGTTTTGATTAATTAGGGAGCGAGGTAAATCTTAATGGTATTAAACCCACCGAGGGTTTCCTGTTGAGACTGAATTCCCCACCTGCTTGATTGCTGCACAACACATCTAATGAGAGCACCTATGAAATGACTTCAATATGAGTAATGTATTTCTTCTTATTTATATGTTGACCTTCAGTAATTAACTACCAGTTCCTTAACTTTACAATATCATACAACCTATGCAATTCCGCCTTAAACAAATTCACAGGTCATAGTGTATTACCAGAGGTCAAACTGATGGTAATTTCATGCATATGTTTAAAATCGAGTGGCAAAGAAATATGCAAAATAACGCCTATACCGAAGTGCTTAAAAACTGCAGTTCTGAAAACGGCCACTTGAGGCTTTCTCCCGAAAACGAGTCGATCCCCATGAACCAAGACGCTTTCTGTAAATGTCCAACTTTAGCAGAAACAAACGTTTACAACCTAGTCTTATAAAACATCTCTCCATAGCTAATACCCCAGTTTAAAACAACGCTGCATGGGGTGATTTTGTATACAACTCACCCCTTTAAATTATATTTAGCGTTAGCATTAGCTGTGCTGTCACTGCCGAGAAGGCGATGGCCAGAGCCATCGCAACTGCTCCTCAGAGACCAATGAGTGACATCACAGATACTACATCCATGTTTTATCCAGCTTATGGGTAAAAGTGTCCATTTGTTTTTGCAATATGATTGAGTGGATCAGTGTTTAATCAGTTAACGCCTCTCTTATGGCCTTTTTTTTACTGGCAGTGTAGAACTGCATCCCTGTACAACTGTACATGTTGTATCACAAGCTTTGAACCGAGGTGTCCGCTTGTGTTGAAGAGTGTGTTGCAATAGCACATGCTGTGGTGAGAAGACACACAGGGTGTGTGTAGTGGAAAGCAGATGTGCCTATCAATCTAAAGACGCAGACAAATGTGTTCCCCCTTGATGTTAGCAGCCGATGGTTATTCATTCTTTAATATCTGTCATTTCTTTTCTTTCCACCTTCAGAAGTCTGTACATTTTTGGTGATTGGATGAAGCCTCGATTGATTGAAAGCCGAGCCATGCGCTCTCTACTTTAGTCTCATATCTCTACCGCCATTCCTCGCCGTGTCGTCTTTTTCTCCCTTTGCTCATCTGCCCTCTTTCTGTCTTTCTTTCTCTCTTCCTTTCTTTCTTGAGCCTTCACGGCTGCTCATCTGTCTGAGTGTTGACGGATAGGAAGCCCGGACGTGTTACGGCGAGTTATAGTCGTTTGAAGACCTGCCAGTGAAAAAGTGGACTTTAAGCACACAGGATTTTCTCTTTCTTTTGACAACAGCAGCTTGTTCTTTTAAAATAAAAAAAAAGGTGAATGGGCACACAGGTGAGGCTCAAACGTCGGCTCTGATCTCGTGATGTAACAGTTCTACTGTTTCTATCTGTGTTAAGAGTGTGTGTGGCTGTGCCAATGATATCCTTCAACCCTCAAATTCATATTCTTTCACTTTAAATCAACACTGTCGTCCACACTCGGCCTCTGGAGCTGCAAAAAGCTGCATTTTGATTGAGTAAACTTCCTGAAACTCCGGTGTAGTTCGACCCTCTCCTCTGCGCACCGTCGATGAAGTATGAAGTGAAATTTGAAGTTTCAGATGGTTCATATCTTGTATAAAGAAACGTGTGTGTATAGTCATTATAGTGATAGTGATGCCGCTCACATTGAGTTCTTACAGTCTACCTTCAATGCACCACCTCGCCATCTGTGGCGCCAATAATCCCCTGTCTCCAAAATGTCGCAATACGCACGGGTCAGTTCTGGTGCCAGGTGTGTTCTTTAGAGACTTTAGCGTGGGAAGTGGCGTCCACACAAACGCCTCCTTCAGGCCCTGCTTTGAGCGGACGCGACGCTTATGAATGAGAAACCCAGAGACTGTAGTTCCTTCCCTGCCTTTGGTTACTCTTTACCTAATTAGCATTGTAATTTGCATAAATCAACTATCGGAAGCAGAGCAGACCCACGCACCCATTTTTAAATTAAAATGACCTGGACTTCCTCTCCCTGGGTCTCTTTTTCCACCGACTGCATCTGGAGCTGTCACATGTATTTCTGTCATACTGTTAAAATAGGTCCAGCTTCGAAGGGAGGAAGCGGCGCCCTGAGGGATCGCCAGACAACTTGATGACATGATGCTTGTGTTGAAAGAAAGCGGGGAGGATCAAATGCTTAATGGCCACCTGTGTGTGTGCGTGTGTGTGTGTGTGTGTGTGTCTGCGCTTGTGTGTGTGTTTTCTAAAACTTCCAAGTGATGGTTTGAATGTTAGGATATTTCCATAATGCGTAAAGCACTAAATGTTGACTCAGTGCGCTTTGCATGTTGAATAAAAACAGTCGTAACAGAAGGAAACAAAGTAGATGAAAAATATAACACGAGATTTGTTAATCGTTTGTTATAATAGTCGACGTTGTACTGCAGAAAAGTAAAGTTTCATCCCCTAAAGTAACTTTTATGATTGTTTTAATTCAACGACCTGCTTCGCTGAATCAGGGAAGAGGCTGATTTGGCCGAGACGGTTATTCGATTAATCATTAATGCAGATTGTTATAAGCTGAGGAGTTACTCTCCAAATATGCAGACATACACGCAATGCATATATTTGTTTAGGAGGGTAAAGGATTAAAGGAAGAGCATCACTACGATGCTTTAAACGGCATCCACTGATGACACGACCTTAAAAAGAAAGAAAACACATTTAGTGAGCGAGCTTTACATACAGAAGACTCAAGTGGGGTAACACACAAAGCAGTGCATTATGGGCATTCATCGCATACTAGATAAAAACCTTTGCTTCAACAAGTTTTCTCAGCTCCTTGTGATGCTCCGACGTCCTCTCTCTGACCCAACCTGTGTGTCTTGGAGCTGTTACAGCCCAATCTGTTTATGCAGGTGATTCCCTTGGCATTTGGCCTCAATTCCCATATATAATTTTCTTTTATTCATACATCCACTATCTGTGTAGCTCAAGACGTGTATGTGTGTGTCTGTGTTTGTCCTCGCCGTCTCTCTCTCTCTCTCTCTCTCTCTCTCTCTCACGGACCCTTTTTTCATTTCCTCCGAGATTTAATGACTCATTTGACAAGAGGGCCCGGGAATAGAAAGATGTAAAATAAAAGGCGAGGATAGATAAACAAAGCTATACAGTGCGTGTCAGGAGCAGCTCTGTCCGTGTGAATGCCCGGCCTCGATGGAGAATGGCAAAAGATTAAAAAAAAACAACACAAAAAGGAAGAAGAGACACACACAAAAAAAGGAAAATGAAGCAGACCAGTTTCTGCCGTCTCCTCTCGTGCAGAAGGGATGCGCCGCCTTGAGCACAATCTTTTCCAGGAACTGCAGCATAAACAAATTAAGTCAAAGTATCCCTACAGCTCTTTGTGTGCACGTATCTGGAGATGTCAGTGCATCCGTTTGTGTGTGTGTGTGTGTGTGTGTCTTTTCAACCTCTATGTGCGGGTTATTATCCAATGTCTGTATCACCGTGTGTGTGTGTGTGTGTGTGCATGGGCTTCATGTGCCTTTGACACACAACGCCATCCCTCTCCACGCGTGTGTGTGTGTGTGTGCGAGTATTTAGTATGTTTTTGACTGCTGTACTCTGAGGCGCTGTGTGTGTGTGTGTGTGTGTGTGTGTGTGTACAAGTCACCGCGAGGCCACATTGTAATCACATTGTTTGGAGAGTGTTTTTTCATCAGGACAACACATGTCGTGACAACAAGTCCTCCAGCCAACGTTGAGACACAACCAGTGCATTTTATTCCCCCGTCGGCAGCGACAATAAAGACTATAGGATAACTGTGTCCTCTGATTAATGTGTTACCTTCTACACATCTGGCACCAGTATGATAATTCATTGAAGTAATTAGACACTGTGGGGTACTAACTGTGGGCTAAAGTGTCAGCTGTGTTTGGCGTATGTATGTTTTTTCTTTCCGGTTGATAATGTGAATTAACTTTAGCTATTTGTGGAGTTTATAACGATGCTTTTGGGCTCTTCCTGTGTGTGTCTGTGTGTAGCCAATGCAGCGTGTATATAAAGTGGGAATAACCTTAGTTTGCATTGACAACTGGTGCTCGAGGCCTTTGTTGAGGATGCGCGGCTCATTTCTTTTCATGTATATGAAAATGTAGACGTGCTTTAAATCCTAATGCATTGTTTCTGAACTGCTGTTGCACTTTTGGCCCACTTTTCTCTTCATATTGTTGCAAAACAATACAACACAACTGGTCCCCTTGTGTACAGTGTGTGTCTTCTACTATCTTTAGTGTTGTACCTGGCTGTGCATCAGTGTTTTCCTTTGGTGGAATTGCATCAAGTTGTGTTTTTTAATATACTTGTTGTGACCCACAGGTTTATTCAAATGAGAAAAAATGTATTTGCAAACATGTCTTTGCTTGCATTGTGTTGTTTTCCAGTCTCCAGCAAACTGGAACATCTCTGTGTTTGCAAGTAGTTTATAACCATAAAAACTCTACTTTTCTTTTCTCCCTTTGGCCGAGAACTCTGCCTACACTAAAGTTGTACCTGATGGGCCTCATCCAGCTTCGCTCCGGGGCTCCTACAGAGCTCATCGTGTGTTATATGTTTGCTCGTTCACGTGATTTTGAATATTCGGTTTCAGGCTTTAGATAAAGTCAAAAGTCATTCAGTGGCTGCAGCAGCTTGCTAGAAAATGATGTGATATGATAGGTTATTTCATGAGTAAATAACACTTTGCAGAGTGGTGCATGCAGTGCCTCTGGCTTTTATTGAGGACACAAGTTGTTTATGTATCTAATGTACCATATATACGAGTGAATAACCTTTACTGGCAAGTATGGATTGAATTGAGAAGTGTGTGGAGGATTTGTGGAGGACACTAGTTTGTTAATCTAATGCAGTATGGAATCATTTGCTTTGACCCGTTTATGGGTAAATGGCTGTTGACATTAGAGCGTGACAGCGTGCGCCCATTAGCCGCCTCCTATACGGAGTTGGCAAAAAACTGCCATGGGCTTTTATTGGGTGCGTACAGTTTGCTTGTTTACGTATCGAGTTCACCACAGGCCCGACGTGCCGGTTGATATGTTGTTGTTTTTGTACCCGGCGCCTGTTTACCGACGTGCGTGGAGGCAAACGTGGCTCTGCTTTGACAAACAAGGTCACAGCAGCCTCTCAAGGCATCGGAAGGTCGTCTACATCGTTTTCAAACGACTCTGGATGCAGCGAAAGACAATCGCGCGCCCAAGTTTACGTACACTGTATATTATATAAGTCCCTTTCATGCATTGACTTTCTCTGCATGTCATGCATGCACAACAGGCATTCCTTGCGGTTATAAAATACACGTTTTGCACTTGCAAAAAGAGAAATAGCTTGAAGATGTATTAAGGTATAACTATAGTAGCGCATGTGGCCGCGTCCTCAGCTGTGGCCCAGCTAGAAAGTCAGAAGAGTAATCACAGTGCGGCTATACCGCGGCTATATCTGTAGCATCTAGATTGAACCACAAATGCAGCGCTAGTCCAATCAATAGACGTGTTCACAGCCACGGCAGCAACTGTCCGCCTTTAGAGAGGAGTAATGAGCCATAAATGCATCCACTTTAAAGTGTTTCCCCTGAACCGGACTGGACCGACACATTAACTGTCGACCCCACCGCGGCCTGGCCACCGTCCATATTTTGTCATCATATTGAATTACGCGCTCTACTTAGAAGAGTGTTTGTAGTTACTTTGGGCATTCGCACCAATAAATAGCAGCTTTAAATGTATAGAGATTGCATGGAAGTCCAGTAGAAAAACATCTCAAGGATGCAGTGATTGTTCACTCTGGTTCACTCTGGCGTCGCTATTGTGCAAATATTGACATACCTTTTGCAGCACGAGGGATAAAATGACAGATGACACAAATATTTTTCGCAGACATTCGTTGTGCAAAACAGCCGATATTATATTTATATAAGACGATTGAAATAAATCTGTTATATTTTCTCTATACTCTGCAACTTCGGCGATCTCCACGCAGGCTTACTTTTAGCTATGTGCAAAATGGCCGTGGCAAAAAAAAAGACTTTTGCTTATTGAATCAGAGAATTGTGAAAAAGCTGCTTGCAGCCACTAGACTTAGAGTGTGTGTGCGTGCATGTGTGTGTGTTTTGGGTACAGTAGCTCCAAGCGTCTGCCCTGCGTACACATCCGCCCTCTGCGCCAAAACATGGAGGCGGTTGCGTGTGTGTGTGTGTGTTCGTCGGAGGTGATGAAGAGTGAGAGTCCATCTTTATACGTTATTTTGGATGAACCTTCAAAAACCTGCTGAATCCCCAGCCATGTGGCTTGTCGCACACATGGAAACACACACACACACACACACACACACACACTGGACCATTTGTGAGCCTTGCCACTCAGCCATATGCCACCCAAAGGCCTGGCATCTGCTGCAACACAAACACACAGTAACAAGAGACACACACGCTGAAGTAATCACTTTTTTCGGCGCTACATTTGCATACACACGCACACTCGCTTAGAAAAACACACACACTGTACAGTACTGTCCAGTGCTCCTTTACCTGCCGTCTCTAGAGCTCATTCACATCCTTCTAAATACAAACAATCAGTCTCTTAAAAGTCAGCAATCGGTGGCAATGGACTTGAAGTCGTGCAGCAGACAAACATTTCTGAACACATGCACAGTCACATCCAGAACTGTGTACACACAAACACATCATGCATATTCAAATGCCGTTAAAGCCATTTAGATCAACGCCTTATTTGCATTTAGCTCACAATGAGAGCGGCCTGCCAACGTCCCCCTGCCTCGTCTACACACACACACACACACACACACATACACACACACCGCCTAGATTTGCATTTGGTACCTCATGTATCTCTGCTGGAAATTCACACTTATGCATTGACTGCTTTCTCCACATTTATGTATCTCTGGCATGTAGCATCAATAAATGCGGTATAGACACTCAACCTATTGAAGTCTCACACACGTTCTCACTGGCTGTTAACCCCCCCCCCCCCCCCCTTCCCCCCGAGCTCCCAATAACACTTTCATTACAACCATTAGACGGCTATTGCGACATACTAAGCATGCATTTTTGAAGTGGTTAGATGGAAAAAGCGTAAACAAGATGGGGATACGAGTGCATCCTGGGCTTTCGCTGCGCGTGTGATTCACTGGTCCTGAGCTGAATGATGAAGGGATTGAGCTTTTTGTCTCTCCGGCTGCCTCTGATGGCGGTCGCTTTGAATGGCACAGCTGTGCACTAGCAGGCTAGCTTCTTAAAGCTCCGTCTGATTACTACCTGCTCCCTTTGATTAATGTTCATTATGTCTGAGAGTGTGTGTGTGTGTACGTGCATGTGTGTGTGCGCTCTCGGAGTCAATTCAAACTGATGCCCCCCCCCCCTCAATGCCACCATAAATCAATCAACACCATTGAAGTGCTAATATCGGCCCCTTTGTGAGCCATTTGCTAATTCAAGCCTCATCTTGCCGAAGCCAATCTGATTTATACTAATGATGAGGATTTTGACCGCCATGTTTTTTTTTTTCCTCAATATATTTAATTAAATTGCACGCTTGTGTTCTCATCTATGTGTTAAAAAAAAACTGAAGGCAAAGTATAAAACGAGGATTCAGTGCGTTGGTTTATATCAACAGTATAGACTGCAGACCTTCTCAAATCTGCTCAATCTCTCTCTCTCTCTCTCTCTCTCTATATATATATATATATATATATATATATATATGTATATATATATGAAACAGACAGGCCAACTGCTGGATTATATTATAGAAAAGGCAATTCAAAAAAAACCTCCCGTGTCTGCTCGGCGAATGTGCAAAGCTGAAGTTGATGAAGTTTGATCTGCCGACCCTGTGTGTGTGTGTGTGTGTGTGTGTGTGTGTGTGTGTGTGTGTGTGTGCACCTCAGCTCTTTTTCGGTCCACATAGCCTCTTTCTGTCTCTCTTTTCTATAAAGAAAAGATCAATGGGACACCTCGTCTGTGGCTGTCCTCTTTCCTACTGTCCAGACCCATTCGCTGTGTCTCTGACACAACGCATACATCCATATGTATCACGCTGCAGTCTGAATATTGCCCATACATTGGACAGGAAGCGCGCACACATCAGTGTGTGTTTGCGTCAGGCTCGTGGGCCTGTGGCAACTTACATCCATCTCCCCCTCAACCTACAAAGAGAGGAGATATTTTAGCAAATTACATAATCATGACGGTAGATTATTCATCTGATTTGATGGGAAACCCTTTTCCAGCCTTTACTGGGGCCAGTTTCCATCTGCACATCAGTTATTATGTACAGAGCCTTCATGTTCCTGTGTTATTGTTATGCCCTTCTGTCACATTCCTTGTCTCTCCGACACATGAATAGATTTGTACATCAGCCTTCACCTCATGCTATACTCACACACTGCCCATACACACACACACACACACACACATATCAGTGTTGGTTTGTCAACTCTTTCAGAGCCCGGGGCCAATAAACAGACCTTCTGCATTCATCTCTGCTTCTTCCTGGCTCCTCTCAGTCCACCACGAGCATAAACGCTTCAGTGACACGTTGTGTTTATTTTGTAAGCTTCACAATATGTGTATTATTTTATTGCCATAGCATATTCAACCTACAATGCATTAATGTTTGCTGTGTAAAGTTTTAAGTAAAGACGCATTGGCTCTTAACCTACCCATGAAACCGCTAAAGCATATATTATGTTGCCACCTTGATGCGTTGATTCACGAATAAATATATAAATAAATCTAAATGGATCCAGTGCATGCACCACTTTGATTTAAGTGCATCTGCTGTGGAATAAGGATGTTCTTTGAAGGGGCTGTATTAAATTCAGTGTGTAAAACAGCTCTTCAGATACAGGAGGATTACACAGTATACAATTTAAAATAGGGATCAGAGCTTGTAAGTAGTTTAGATAATAACCACGCATTGTGTAGGTTGCATCACGGCTGGCAACCTGCAGAATGAGAAGTTATTGTTTGGGATGCGTCTATATAAATTTATAGTTATTAAATATTTTAAAGATAAAGGGACGGGTATGTCATGCAGCAAATTTTAGAGGCTGTAATGGATCCCGGGACGTCGCGGTAATGCAGCAGAAGTGTGGACGGACCTTTTTAACAAGAGTGTACATCGTGTATAATAAACAGCAAGCGGCTCATAGTGAAACAATACCTCAACTGTTTTTATAGCCCAACGCAGTGGATCCAAAGTGATTTACGACACAGAGATAAACAAAAGACAAGAGACAAACACAAGAGAAGAAGCGTTGCAGAGGAACTGAAAGCAGATCTAAAGCGGTGAAGACGTAATGAACGAGCTTCTCCCTCGTCTGATGCACAACACCGACACACAATCATGCTTTTTCTTGCTGAACTTATGAATACAAGCTTTCTTTTTGACTGAGGAGGAGCATTAACTTTCCTTTTCCTCTCGCCAACAGCTTTTGGGTGCGTTTGACCACTTTACATAGTTTTTCTTGCTGAACTTGCACGAATGGTCCCAGTGCCTCTTGGGTGACTTGCCTTTCAGTGTACATTATTTTTTGTCACCTCAAGCTTACAGTCCCCCCATAGGGAACTGCATTCTGTGGATTTCATGCTTCCCTCGCTGTGTTGTGTGACCTTTCCGTATGTATATAAATATATATATACGCACATGTGATCTCTACTGTCAGCGCTTTCCAACCCAATGTTCTCTCCATGTGTCTAAAGCAGTAATAGCCCGAGGCTTTGCAGACTTAACTCTTCTACTTTTCCTTCTGCTCACTCCTCCCTATAGGAATTTACCATTTCCACAGTGGCCCTTCTTCCTGTCAGCAATTTCTCATTCTGCCTCTTCTGTTTGTCCCGTACAGCCGCACCAAACCTCAGCGTGGTCGAGTCCCACG
>NW_027176251.1:867500-870000 GCF_023055335.1 Clinocottus analis | reverse complement strand
GTGCTTGAAGGTTTGAGGCATCGTCTCTGTTTTTATGTTGCTCTGTTTGTCAGCGTCTGTGCGTGTCTTTGTGCGTCTGTGTGTGTGATTTTGTTAGTTTGTCGGGTCTTTTGCGGTTCTAATAACGTAATTTTATTGGCTGCCTTCCCTAATAACACCAACCAGGAGCGAGACGTAACAGACGGCTGCAGGAATGAGATCTAAAACCCGGACGAGAGCACGTTGGGTTCCTCGTCTCAAAGTCAACGGGACTTTTGGTTGGAGGCCCGAACCAATAAGGTGTGGCATAAAATACATCAGTAAATATGCCACTTGAGAAGTTTAAGGTTTTTTAACGAGGCTAAATGAGACGACTTGATGTCATCACGCCCAGCACTCGTCAGTCTTTAGCGTCGCGGTGTGAAGTCATGCGACCATGGTGGTGTTTGTTGATAGCCTCATTTTCTTTTGACTGCATTCAAGCTTCAAAAAATAAAGTGTTTGTGAAGATTATCCTGCTGACCAAAACGTTTCAGTATCATTGACGTTTGTTTCGCCACAGAGTTTGTTTTCTGCGATAATCCAAAAATCAAAATGGAAAAATCTCATCGGCTTTTTGTCGAAGGAACAAGTGTGGTGCTTATGGAAGCCCAAAAAAAAGTAGGACACAAAATAAAAATATATATAATATAATAATTACCAAAATAAAAAATAGGACAAATTTAAAAAAAATTCTGACAAAAAAAATCATAACAAAAAAATTCAACGAAAAAAAGTTGACAAAAAAAGTCAACGAAAAAAAAGTCGACCAAAAAAAAGTCGCCAAAAAAAAAGTCGATGAAAAAAAAAGTTGACTGAAAAAAAGTCTGTGAAAAAAAAGTTGACGAAAAAAAAAAGTCAACGGAAAAAAAATTGCCCAAAAAAGGTTGAGAAAAAAAGTCAACGAAAAAAAAAAGCCGACAAAAAAAAGTTAACAAAGAAAAAAAGTAAATGAAAAAAAGTCAACGGAAAAATAAGTCTGCGAAAAAAAGTTGACGAAGAAAAAGTAAAAAAAAAAAGTCGACGAAAAAAAAAAGTCCATAAATTATAATTTTTTTGTTGTTTTGTCCTAATTATTATAATCTTTTGGCATAAAATACGTCATTTTTCCCTTTTTGAACCAAACCTCCTTCCTAACAGGCCAAGTCTTTGTTTTATTGGGATTGTTGTTGCAGATTCAGATTCTTCAGATCTTATTATGTCAAAAAGGTGGGTGAATAATAATAATAATATATATATATATATATATATATATATATATATATAAAATATATAAAATAATCATTAAAAGCCTTGAAAAATACTCTGTATACACTCGTATCGGCCTCTAGTCTTTATATTATGTGACCTGCACAGACTGAAAGCACCAACGAGAACACTGTGGACTTTGTGTCAGCGACAAGGTGAAGAGATTTTCTACAACAAGTCTCAAAAGACAGAAAAGTGCTTTTACATGGAGTTTAAAGTTTGTTTGTGTTGACTTTCCTTCTTTCACATGTTAATGTCTGTTTACATTTGCAGAAGAAGTACATGCAAATCATGTTTTCATGCGTTTCTCTCTTCCACCCACCCACTGCACCGTCTGAGGTGTCTGGATAAAGACGCCATCTGCCTTTCAGAGACGACTTCCTGACGCGTCTGAGAGCTGAAGGACCTGCCAACTTTTTCCTTTCCTGTAACTCATTGTCTCTCAAAGCTTAAAAAACACTCATATCAGTATTTTCTGTTCTTTTTGTGGACACACAGTCAACATAAACCACATTATTTACTCTAAATGGTGTATTTTATCAAACTCTCAAGCGGTCACCAATAATTGAAACGGCATCGTGGGTGGGCGGAGCCAGTCGTATCGCATCGTAAACCCTTTTATTCAGTGCCGCCAGGTAGATAGCGAGTCAGGCCGCTGATACCTGACACCTGACACTACTGGGAACAAAGATATCAGAACGTGAGATAACAGGGCGTGTGAACGAGGGATGACTGGCTCCGACTTGAAAACTACTCAGACTATTAGATTATTTAAAGAGTTGATGGATTACATCGTTTCCTAGCTTGTTTTCTGTATGTTCTTGTCATCCGTCTGCAGCTACTTTCCATGTCTTCATGTTTGTTGGTGCAGCTCTGTGTGTGTAAAGTATTTCTGTGCTTGTTCCAAACAACTTCACTTGTGTAACTTTGATCTCTGTTGATTTTACATTCGCCCCCACGAACATTTAACCAAAGCCACCCCTTAATCCCCTCATTCTTTGTGGCAAACAACCAAAAGTTTGAACCTCTTTGAGGCTAAAACTAAATACTCAAAACCAACAGCGGCTTTTTTTCTCCTCTTTCAAGAAGCTTATTCAAAGAAAACCTGCAAGAGATCAGAGCGTCGAAAATCACTGTTTAAAACACAATCCATCTCTACGAGGGGCTGCAGAGAGTGTGTGTGTGTGTGTGTGTGCATGTGTGTGTGTGTGTGTGTGCATGTGTGTGTGTGTGT
>NW_027176251.1:767500-865000 GCF_023055335.1 Clinocottus analis | reverse complement strand
ACACACACACACACACACACACACACACACACACACACACACAGTAAAATCAGTAAGAAAGAAGGAGGGGAAAAGGAGAGGAGGATGAGAGAGTGATAGTGGAAGGAAGAGCTGTATGAACAACAAAGAAAACGCCCCGAGATAGAAGAGAGAGAGAGAGGGATGGAAGCAAAATGATAAGGACGGGAAGGAGGTAAAGAAAAGAGCAAAGAAGATGGGCGTCTGCAAAAAAAAAAAAAAAAGGAAACACCCTGAGCGACGTGTCGGAGCGCTGACTTCTGAGGCTCTGACACGTCGCTCAGGACGCGATCAGTCGGCTCAGTTTTTACAGCACGGCGGCTCGGCGGCGGCAGAACGGTCTGTTCCCGACGCGACGGGTCGCCGCCGTGCGAAGCCCAAGGTGGGGAGCAACTTCCTGTGGCGGCTGAAGATCAGCGCCATGTTTTCTGTGTCATCTTGGACACTAAATGTGGGCTGAAGACGAATTCATCCTGACGCGTTGGACCAAAGTATTGACTTTGTCCTTCCACGGAAACACAAAATGAACGCGGACCCGACCGTGCTCACGGTCACATTTGTCAAAACACAAATTCTCTAGACGCTTTTCCATTGTGTCGACTCCCCAAGGTGCTTTTATTCATACTTTTTCAAACAAAGCGTACTTTTTCCCGTCTTTGAGCCGACGACGTTTCTTCATTGTGTCGCAAACTAAATTTCTTGATTAGGAGGCGACGTTGTGTAGAGGATTTGATTTTCTGATTTCCTGAATAGTCGGTTCTCTCTTTTAATTGTACGCTGTAGGAACTGAGTTTAATAGTAATCACTATCCTCTCAGCTAAAGCGCTACAACTCGAGTGTCTCCGGGACCTTGGGCTTGTAATTAAATCCTGAAGAAGTGCACGAACAGAAAACATGAAAGTAGAAAAACTTTGATTGAATTGGGATCTTGATGAATAGAAGCATATTGTGTGACAGAGGCAGATCTGTTGATTTAAAACCCAACCAGATATTCCAGCTTGTACAACACGAGTCTGCAGCCTTGCTGGTAAATGTGCTGCAGATACTCACATTGTACAAAGTGTGTGTGTTTGTATACGGTCAAATTGCATCATCAATACGTGCAGATCGGTTTCACTATGCAATGAAAACGAGATTAAAGCAAAACAACCCGACACTTTTCTAGCGGAGTTATCGAAGAAGAGCAAAACATGTGAATGCCAAGTAAATCAGAACAACATTTCACTTATTATCCCTCTTTTTTCAGTTGTTTTCAAGTGAATATGCATCTCTCTCTGACTCACACGCTCATCATTGGCAAGAAGAAAAAGTCTCTTTTGACTGATTAAAGCAAACAAAAAAGGGAAGGAGGGGCCCCTAAAATGATTGCCAGGGACAACAACGCTGTTGTTTTTCATAGGTTATGGTCAGCATATGGCTGAGGGACACACACACACACACACACACACACACACACACACACAGATGGCCACATCTTTAGATGAAAACACATTTGCAGGAATGCTGCATGGAAAGACAAACATGTTTAATGAGTCAATAATGGTGGATTTCTTTTTGGGGGTCTTATAGTGTGTTCTGTGTGTGTCTCCCTCTCTGCAGGTCGGAGAGAGGCAACATGTGCTGGTGACGGAGGAGTCGTTCGATACTCAATACTTTGTGTCTCACAACAAGTTCTACGAGCAGGTAAGACGACGTGTGTGAGAAGGAAAAACTGGAAAAAATGAAATTGCACGCGACACTGCAAACAGCATATGTTTACACAGTAATAAGTCATTTAAAATATACTAAATATGTGTTCAATATATTTAAAATGCCACAAAAGAAACTAGGAAAAAGCATGCAACTCGTGCAGGTAGTGCTTTAATTCAACTTAATCATGTTTTATTCAACATTTGGTGATGAAACTTGTAGTTAAGTGACTCCGGCTGGTATCAAAATCAGCTGAAGGACGATTCAGCGAGCTGGATGTGTGTTGACACTTTTGGCACCTTAATGATGAATCCTGAAATAGTTCAGTTGGCCTACAGATCCACCATCGAACACGTGGAGTGAAAAAAAAGCAGTAAATGAATCTGTGTTTGATGAAAATGTTCCCGTATGTGTGAAGCTAATCCAACGCTCCCTCATCTTCACACTTAGTAAATCAGGTCATAAGCTTTGCTTTTGCATGTCACAGGGTACTCACAGCAGGTGTCAGAAGCTTAAGCTTGTGTTGACTAAAGTAGGTTAGCTTTAACGTCTCACACACACACACACACACACGCTGCCACACACACCCTGCGGTGGCCATGAGAGCATTTGGCGGCTGATAGCGGCAGTACTTTTTTGCTTCTTCTTTTTTTTTTTACAGTACTAACATTAAGGTCAGCCCTAAAGACATGCACATTCCATCCTACACACACACACACACAGCTGTTCACACACACACACACACACACACATCCGCATTGGCTTCAAAGACCCTCTCTCAACCTGTGAAAAATTCACTTTAAAACATCTTCAAATAAATCAATTTCCTCCTGCTTTAACCGTCATCAGAAACATGTTTGAAGTTATGCTTTTTATTAGCGGGGAGGGCAGAAGGGGATGGTAATAATTTTTCCTCCCCTCCACTTTCCTCTCCTCCCTCCTCCTCCTCCTCCTTTGCACCTCCTTCTGCGGGCTATAAACTTAAGTTACAAGTGTCACTCGGTTCATGCCGTGTGTTGCGACGCGCACACGCTCCCCCGGTGCGTGTGTGCATTTGTGCTCGTGCAGGCGTGTGTGTCGCGCGTCAGTCGACGCTCGCGTGTTTGATGTTCTCCCGCTCGCATTTTTTTGGGACATTAAATATTTGGCGTGTTCTCCTAAATCACACTTGAAGAAAGAAAGAAAAAGAACATGGAAACACGATGTACCAGTGTGTTCTTGGATCTGTCCACCCCAAGGTGACACGCCCCTCTTTCATGTGTACATATGTCTACAGACGTACATGCAGTACACACACACACATGAGACAGTGTACACACATCACAGAGGTCTTGACTCACATCCTGTCATTATCCCTCACTCGTGCTACAATGCGATCCCACTTGAACAGTTAATCATCGCCGTGAATCACTCTGGATGTAAAGATCTCAAAGATCTAATAGAAAAGGGAAAGTAGGAGAAGATGGAGAAGCTTTAATTGATCACGAGACGGTGATATCCAGGTGTTACAGCAACTCAAAGACAGAAATAAGTTCAAATAAATACTAAATAAGACTAAATAAAACAGATGTAGTGTAAGCAGAGGTAACATCTGTGAGTCTATATAGACTAAAGTCAAGTTCTAATTGTATTAATACATACATATATAATATAGTTAATGAAGTGGCAAGACATATATGCATCACATACATCGACATTATAGTATGAATTAGTAGTCCAATGTAATGGTAGTAATTAATAATTAGAATTATAATATAGTTTAACATGTTTAACAAGTAGAGAAAGTGAAAAGCTTCAGTTGGGATTCGGTGGTTCAGGGAGAAACATGAGGAAGTCAAGGATCAGGAAAGAAATAAAAAACAGCAGTGGGAGCAGAGACACGGGCCGAAAAGGGGGAGGGAGGGGTGGAGAGGAGGAGGAGAGGAGGTGGAGAGGAGGAGGAAGGAGGGGGGAGCGTGGGAGGAGGCGAGGGAGCAAGGTAGAGAGGTGTGAGTGTGAACAAATGGCCTAGTTTCAATTTTACACCATCAGATGGATATCTGTCCTGACGGGTATAATAGGCACCCGACCCACCTGTGTGAGTGTGTGTGTGTGTGTCTCTTTTCGTGGTTCAGTAAGGAAGTCGGAGGGGTGTGTGTGTGTAGGAGGTGGGGGGGGCTCCAATGAAATCAGACAAGCTCTTTCATCATTTAATCACCCTGTAATGGGCCTCAAATGACCCTCACCTACACACACACACCTACACACACACACACACACACACCCTGCCCTGCTGTTCTGCCTTTTTGCTCTCAGCCTGTTTGCTGGCTACCTCCAAACACACACACACACACACACACACACACACACACACACACCCTCACACCATGGCCAGAGTGTGGAGCAGCAGGTGTGTTGATTGGGCAGGTGTGGCGCTGGCTGTGTGTGTGTGTGTGTGTGTGTGTGTGTGTGTGTCTGCGATCATATTCCAGCAGCTGGATAAAGACAGATTAACACACTCTCTGCCCCGTCAGCGTCTCGGCGCTGCAGCGGCGCCGACTGACCACCAGGGGATCTGAGTCAGCGCCGCCGCCGCCGCTAAAATGATCCCATTATCATCGTCATCACACACTGTCTTTAAATGTGTTGCACTTTATAATAACTACACACTCTTTAGCATCAGTAAAGCATGAACACACACTTCATTCATCATTTATAAAGCATTGTTCCAACATGAACACTCATTAGTAACTCATTAGTATGCAATTCATAAACGTTTTATTTAATGATTAATATGCTCGACTGTTTTGCGTGTTTCATGATTGGGTTGTCGTACTTTATAAATGATGAATTCCCCGTTTGTAAATTAAGTATTAAGGACATTAACGCGTTTAATGTGTGAAAAAAGGTATTTATTCATGCATTTAATTATACATTTAATGATTTAGATATGCACTTTATGATGTTTTAATACCGCAATTCATGATTAATTCAGGTGGTTACTACTCGTTAGTTAAGTCTCATCTAAAGTAAAGACTATTTATGCTTTAAAACGCATTTATAAGCCTCCAAGCTAACGCGAGTCTCAGTTATCTTCTCAACAGAAAAGTGAAATATCGCTCATCTACACGAAGCGAGCCTTTTTCTTTCTAGAATCAATCGCAGGATCTTATCAAAGAAAAGCTCTACTGTTTTAAATCACAACACCAATCAGTCGTATTTACAGGCGGCATTGAATCTGAGGGAAGAAGAGCTCGAGGAAAAGACGCGAATCAGGACTCGAACAGCTGTGAACGGCACATAATATCGCCAATCTGTCAAAAAAAACATTTTTGAAAAGGATAAGCATTTGCATTTGATCTTTATTTACAGAGGTAAGCCATCAAGAGCAAATTCCACTTCACACTACGCCGCAATTATCACTCTTTGTTTTATTTTTCCTCCTGCTGAGATTTCTAGTTGCCATGGAGAAATAATAAAACAAAACCAGCGAATCCCGACGGTTTATCCCTCAGCTGTTGCCGTAGTTTTTTGACCTTGAGGGCTCGCGTAAATGGAGCTGAAAACACTCGGCGCTAGCAGGGACCGGCTAAATAACAATGTGGGAGAGCGTCGGGGAAAACCGCTTCAGAGCAGCGCTTAATTGAAAATATAATCGACAGCTGTGGAGAAATATGCAGCGGGGTTTGGTTATTTGTTGGAACGGATGCTAATATAGGCGTGAATGAGCTTCATATGTCACCTCTGGTCACTCAGGTGCAGTCGTCGCTAAAGGAATTGCAACTAGTCATTGCGGAAGGTTTTGCAGTGATACCAGTGACGAGTGTGTGGCTCTTGCTTCTGCAGGTGCTGGTGCCGAAGAGGCCCGAGTTCAAAGGGAAGATGATCGAGGTGGACATCTACGAGGCGGGAAAACACTTCCTGAAAGGCCGACCGGTGGAAGAGAGTCGGCCCATCACGGCCTCCATCGCCACACCGCTTCAGAAGGGAGAGGTGTCGGGCCTGACGCAGGTGAACACACACAGAGACACGCACGCCACACCGACGTGTAGTTAAACTACGATGTGCACAAACGGACGCATGTAGCACAGTCACCGCTAAATATGAATTAAAGTAAACTGCACGGGCTGACGGTTTGAATTAGTTTACCACGTGGTCGGCATACCACAAAGGGAGCAGCTTGGAAGCGTTTCTATCGGCTCTGAGCGGCTGTGCAGGCGGCTCGAAGCTAACGGCGCTAACGGTGGCGGTAATGACGGAGCTAACGGCGTTAGCAGCGAGTGCTGCGCTCCTGCAGCGACGCCGTCCGTCTGGACAGACTCATCAGCTGTAAACTGACATCTGAGTCGAGCGGAGCAGCAGCCAGGAAACCAGCCAATACTCTGAAAGCATGTGCAGCGGGTTCGGCTGTGTCAACACACACACACACACACACACACACACACACACACACACACACGGGGAGAGTGACTTCACTCTCTGCTCAGGAAGACATCACCCTGCTGTATATTTACATAGCAAAGAGTTTTGTTTGCTGCCATATTAATGTTTGATTATAGAATGTGAAACTTTAAATGTCAGGAATAAATCAAACTGCAGGTAGAACGAGACGTAACGGAGAGCAGACGGACTGGAAACTGGAAGAGGAGAGGGAAAAGAGTAACGGTTAAAACACTTTTCAACAAGCCACTCGGTTCCAGTAGCGCTTCCTTCCTTCCTTTCTTCCTTCCTTCCTTCCTTTACTTGCGGTCCCTTTGCTCACTTGTAAAGTTTCTTTACAGCGTCTTGTGTTGCTCTGACGGTCACAAACTCTGTCCAGATTATATTTAGCAACTTTAACTCAGTTACTCATGTAGTGTGTGTGTGTGTGTGTGTGTGTGTGTGTGTGTGTGTGTGTGTGTGTGTGTGTGTGTTTACCAGATGTGTGCTGGTCTTTTTCAGGTAATGGGAGGATCTTTCCTTATCCAAACGATAAAAGTTGTATTTACAACAGGCGTTTTTTTTTTTATTTTGTTCAGTCAGCAAATTAATTAGAGGTGTGTGTGTTTGTGTGTGTTTGTGTTTGTGTGTCCACATTTTTAATCAATTCTCGCTGCAGTTTGTGGAAAAACCCCCCCAGTGTATCAGGCGTGAGATAAGTAATTTAAGATAAGCTGTAACTGGCTAAACTGTCCTCTGCCTTCTTTTCCATCATGCACACACACACACAGACACACACACACACACACACACACACACACACACACACACACACACACACACCATGTTAATGTATCTGTTTCACTGCATGTTATTTTTCACTCCGACTAGCTGTAGCTTATAGCTCAGGCCACAGAGCAGAATATGATACACTTTCTAATTTCACACTCCATCAGCCTTAACTGCCTGACAGAGAGGGAGTGGGAGAAAATGAGAGAGGGAGGGAGAGAAAGAGGGAGAAAGAGAGAGAGAGAGAGGGTTTCACAGCAAGCCAAGCGGTACGTCACTCAGCACAGAGAAGTTCAGCTGCGGGGAATAGACCTTGTAAAACTAGTTGCCTCATAAAGTCTGCAGCCCATCCAATACACAACCTTGCATTTGTCTCTCTCACACACACACACACACACACACACTTACTTCCCCTACACTCACACTCCTTTAACATTCTCACACAACGCGCTCGGGCCTCAGCATCATTCAGGATGATGTAACCGTGCGTGTACTCTCTCAGTTTGAGAGGCAAAGTCATCATTTCTACTCTGTAACGAGCTCCAGAAGAGAACTCTACATATCCAGAGCGACTTTTCTTACATTCACTTATAACGGCAATCGCTGAATACGGACACACAATCATCTCGGCGTCTGCGTCACACCCTGTGTGTGTGTCAGGGTTTGCACCCAAAAAAAAAAGCTCATCTCTGCTTTTTCCACTGCATCTTGTCAATTAACGATCTCTTATTTATATATTATTATTAGCACAGCGCTAATAGATAAGTGACATGATAGCTTTGGAAACAGGAAGCAGTATTTGCAAGCTACACACACACACACACACACTGATAGTACAGCCCTCTGGTATACACAATGTCCAGCATACATTATTATTATTATTATTATTCTTAAGTGAACAGGTCTGATTGAAAATATGCATGCACACACACTAGCATGCCATGTATACATGCATATCTAAGGTTATGCACATGTGTGTGTGTGTGTGTGTGTGTGTGTGTGTGTGTGTGTGTGTGTGTGTGTGCATACACATGTGGATGGCCTATACATGTTGAAGACCATCTATTTTTTATTTTTTTGCATGCGTCTCAGCGTGAGTCCGCCCCACACTGAGCCGAATGTGTATGTGAGATGAAAGAGTGATTAGGGGAAAGGCAGATAGATGCTCACCCCCACGACTCGCTGCAGAGTCTATAATTATAGACTTTTCAGAAAAACAGAAGAATAAAGGACGGGGAGACAGAGAGAGAGGGATTGCGCGATGAGGTGCTGAGATATCCGATAGGAGGACGAGGTCTGAGCTCTGTCGTTTCATCTAAGATGCAGAAGAGCGTCGTAGAAGAGAGGGAGTGAGGGAGAGAGAGTGGTAGATAAGTGGGTGATTGGATAGGCACAGGAACCCACTAAGGTCTGTAATATCCATTTGTTGGAAGAAGAAAAAAGGGAACAAAGTGAGAGATCTATCATTTCTGAGTTGGGAGAGAGATGATTGCACATCATCCAGCATCCACTCTGATGTGTGTGTGTGCGTGTGTGTGTGTGTGTGTGTGGGAATGAAGCAATACTATCGGATGGATGGATCTCTAGAGGAGTGACACGTGGCGGCTCGCAGGAGAGGACGGACTTGAACGTGGACGGCTGTGTTTGAATGTGCGGCGACGGGGTGATGGACGAGCAGATGCACGGATGTGTGAATATATCGGCGGGCGCAGAAATGATGGACGGATGAGTCGTGAGGACGGATTCACGGCGATCTAATGGCACTCTGCTCTTTGTCCGTGTGCAGCCCGGTGCCACATGTTCATTAAAAGAAAAAGGCCTCGCTGCCATTCCATGAAACAGGACCCAAGGTTTTTAGAGAGAGAGAGAGAGAGAGAGAGAGAGAGAGAGATTTGCTTTTATTGACATGAATGACATCTCTTCTTCTGTTTCTCTTTCTTATCCGCTCTCCATCTCTCTCCGGCTGTCAGCCCTTCATTCACAGAAACAGCACTCTCCGCGGAGAGAGGAAGGACAGTAATGAGTCTTTTAGTGGGACACAATGGCAAAGAAAGCACTCAACAAGCACGGCGGAGGAAAGAAAAATAGAAAGTATCTTCACCGGTCCTCATCCTCAGATGAAATTAAATGATAGAAGACAGAGGAGGAGGGAGGGAGGGATGTAAGAGAGGCTAAAAAAGAAATGAAACAAGAGTGAAAGCGAGAGAGCAAGGTAGACGGGAGAGATCAGGAGACTGAAAAGCAGCTTGAGTGCCGCCCAATAATCAGTTCTTTTCACGGCGCACTTTCTCAAGGAGACCGGGCGAACAGGAAGAGAAGACGACGGCGCCGCTCCTTTCACCAGGCGGAAAAATTGACAGTCGGTATGAAAGGCGGAGGAGAAAAAGGAGCGAGAAGGAACACGAGCGGCGAACAATGTCCTCCCCGTGAACACACAAATTGACAGAAAAACAAAAAGAAAAATGGAGGTGAATGGACGAATCTCAGCTGGCGTATACAATTTCATCTTCCTTTTCTTCCGGGGCGTTCATGTTCCCCCCCTCGGCCTTCCTCGTGGCGTTCTTCCCTTTTCATCATGTCTCTGTTTTTTCTTTTCTTTCACTGCTTTTCTTCTTTGTATTTGTGTCCCGTGTCATCGTTTCATTATTTATTATCTTTCTTCCCTTTTACGTCTCGCTCCTCTTGTCTCACATTTCTGGTTTTGAGTCAGTTCATCCATCTCGTGTGTGTGTGTGTGCACGTGCGTGTGTGTGTGTGTGTGTGTGTGTGTGTGTATTTTACTTTATTCGCCATAAATGGGTGGAAAACTATAAAAACACTGCGTGGAAGTGGACGATATTTATTTGTATATTCTGAGTGGGTGGGATTGCTGGTATTTTGCATCATAATGCTTCCAGGACATTTACACACACACACACACACACAGAGATACAGGTTCATTGGTAAAAACAAAGCTTTGACACACACACACACACACACAGATCCTTGTACACGTAGCCAGCGATGCACAGTTCCCCCGGTGTGCGTGGCAGACGCCTACTAGCCGCAGGCTCTGAGATGTATGCACATAATCATCATGTAGACAAAACACACACACACACACACACACAGGCATGAAAACTCAAACAAAAATCTACATTTCACACCAAACAATTGAACAGCTTCGTGTTGACACGCAACTGTTGTGGATTGTTGCTTTGATGTTGCGTTATGCACAAATCATGTTGTCATATGTATTGTCAGGAAAAGAACAAAAAAACACACAAATAAATCAAAGATCAGGCTTTTCTTCTTCTCCCAGACCAGAGCCAGTAAATCCTCTCAAATCCAGTTTTTTTTTTCCTCCCCTCCATGATTCAAAATGTCAAAAGCTTGTACTTGTCCTTTGCGTGACTTTGTTTACTCTCACAGCAACAAATTAGTTTTGCCTTCAAAGCGCCGCGCGCAGCTATTTTAAGCATTTCATTTAGCCCAAGACCCAAAGTCACACTAACAAAGGAATAAATGTTTAAGCCGTCAAATATTAGTCTATTTTCAGTGTTCTTACCTAACATGTCAAACGGCGTTACGCGGCCTCCCGTCTGCTGTGTTTATTTAAACGTCAGAGGGTTTTAGAGCACAGATGGAAGATGTAAATAACAAAGCACTTAGCCCAAAACTGTTTAAAAAAAGATGTTTAGTTATTTAGCCATCATGTTTTTCGGGTCCTTGTCTTCCGTGTTATTTTAAAAATAGACTTTTCCACTCGTGACCATCGTCCAGAGCAACGTTCTTCAGCCCACAGCTTCGTATTTTATTTTCAAATCAAACCGTTCTCTCAAGATGAGCATGAGAATTACAACAAAAACATAATTGCAGCTGCTGTTTCGCTGAAGTCTCAGCAGTTCATTCTTGTTATTGCAATAATATTTGATTGAAAGAGATGATTATTTCTTTTATTCACAACCCCGTGCCCTGGAAAACAGTTATTCTAATTCTTCTACTAAAAATCGATACAGCATAGTATCGCGATATTTTGCGTGGCGATATTGTATCGATACACGAAAGCCGAGTATCCATCTTTTATGATATCAATTATCAACTTTTTGGTCCTTGAATAACGAAATAAATTGCATTTTGATTGATGTTAGATGAACAGACTGAAAACTTTCTCTTTAGTTTTCCTTTAGGAACAATTTGTGGTGGAAAAAAAGGGAATATATCGCAATACTAAATATATCGCAATACTCGATATATCGCAGTATCGTAAAAGTATCGAATCGGGACTCGAGTATCGTGATAAAATCGGATCGTGGGACCTCTGGTGATTCCCAGCCCTCGCTAGTGGTATTCACTTTACAGCGATCTTTGCTTACATGTGTTCAGGGTTTGGGACGCACCTGAGAAATGTAATGTACTGCCTTTAAGGGAGCAACACCTTGCTTCTTAATCACCTGAGACACTTTACCTGGAATGACTCCCGAGACGCAGATTGTTGGTAAAGTGCTCTGAGCGGCGAGTTCCTGAGCGTGGTGGCGTATCGCATGACGTCAAATTAAATCTGAAATACGACCTCGCTTGTCCCGCAGCCACCTCGGGCCTCTTCCCCTCCTCCGCTCGCAGGCTTTCATGCCTCCTCTGTGTTACGCTGACTTTTCTTTTGGCCGTGTGTGTGTGTGTGTGTGTGTCAGGATGATGTCTATAGAAAACAGCTGTGTGTGAACTGGGTGGTGCTGCTGGTTTGGTGGAGCTGCTGGTGTGTTTTTCCCAGATGGCAGCAAAGGAACACTGGTGTCTTAAATGATGTTTTTTTTTTTTTTTAAATATGCAGAAAGTAAAACTCAATGGGTCTCGTCGAAGCGGAAGGTGCTTCTGTCTTTATGATTTTTTTGGGCGCCGCCGTCGTCGTTATTTTCGGTGCGATTTGCCAGAACGTCCTTGACGGCGCGGTGATTAAAGTCGGTGAGGGATTTAGTGTCTCTTTTGAGACGGATCAGGAAACATCTCTTAAAGGGCTTTGCGGAGAATGTAGAGGATAATGGCTGTGAATCGCATTAAAGGTACTCCTGTGTACGCTGCGATATGCACGTCTGATGAGCGTCAATGTCATCAAATGCATGTACCACTGCCGATGCCTTCATCACTTTACTGCAGCCATGGACACATCGACACAGCCCTACTAGATATATATAGATATATCATTGTGATCTATGATTATGTCCTTTATTGTGTGAGGACAACCAGCCCTGTGACTATACCGACTGCGGTTAAAACCACAAAGCAGCTCAAAGCAGTGAAATACCTCAGAAACACCACAACAAATAGCCGTGCGTTGAAGTCTCCTTCAACGCAGGAGACATTTCTCACTCTCCTGTTGCTTTACTGTAGATAGAACCAAAGATATCGATGTACATTCGAGTTGCGTATCGAGAGAAAATAGGAAAGTATTTCATAGATAATTCTCTGTGAGTCTTGTATTGAACTTGTATTGTGTGTTTCTCTCGGTGTAGTGACTAGTTTGACGCACATACATCGTAGTCAAAGAGTCCCACGACGGAGGACATTTACGCTCACACATGAAAAAGAGGAAGAACATGACACAAGTTTCTCATCACGCCACAAAAGACATTTGTTTGTATCAGAAATATAACTTGTAATCGCTCTTAATTTCTCTCCCATCCCCTCTCTCTCTCTCTCTCTCTCTCTCTCTCTCTCTCTCTCTCTCTCTCTCTCTCTCTCTCTCTCTCTCTCTCTCTCTCTCTCTCTCTCTCTCGCTGTTGAAAATGCAGCTGCAGCTCATTGTGACTGTCACCACGGCTTTGTCAAATCACCCGTGACTAAGGAGCCTGTTACAGTATCTGTTTAGACACACACACACACACACACACACACACACACACACACACTCACTCTCAAAGCACTTCCATGGTCTCTGTGTCTCGAGTGACACTGACAGCTGGTGAGGATCATGTGAGAAATGTGACCACTGTGTATTGTGCTTCCTGGCTCTCGTGATGTGTTTGCGTATGTGTCACTGTGTGTGTGTGTGTGTGTGTGTGCGTGTCTTTGTGTGTTTAGCGGACGCTGCACCAGACACCCGGTCAGATTTTCTTTTTTTCCATGAAGGTGGAAGAAGAGACATTTGAGAGTCCGATGCACCTCGAGGGGGAAGCGTCTCGCTGGCTCTGTCTCAGTCTTGTCCTTCGCGTTAGATGATTTTCAGGAGGATTATTTTCCGCTCTGCCGCTGTGAGCCGAGACAGACGTCCTCCACCACGGGCCTGCACGTACAAACACACTTACTCACAAATGCCAGCTCTCTTACTCGCTCTCTCTCTCGCTGACATATGCGCAAACTCAGCACGCCAGCTAGCAGGTGGTGAACTAGCATTGAAAGCCTGCGTCTCTCATCTTTTTTTCCTGCTCCCTCTTTCCCCTTCATTTCTTCTCAGTTTTTCCTCTTCTCTCCTCCTCCTCCTCCTCTCCCACTGTGCTGACACGCACCTACTGGCACTTGGATTTTCACTTATCCTCCCCACTAGTAATAGATTTTAGACTGTGCTATTCAGCCTCTCGCCCGGCGCCCCATTGTGAGAGGGCACCTGCAGAGAGACAGATAAATAGATGGATGGAGGGGAAGGAGGAAGGCAAGAGAAGGATAATGGTCCTGACACTCAGCTTTCTTCTCCTTCTATTCCACCAGCCTCTTTGCTCTTAATCTATTTCTCTTTTTGTCTCAGTTTCCGCAAAAAAATAACATAAAATTTGCACTAAGTGAATTTAATTGAAATCTTTCCAGGAATCCTTTCTCAGTCTATTATTCTTGTTTTTAACGGTTATGAATGAACCAACTTTTCTCCGTCCTTTACACGGTCAGTCCTTTAAATCCTTTAATGAACAAGCCAACGTTTAAAAGCTGTAACCGCGAGGGGGGAAGAAGAGAACTTTTCAAACGTCGGATTCGGGGTTTGAACCCTCTGACAGAAGCACCTGCGTTCATGATGATCACATGTTTACAGTGAAAGAGGCTCAGCCACAAGTAGCACACACACTATACCAGGGACTCGACTTGGCGCTAGAAAAGCACCCTTATTGTCTTTCAAGCGTCGAAACAGCGTATCGGTTTCACCCGCCGAGGATGCTAACGATGAGCTACATGTGGCGACATCAGCCGGACCCTCCGCCTGTCGTCTGAAGTTACCGTCAGAGACTTTAGGATGTGTCGACGTGGGCGTTGCCGGTCACAGTATCCATCGTCTCATTGTGCGCGGGAACAGAGGAAACCGTTCAGCCACGGTGGCGAAAGGAGACGAGTGGGCGGCGAGGCGGCGCTCGCACACCATCAGAGAGGACGAGGCGGCGTGCAGATGCTACGCAGCTGCTCGTGCACACGGCCGAGTTACACGCAAAACACACGCTGCGGGCCCACACACCAGCGCTTGTACTCTGACACGCATCCGTCAGGCTCTCGTGCCGCGTTCAGCTGGATCGCCGACGGCACGCCGGATACGGTGAAGTCAGTCGAGGCTGGAAGGAAATAACTGCAACCGTAGAGGACATTGCCGTCCGAAATTTGAATATATTTTTTTGCAATCTTACAACTAAGTTAACGAGCGGAGACACGAGGAGAACGATGTTTCAGTCACAATGAAGTTAAGAGAATAGTGCATTTTAAAGATGCATGCATTACAAGCATAATTCAATAAAATGACACACAAAATGATCTTATTTAATGTTTTATTCTATTGTCTTAGCAATATATTCTCCTGTTTTCTTTAGCTTTCCTCCTGCCTGAGTGTGAACGCAGCATTACTCGCAGTCCAGAGGTCGAAAAAGCGCAGAATGCAAACAAATGCACCACGATTACAAATGTAATATTTTCTGAATTTTCTCCTCGTAAAACAACCTTTTAACTCTAAAAGATGGCAAACTGACAGACAGCAAGCACAGCCAGGTATCGGTGATGGTAAACAGAATTGTTAAAATTGGCTAAAGGATGAAAAAGGCGATCCATAAAGAGCCGAGACAGAAGGTCGGTGATCGAGACTTAATGGAGATACTTGTGTGTGTGTGTGTGTGTGTGTGTGTGTGTCAGAGTCAATCTGCCTATGGTAAATATCAAAGCCAAAGCTCCTTCAGTTATCCCTAGTGAACTTGATTAAAGGTTATTCCAGAAGGCCGCTGATCAATCGCTCGATATCGCTCCTCATAATCTTCCTCCGTGGCGATCAGCAATTGAACTGTCACGCAGGAGGAGACGAACAGGAAGTAGCTCAAGGTCGTCTCATCGATTTCTACTCGGCTCAGAGATGTTGACAAGTGCTGCTTCTCCTCTCCGATTGCTTTAATATTCAAATTAAAAAGAGCCGCATGTTGTGTAGGATTATATATTCATGCAGTAATCGATCAGGTCTCAGACATTGAGATAAAACTATATTAATGTGTAATAAAACTGAAGGATGATCAATGAGGGAGGAGAGAGGTCAGGAAGGAACATATTCATCTGATTTATGTTAATATAGAATCAGAGTTTACTTGCATGTTGCTCTCTTTAAGTGTTGTTTCTTGTTTGACCGTTATACATCAAAACTCCTCAAAGGAAGAAACTCATTCCAGGAAAAGTCCTGAAATGTTAGAAAGACCATGGAAAGTGGGAGAAATGATGTAATTCCTCGTTGCTCGTCTAAATGACGTCGCTGGATCCTGATACCGCGAGTCATCAATAGATGTGTTGCTGATAACGACAACAGCAACGCTCCATGACGGATGGTCACACGCCGCCTCACACCAACGCCTATTTCATGAGGAACCCGAGTAGGTAACAAATGAGCTGAAATACTCTTCAGATATTTGTAAAAAAAACTGTATCTAGTCCTCGTCTTCCTCTTCCTCATCTCAGCCCTCGTCAGCGTCGCTCTCTCCCGTCCCGTCTCTGTCACATCGCTCCAGTTATGGATGTCTTTTTAATCTTTTTAATGGCCCGGCACATTAGGACTGAACAGAACTCACTGATTACAGACATTCACAGACATTTTCATCCGTTGGCTCGCTGTTTGATTTGTGACCGTGGCCAGTTGATTTAATCTAAACACGATTCCCTAATTATGAATTATGGGAATAACTTAGCGAGCTGAAACGAACTCTCTGTCCAAAAGCACGTGTGTGTGTGTGTGTGTGTGTGTGTGTGTGTGTGTGTGTGTGTGTTAGAATGACGTGGCCTTTTGTGTGCAAGCCTGTGTGTCTGAACGCATCGGAGGAATATTCACATTCAAGCTCTCAGATCTTCTTCCTTTAATCAGTTTTGTCTCCAGACCTCCTTTTCCCCTGTGTTTGACTTGTTGTAGGAACCCCAAATTAATTCCAATACTTGTGTTTATTGTATGTATTTGTTCAGCAAAGTCTTGGGGAAAAAATGTGTATCTGCAAAAAATCACTTTTAAAAAGATATTTTGATGGTAACGATGAACATCCAGCATGAGATGAGCCAGATTCCCCAAAAAAGCCTCCTGGAGCGGTCGATAAAACACCGTTTTGGAAAGATGAGGACCTAAAGAATCAGAATCTGCAACAAAAATCACAATAAAATAAAACCTTGGTCTGTGAGGAAGGAGTTTCAATCAAAAAACTGTGTCGTTCGGTTCAGAAATGGAAAAAAAATGCATATTTTATGCCAAAAGATTGTCTGAATGGGGCATGCTGGGACTTAAAATGGGAGCGGGAGGATTTCCGCACGGTTTCCAAAAGGTTAAAGCAGGAAGTAGCGCTGCGCGCTGAACGTCGTCTTCGTGACGAGACAATTTTCAATGGAAATGGCTCATTTCTAACCACCAAAACATATTTATTCATAACCTCTCGTCGGTGAATATTATCTGAAATGTAACGGATGCATTTTGTGAATGAAGGCCGACACCTTGGTCTCATCAAACATGTGCGATGCGGTTTGATTCAATAACTGCGAGCTGACTCCCAAAGGCAGCGCATATCAAATCCACTCCTTCTGTTCTTACCTTTCACAATAAAAGCCCGAGGCTTTCAACACACTATGCAACTATTTACTGGAGGGAAACTCCCTGAGAGCAGTTTGCTGAAAGGAAATTCAATAACACATCTTACAGCTCAGAATACACAACAATGTATCTCAGATATGATATGGAAAACACTCACACCTCTTCTAGTGTTGCAACTGTGAAAGATTCAAGTGTTTGAGTCGTTATATTCGTAGCATCCGTGGTGTGAAAAGACCTTTCAAGTGGAAATGAACAAACACATCTAAATATCTCGCGCTCTTGATCTCCGTCTAATTCAATTGTTTTTTTTTTCTGTACGTTTGCCGCCACAGGAGCAGCGAGCCCACTCGATGCCTCCTTCATCTGCCTTGCTGATCGGCTCTTACCGTCTGGACACTGAGCTGCTGAAGACGCTGGGGATCGGGCTCACTCTGGCGGCGGCCATCTTGGCCTTCGTCATAGACAAACTGTACTGACTGAGCGACCGCGAACGAGAAGAAGAGGAGAGGACGGTGACACCGAAGGAGCCTGAAGCCCTGACGACAAACTGCACCTGCTGTTATTTAATGTTGAACGAACCCAGAGAGAGGAAAGAAAACAGTTCTGAGAGGAGCTGATGGGAGAAAGTGGTGTCAGCGTTTATCTTTTATTGAAGGAAGAGCAGGCGAGCAGCGGTTGCAGATCCAGAGGACACTTTTTATACGAGTCTACAGGTGTCAAATATCACCTGAGTCACTCAATTTTAATTGGAATCTATTTCAAGTTCATATTCTGTCTCATATTTCTGTTCCATTATGAGCAACTGGTGAATAAAATGTGTTTTGGATCAAGATTGTTGGTCTGTGTAAGTGTTTCACAGGGGAAAAAGTTAAGCACAATTCAACTAACTGACACTGTGGTCTTTGCACCAGGCCAGAGGATGAGGATGATGAACTGACTTTACAGCGTGATGAGTTGTGGTCTGATTCTCAGTGAATCATCCAGCATCTTTTTTTTAAAGCTACTGAGAATGTAGATTCCCAAATATTGTATGTTTAGAGAGTTGCCCATCTGTGTTTTGAGAGATTGAATTGTGCTTACTTTATAACGTCTCATTTTATTCTGTGTGAAGAAAATGTTCATAATAATTTGGTTAAAGCTCATTTGTATCCCTCATCTCAACGTATTTGAGTGAGAGTCAAAGGACAGTATATATTTCCATGTGATCCTGTTCTTGAACTTGTTTTAACACTTTTGTTAAAATGGTTTTGTTTCTGACACATCAAAGTCAAATTCAGGTCTTACCTTATGTGATTAGTTACAATGTAACAGTTATCCAGGTGGACGAATCTAGAACTCTTTGCATTGATCGACATCACTCGAGGTGAAGGTGCACCTTTGTTCTCTTTCTTGTGATTCAGGTGAACCGACCCAGGACTTTGTTTCTGTGAGCTACTTGTGGTGTAAACATTGTCAAAGTCATTATTGAGACGTAAGCTTTTATTTTGGAGGTTTGAACGGTTAAATAAAGGAAAAAAATGCAACTTGTCATGTGCGAAATTATTATATAAATGCTGTAAAAGTTTGCTAGTGAAGCTATTGATGCAAAATAAATGAACCCATACCCACTTTCATATAGCGAACGCCTCGAAGCGCCGTCAACAAATATGACAGTCAGAGCTAACGACAGCTAGCTACAGTCGCGTTGAAGTAGCGCCACTAATAATAATAATAATAAGCCACTGAACTTGATGGATTTAACAGCCGACGAAAGAGTTAATAATCACACCTGCTGTCCCGCCGCCTCACTTCCCCCGACAGGAGACTTTGCCGCTTCGGAGACGGACCGCCGCTGCTTTAGCGACGCCAATTCAGCCGCCGTGAACCTAAAACCTAAAACCTTTAGCGCCTCTGTGTTCGGCGCGGCCGCTTCCTCTCCTCCCGGCTGTAGTCTCCTCGCTATCTCCACCGCTAGCTCGACCATGTTTCTTTAACTAACATGGTGGGATAAGCAAGCTAACGTAAGCTAGCTAGCTAACTAGCCAGCCGCGGAATGAGCTGTGCTTTGAAAGTAATGATACACCCTTTGCGTCGTTCCTCTTTCAATAAGTCTTTTCCAATTTATTTGGGAGCGTGCCGTGTCTCTTTGCAGCACTTGTTGTCATGCACAGTGCGTTTGTGTTTCTCTCTAATGGCGTCCTGTTTTGCAGTAAAAGAGTCCCAACATGTGCCCCAATTTGTGTGTCGCGTTGCACCGACACGACTCTTTCAGTATGTTTTGTAATTGTGTCTTTGTGTGTGTGTCTTTGTGCACATGCCCTGCATATATTTCAAGTCACAAGTGTCGCTTTCGGCTTGTTTGTGAGCTTGTTCCTATGTCAGAAGGTGTGTGTGTGTGTGTGTGTGTGTGTGTGTGTGTGTGTGTGTGTGTGTGTGTGTGTGTGTGTGTGTGTGTGTGTGTGTGTGTGTGTGTGTGTGTGTGTGTCTGTACATGTTTGTGCTCTGATGTTGTGTCTGTAGTTTCCTCCAATGCTTAATTTAGCAGAAAACCAGCAGGTGTGCGTGTGCGTGTGTGTGTGTGTGTGTGTGTGTGTGTGTGTGTGTGGCTCAGGAGTGACAGGAGTTATCCCTCTCTCATTCAGAAAGCCATGTTATTAGACCTACCACTTTTTGTAGTCTACACACACACACACACACACACACACTAGCTTTGTATTATCTAAGGATATGATGCATGTCACCAATTCTGTTGACACATAGACACATGCATGCACCCTGGCTTTTCTTATCTCGCTGGTGCATATCACACACTCTTTTTCACACACACACACACACACACAGACACATACACACACACACAGACACACACACACACACACACACACTGCAATTTTGTAGTATATGGCCAAACGATGCACGTCAAGCAAACTTGCACACAAACAGACACAGGCTGCAAAGCTTTATATTACCTGATCAAATGAAGCGTGTCTCTCACACAGACACACACACAGACACACACACAGACACACACACGCTTTGTATTATGTGATCAAATGATGCGTGTAGCTATGAAGCTTGTTACATCCATCCAGCGGTGCCCTATATTATTCTGCAGCCATCCATACTGTGCGACAGTTCTTTTGATGCTTTGTAAGCACATTTCCTCTCCGTGTATGTCAGTTACTCTGCATTGTTCTCCAATGAAATATGGATGCAAGGACCCCCTTTATGTTTGGGGAGATCATCACTTACTATGAAATATTGAAGCGGGAAAGCAGAGCAAGGAGATCATTATTCACATCATTCACTTCACTTGCTTGTAATAAAAGCGAGAAGTCTGAAACCTCGCCTCGGTCTGCAGCCGTCTGCAGCGCGACGTCCGTTTGATGGGAAACGGAGCGACTTTGGACAAACGCGAGGGAGGTTGAACATTAATAAGCTTGTAAAAGTGTCATTTCTCATTTTTCATTAACTCCATTGATCTACGTGTTTAAAGTCGGGATTGCGTAAGAACACACAGACAATGTTAAGAGGCTGAGGACTCATTACGGGAAGTATCTCAAAATATGTCATGGTGTTTTTAAAGTGATGCGTTGCTATTTGATCGTGTTGGATGTCAGCTGTAGATCAAACTGAGGTCTTGTTGAACTGGACTGGATTATGTAGATTATTTAAAAATGTACAAGCCACCATTACTGGAGTGTCACGATGAAGAAAAGGAGATATCTTGTGCATTTTTTTTATGTCCAAATGGTTTTCTCCAGCAATGAATTGTCCAATATTGTCGTAATAGTTATGCTCTGATGATTTATCTGTGAAACTATAACTGCCTATAGCGGTCAACAAAGTTGTGTTGCAGTTTACAAACATGTTGATCCACTATGTCATTACTTCTTTGTGTTATTCAATTAAACATGTGTGTGAAATTGTCATGAATAATACATTCTTGAGGAAAAAATTCTACGCAATGTGACTCAAATCCTTCAAAACTCATCTAAATCCAAACAACACATGATGGAAATATCAGTATTTACTTTTTGTGTTAAAAAGAGAGCATGTTGGAGCAGCTCATGAGTATAAAATAACCAGTTGGACCAGTGAGCTGTCACATTAAGGACTTAAACTCCTGTGTATGACAGACAACAGCATGCTAAGCTAGCTGCTCTTTTTCTTTCTAGCTTGGTAATTATGAGCTGATTGAAAGTTTAGGAAGCTTCACAGAAGACGAGTCCTGTTCAAAAATAAACACTTTGTTGAATTTTCTCTGGTTACACATCCATCGGTCGACCGTTGAATCGACGCGAGCGCGGCTAACGCGCGGCGACATGACACGCCGCTGACGGAGCGTCTCATTAGCCGCCGGCGGAGGCTGTGACCTTTTCAGGAAATTCCTCAATAACTTCTGCGTCCGCCGCAGAATATCGCTGAAACTTCTGCCTGAGGTTTGTGTGTCTGTGTGTCTTCATATCTTTGAACACTTAAACGACAAAAGGAATCATAACCGACCATCATGTTGATGTTTATATCACTTTGAGTTGCGTCTATTTCTCTTTTCTGTTGAAGATAACTGACTTGTGTTCGCTTTGAGGCTTTTAAATGTGTTGTGGAGCATGAATAGTCTTCACTTTAGATGAGGTCAGAACATACTTAACTAATACTTCACCACTAGTAACTGAATCAATCATGAATTTCAGTATTAAAACACGCTCAAAAAGTGCATATATCTAAATAAATGCATGAATAAATGACATTTAAATCATTTTTTAATCAAAATTCACTTTATAAATGATGGATTCCCCATTTGTAAATGAAGTATTAAGGACTTAACATGATTAATTAGATCATTTATAAGTATAAAAACCCAATAATGAAACTTAATAGTCAAGCTTATTAAACAAGAATGAAGCCTTTATAAATGTTTATGAATTGCATACTAATGTTGGAACAATGCTTTATAAATGATTAATTGAGTGTTTGTTCATGCTTTACTCATGCTATAATAGTGTGTGGTTATTATAAAGTGCTACCAGGTAACGTTGTTAGATAAAACATATAAATACCGTTGAGGATATTCATATCTGAGCTCACTTTCTCTCCAGCGATCAGTAAAGTGGAGAGAAACATGAAATGATTATTGATGTTGCTGAGGCTCAGTCAATGCGCCACGCCGGCATTCATCGTGTCTCAAAACTCTTCCATTAAATTTATCTTTTTTTGTGTGTGTTTTTTGTGTTGAACTTCGATCTCCACGTCGGTCCGAGCGGCTTCATTACGGCGACGACGATGTCGAAAATGACTTTGTTTTCAGGATCAAAGCTTTGACGATGCATTCATTTCAGCGCTGACGCGAATCGACACGGGACACGCGTGTGTGTGTGTGTGTGTGTGTGTGTGTGTGTGTGTGTTTGTGTGTGTTTGTGCGCAGGTACTAGTGTGCATGTGTGGCTGGAGGGGAAAAGGTCGACTTGGCCTCGGGGCAGAGACACAGTAACAGCAGTGACTGACACTGAGGCCTGGCTGAAGCAATGTCGGTTAAGTGTGTGTGTCTGTGTGTGTGTCTGTGTGTGTGTCTGTGCCGTCATTAGCAGCCACCACCTTTGAAACAGAGTTTCAAACACAGAAATAACGTTACACAGCGACCATTTGCCCTTGACTGTCACATTACTTTCCAGCACAGGGAATGTTGTGTAATTCTTTGTTTGTCTGTGTGTAGTTTGTGTAACATACTCTGCACTCTGTCTACTGCTTCGACCTTGTCAAGTGAACACATGGCGTGATGCAGAATTATTATTGGATGTGGGAATCAGTGCTTTTTGTGCACGATACTCTACTGCATCATATTGTCATTTTAATTTTTTTGTGTATTTTATGTCTCATTCTTATGGACACTCATCTGTTATTAATATCTAAAAGATTTCTGACAAACGGAGTGAAGGGAATGTTTATCCAAACCCTTTTTGTTCAGGTGCTTGATCAAAAAAATCGAACAATTGCAAAAATGTAAATATCTGGGAGTATTTATTAATATTTTATTAAGTCCCTTTTCAGAAGAACATCTGCTGTTTGTCATACTGAGCTCAATAATAAGTTGAGGAAATCATTTCATTTTTTTTTTTACTGCAGCAGTATATAATCTGCTTTAACGGCACCGGAGCCGCCTGTACATGTGAGTGCGTGAAGCGGCGCCGTCAGCGGCGCCGTGCTCGCGCTGCACATGGAGGATGCAGCTGGATTAATACGACTGGAATATTTGCAGTTCAGTGTTCGAACCTAAAACTTGTAAAAAAAAAACAACAAAAGCTTCTAATTTTCTGCAACTCGGCTCAAGTACAATTGGCGGATGCAAATGCAAACCCACCAGGGCGTGACCAATTAATTTTTGCAATTTTGGTGACCAACATGCTTTGCTGCTTTCTGTCTCAACCTCCCGCCCCTCCCTCTTTTTTTTTTTTCTGTCTCACTCTGACTTTCTGTTTCTATAGGCTGAGGTCTGCTCACTGTGGGCTAAGCACTTCAGTGCCTTCTGGAACAGAGGGGAAAATGACTTGGCAAGCATATCCATTCCTAATCATATGTATGTGAGAGAGTGTGTGTGTGTCTGTGTGTGTATGTCTGTGTGTGTGTGTTCATGAGTCTTCATGCCAGCTTCGTCCAAGCATTTAGTTTGGTGGCCCTTGTGCCTGCATTCAGTGATTGCTGGGTTTTATCTACACACACACACACACACACACACACAAATGCACACACACACACCGCGTTGTTGCTGCAAAGCAAACTGGGAATTCGCAGTCTGCCGTGCGAGGGAAAGATTGGCTCTATTGAGTGTCTTGGTGGCTTGCCAGTTCTATTTTGGTGTGTATGTCTTTGTGGTTTTGTGCTTATGTGTATGCATCCGTGTGTGTGTGTGTGTGTGTGTGTGATGGGCTTATACATCTATGACTTTGAGCGGTTAAGGGTGTTTGTATTCACCAGTGGGACGAGGGAGCAAAGTCAATATTTTACTTCTGCAGCAGCATTCTTCTTGAAAGCGCTCTAATAATCACAGCGCTGCGACATCACGTTGTGTTAAAAGTTGTGATAAGTTTTGAAGACACTTTTAAAGACATTACTATCGGTTTGGCTTACAGAAAACGCTCGCTTTAATGTTTCCCGGCATGCCGTTTCTGTATTGTTTGCATCGCGGCGTCTGGAAGGAAAAGATTTGGAGCGTTTTGTGAAGTAATCCGGATTTGATGTGAATCGTTGTCTCAAAATCCAAATTGTTGGAGTTGATGGGTCATGAATGACGAGATTTTCAAGAAACTCTTGACCTACGCAAAGTCTCCTCTGAGAGAGTGCATCTTTCAGACGGGAAACGCACACAATGGCCGACACACGAGTCACATTTCAGCGTGAAAGTCGTCCCTGTGAGAGGAACCTGGAGTCATTATTGCAGTAAAATACATTCAGCAGCTTTTTCTTCATCAATCTGTCCCAGTGTGTCACGTCTTGAACCAGAAGTACAAAAGAGAGTGTCACCTTGGTTTGATTAGTGGAGTGCTTAAGATGGCGGCCGTGCCACTTTTAATGACGTTGTCATGGTAATAACTGTACTTTGCATGTGACTCCCGAGGGCTGCTTTGTTGCCATGGTGAAGTGTTCCTGTGGCGTTGTCCGCAATGCTCATTTACATAAATACATTGTTAGCGTTTAATGGAAACCTCCTCAGATGAACAAAAGGAGAGTTATCGAAGTCTGGGTCGACTCTGAACTGATCACACGCTGCACATGCTACATGCTACACACATGTACATGCTGCACACGTGTACATGCTACATGCTGCACATGGGCACATGCTACATGTGGACATGCTGCACACGTGTACATGTTGCAGAGGTTGTATGTACATGCTACACCCTGCACACATGTACATGCTGCAAAAGTTCTATGTACATGCTACATGAGTTCTATGTGCATGCTACATGAGTTTTATGTGCATGCTACATGAGTTTTATGTGCATGCTACATGAGTTTTATGTGCATGCTACATGAGTTCTATGTACATGCTACATGAGTTTTATGTACATGCTGCACAGGTTCTATGTACATGCTACATGAGTTCTATGTAAATGCTGCACACGTTCTACATTCTATGTACATGCTACATGAGTTATGTACATTTTACATGCTGCACAAGTTGTATGTACATGCTGCATAAGTTCTATGTACATGCTACATGAGTTCTAGTACATGCTACATAAGTTCTATGTACATGCTACGTAAGTTCTATGTACATGCTACGTAAGTTCTATGTACATGCTACATAAGTTCTATGTACATGCTACATAAGTTCTATGTACATGCTACGTAAGTTCTATGTACATGCTACATGAGTTCTAGTACATGCTACATAAGTTCTATGTACATGCTACGTAAGTTCTATGTACATGCTACGTAAGTTCTATGTACATGCTACATGAGTTATATGTACATGCTGCATAAGTTCTATGTACATGCTACATGAGTTCTATGTACATGCTACGTAAGTTCTATGTACATGCTACGTAAGTTCTATGTACATGCTACGTAAGTTCTATGTACATGCTACATGAGTTTTATGTACATGAGTTCTATGTACATGCTGCATATGTTCTATGTACATGCTGCATAAGTTCTATGTACATGCTGCATAAGTTCTATGTACATGCTACATGAGTTCTATGTACATGCTGCATAAGTTCTGGGTACATGCTACATAAGTTCTATGTACATGCTACATAAGTTCTATGTACATGCTACATAAGTTCTATGTACATGCTACATGAGTTCTATGTACATGCTACATGAGTTTTATGTACATGCTACATGAGTTCTATGTACATGCTACATGAGTTCTATGTACATGCTACATGAGTTCTATGTACATGCTACATGAGTTCTATGTACATGCTACATGAGTTCTATGTACATGCTACATGAGTTCTATGTACATGCTACATGAGTTCTATGTACATGCTACATGAGTTCTATGTTCAACAACTGAGGGCTGGATGTCGTGAAACCTGGTACGACGGGTCCAGCTGACTTCAGCCAGATTTCATGACTCTTCTTCCACGATGTTTGTGAAATAGCTCGACAACTGTTGGATGGATTGCCGTAGAATTTGGTACACATGTTCATGGAGCCATAACGATGAATCCCAACGAATTTGGTTATCTCCGAGTAAAGAACACACCAGCAGGTCATAATCATAAATCTACCACATACAACTAAATGGAGTGCCTTGTACTTCGACCCATTCAGTGAAGAGTACGGCTTCAGCTACACAAAGCTGCGTGAAACTCCCCTTAAAACAATCCTGATCATGGGATCTATTTAAACTGCTGTTCCTGCTGTGTGATGGTATATTTCCCCCCTCTGCTTCCATGTGTCTAAAGATTTGACACAACCTCCTTGTAATTAGAGCCACTGTTCATCCGCTGTGTGTTGCCTGATAGTCAATTACGCCCCCTCTGATATTTTGATCTGACCTTGTCATAAAATCTTTAGAACGTAGGAAGAAATCAATGGAAAGTCATGTTTGGACTTGGGAAACGAGGCTGTCAGACTAATGTTTGATGGAATTATAAAGACAGACACTCACACACACTCACTCACACACACTCGGAGTAAGCAGATCCTGTAAATGATGGTGGAACTAATCTATTGGCTGCTAATTAGAAATGAGCGATAGGGAAGGAAGAGAGATATGAATGTGAGCGGGGAGGTGGGGGGGAATTATGATGTGAGAAAGAGCCATAAAAGTGAAGGCGAAGAGTCACGAGAGCTCCGACCTCTCGACTGCTTCCTCCCCAAGACTGACAAATGGCAACCGGCACTAATTAAAGCGTGTCGCACTGTTTCAACCCCGTCGCAGTCAAACATGGATTAAACGCCGGCTTTTTCTTCAGTTGCGAGACGATTCACACGTCGATACACTGGAATCGTCTCGAGTTTGCCTTCAAAAGCGTCGCGCGGGAATCTGCAACGGGTCGTGAGCGTCTACCGACGCGCTGCGATGGCGTCGCTTCCTTCTCACTAAACTGTATTTACAGGACAGCGCTGACCTTTGCAAAGGATCGCTCTTCTCAAAAAAGGTCGTGCACGTGTTGTCGGTCCTGCGGAGGCAAACTAGATCTTTGCGAGGTCAGCACTTGCGTCACAAATTAGTGTTTTTTAACTCTTGGACGTGGCAAACGAGGCCTGCAAACAGCCTCCTGTCCCTACGCTGCATGTGCATGACCTCACTCGGGTTTATTCACAAACGTATTTGCGTTGCTAGTTGAGGAGAAACTTGACGCCTCCATGAGACCCGGGCCAGGAAAGGAAGACCTGTCAATCACTTATTGTGTGCCATACCTTCTATGGAAAGTAAATTCATCTGTGAAATAGAGTTATGAGCCGGCTGTGCCAGTGTAAATAAAAAAAAATAGCTTCTCAAGCTCTTTTCCGAGCTGTTTTAACAGTATTTCCCAGTAAGATAATTGTGTATTTTACATGTTGGATCATGTCAGACCATTGAAATATACATGACATGAAGATATTGAAGCGTTCCCCTATGATTGAGTCGATTCTGTCCCATGATGATGACATCATGACAAAAGTCAGCTGATGCACGGAGGCATCTGTAGCTCATTGGGGGGAAACGCCGCATGTTGCGTAACAGCAGGCCATCATTAATCGTCCTATTTTTTTGCGACGTTTTACATCTTTCTTCCTCTCTCATCTGTCTCTTTCTCTCTTGCATCTCTTCATTCCTCATTTTTTTTGTCAGTTTTTTGCCGGCGTGCTGCAGGACCACGTCTCAATCCAGACATTTCAGGTCTTTTTTTTTTGTCGCGACATCTGTCGACAGTTAAAACTGAACAACAAGAAAACTATATCGCTTCTTCTTCGCCCTCTTTTTTCCCTCCACTTTGCAAAAAAACTGCACACCACAGCCAACATCTGGTCAGGAGGAGAACGGACAGTCCCGCTCACCAAATCACTATTTTATGGCTCCAACAATGAACATGAATATAGATTAATTAAGGCAGATGTGCCGTATAATCGGCCACGATCACAGAAATAGTGACGGAGCTCAGCGCGCCGGCTCAGGTCATCGCTTCCCTAAAGCTGTGTTAACTCCACACACACACACAAACACACACACGGAAACACAAAGCAAGCTTAAAAAGATGTTTTGGTTAAAATGTAACATGGGTAATGTGCACACACTTTAAGAAATAGAGGGATGCTTCTCTTCTCTGGAAGGGAGGGGTCATACACCTAAAATATGTTTACTGGAAAGTCCTGATAAGAGGAAGCTGTTATTTAATAAGCACCTCTTCACCCTCTGTGTGTGTGTGTGTGTGTGTGTGTGTGTGTGTGTGTCTCTGAGTGAGGGAGCAGAGCTGTCACGGGTTAGAAATGACTTAATATCACAACTAATTACACACACAAGCAGCGAGCCTTTCATGCCTGTTTCTGCCTCCCGCTCTCTGGAAGCTTCTTCTCTTTTGTTTTTCAGAGTCGAGCGCAGCTTCTGCTGACAGTTTGCGTGGCAGCCGGGCGGTCTCTCCACCGACACGTCGCAAACAACAACCACACGTACGGAGTCGAGAAGTAATTCACAGGGCAGCCTCGCAGCGAGAGGAGTCAGGAATAAAAAATACAAAAAATGAACAAAAGAAGAGAAATAATAATGGCATCCGAGTGCCCTTAAGACGTTTTCATCTCGTGGGGGTTTTCACCCCCGTGGTATGTTTTTTACCTCTTTTATCACTCGCTCTCTCGCTCTCTTCCTTGTTCATTTCCTCTTTTCTTTCTTCCTCCTTTCCCTGCTCTCTCTCTCTCTCTCTCTCTCTTTCTCTCTCTCTCTCTCTCTCTCTCTCTTTCTTCCTTCTTGACAGCTCCAGTTAATTTAATGTCAGCTCCGCCAGCTCGCCTCGTCACTGCGAGACAAACAGATCGGAGATGCTATGAAGCGAGGGAGGGAGCGGAGGAAGAGGAGAGAGAGAGAGAAGAGAGAGAGAGAGAGAGAGAGAGAGAGGACAGGTGCAGCAGGCCCGAAAGCAGAGAAGAAGAAGAAGAAGAAGAAGAAGAAGAAGAAGAAGAAGAAGGAGAAGAAGAAGAAGAAGGAGAAGAAGAAGAAGAAGAAGAAGAAGAAGAAGAAGAAGAAGAAGAAGAAGAAGGAGAAAACAAGTGAAAACTAAACGATACATGAATCAATACATTTTACAACAAAAGGTTGAAAAAATAAAGAAATAACTGGCTGAACTGGTGCTTGAGAGTTTGCACTCAGCTCTCCCACAATCCTTTGCCTTTTACAGAAGAGGCAATTACAATTTCACAGGTTGAAATTAAAATCCCCCGTGGTATGTGTGTGTATGTATTTCTGTGTGTGTGTGTGTGTGTGTGTGTGTGTACTCCATGAGATAGAGCAGGCTGTCAAAGTGATTTCAAGCTGTTTATAGCCTAAGCTCACAAAATGGATCCTCGTGCAGCAAAAGGGGGAAAAGAATCTAAATCCCTCCGCCCGCCTCCTCACCCAAACCTCCTTTAAAAAAGAAAACTAATTCCTTGAATATTAATTGCCTGGCTTGACGATCGGCTTATTTGTTTGTGATGAGGCTGCAAAAGAAAAGTACCCATAATCCCTGTATTTCTCTCTCTCTCTCATGCTGTCTACTGTCTGCATTAATCTCTTCTCTTTTTTTCGCCCCTCTCCTTTGCTCTCTTTAAATCTTTTCTCGCTCTCTATCTTCTATCATCCTCTTTCTTGGAGCGCGTGTTAGTCATCTGTAGGTTTTTCTTTCCAAGGCAACTGGAGGAGCGTCTCTGAGATGTTGTAGCCGTGTGTGTGGATCTAACAGCAAAGTTCCAGTATCTCATTTCTGCTCCTGCTTTATTTACATCCCTCGAGATTTATGGCCCCAACGTCAGGTTTCATTTTCAAGCCCCAGAGTGCAACTTGATTTATTATTATAATAGTATCTCCACTTTCCAGTTCCTCTCAGATTCCTCGCAGCGCGCCGCGTCGGCTACAAGCGCTACACAATCTCCCTGAGTGTTTGTATCAGCCATCAGCGTTCATCGGGTATCAACCTTTATTCATCCGGGGGAAAGTCGACTGAGCTCACTTTGGATTTTATTACAGCAACACTGCGGCTCGCATTCACAGCTGGGTGTGTAGTCCGCTGAACGCCTTGCTCAAAGGCACGGCAACTGTGGCTACAGGAAGGAGGGAGTAGCCCGGAGAGGGGGACGAGACCCAAAACTGGGATTTTAAATTTATTTGAGGCTTCTCTTGATGTATGAAGACAACTGACTTAAACCTTTAAAACCGATGGAGGCAGACTGAGCGATTGTTTTATAAAACTATAAATCATAGCTTGTTTTATGAAAGAAATGCTCAAAACTGCTGTATTTGGATGTATTGAACACCATAAGTGAAATATGTGGTTTGATACATGAATATATAATGTCGCAAATGGGCCCCAATGCACATTTTTGAGGTTTCGCCTGAATGTTCTCTGTTCTAAACCCTCTGTAACTTTGTTCTGCTTCACTTTATCAAAGTCGACCTTTACAGAGAGAAAGTTCACGTGTTCACATGTTGTGTTGTGGTTTGTTAGAGTTGGACTTTACAGCTGCATCATTTCAAACCAATAATCATTCTGAAAGTCATTTCTTTATAGGCGGACCTGAAACCTTTCTGTGTCATCTTAATTTCCTCTTAACCAGTAACATATAAACTGATATTTACACATCTGAACAACATCTCACATGAGTACTTTTTATTATAACACCTAAATGATTCAAACAGCCGTAGTGGTTGCAGAGATACACACTTTTTAGTTTTTGTTATGACATTTTCGAGGAGAGGGCCTGTAAATATGTTGGTTTTCTCTTGGTGAAAAGAGACGGACCACTCTGATGTGTCTGGATTTGCTTCTGCACCAGCGAAAGCTCCGTCACGGGGACTGAAACTCCTTTCCATATGCCGACAGTGAGCATGCCCTGAGTGCTTGTGTGTGAATGCATCTGGATGTCAATGTGGCTTTTAGTCATTAGCATAGCAATGCATCACGTTGCGTTTTTCTGGCTTGTAAAGATTCATAAATTCAAATCAGCAAGCATGTCAAACATGTCCTACACATCACATTTAAGATAGATTAAATTGGAACCGGACACTTGACTTGAATTGGAGCATTTATACTTAAGGCTTGAATACAGACTTGACACTAATGACGTGTACTTGACTTGGATTTCAGGACTTTTTGCTCAAAAGCTCTGGGTGTGTGTGTGTGTGTGTGTGTGTGTGTGTGTGTGTGTGTGTGTGTGTGTGTGTGTGTGTGTGTGTGAGCGCTGCAAAGTGGAGCTTCACGATTAAGCCGGGTGCATACAGTCTTTGGCAGTTGCATTACCAACAAGATTTTTTTTTGTCGCACTTACATTTGTGTGAATTGGACACTTTAAACAGATCCATTGCCATAAACAGCCTGCGGATGTGTTTTCTCACCGACTGTGCAGACAATCGCTGTAACATGTCCTCCTCCGTGTGTGTGGAGCGTGTCCGCGTGTGTGGAGCGTGTCCGCGTGTGTGAAGCGTGTCCGCGTGTGCGTCACAGATCAGACTTATCGGGAACTCAAACTGAGTCACTTATTTTTCTTCTCTTCTCCCGTCCGTGTACATCGAGGGGAGTTCAATTCACGCTCATTTACACTGACACCTGAATGCAATCCAGACGAGCGAGGCCCTCGCCACCGCCACCGTCTACGGATCAGATTTGTGTCCGACTTGATCCCGGTTTCGCTCTTTGTCACGCACACGTGGACAAAGATAACCTCGCCAGATCGAGGCGGCCGCATTTTCTTTTAGAGCCAGGCGCCGCAGATGCTCTGCATCGAGCTGCAAGACCCCAAGGCATGATGGGAAACGCCTGCAGTCACAGGATCAGAGGGCTAATTGGCTCTCAGTTTTGACAACAAATACTAAGTTTTGTAGTTCTTTCTAATTTACTGTGTAATTGCAAATATTTGATTGTATTGCTGTTAGTCTCATGTTGTGCAAGGAAGGTTTGAAATGTTAATAAAATAATCATAGTAACGTTTTTTTATACATCGCACTTACAAAGCGTTTTACATGGCAGACATCACAAGAACAAATAGAGAATACTACAGAAACGTGACCGGGTCAGTTTAGGTTAGCTAGTGAAGCTATGTGCTGCTAATTACAGGAACATGACCGGGTCAGTTTAGGTTAGCTAGTGAAGCTATGTGCTGCTAATTACAGGAACATGACCGGGTCAGTTTGCGTTAGCTAGTGAGGCTATGTGCTGCTAATTACAGGAACATGACCGGGTGAGTTTGCGTTAGCTAGTGAGGCTATGTGCTGCTAATTACAGGAACATGACCGGGTCAGTTTGCGTTAGCTAGTGAGGCTACGTGCTGCTAACTTGGGATAACGTAGCCGCGTCGCCTTTCTGCCGCGAATGGTTGCAAAAAAGCGAATTAACCACAAATAAGGGCGAAAAAGCGTTGCGAATATTCGCAAGTGTTTTGATGTGAGCGCACCATCACTGTAAATGGGACCATCATTAAATAAATGAACCTCATGCTGTGTTGAAGAAGACTTATGAGCGACAGAGGCTCTAAATTGAGGCCATGTTTGCAATGCTAACTCAGGTAATGAAGCAGGTTTAAGGCACTTCCACATGGGCATAACCGGAAGGCGTCCTGCCACAATGCAGGTAGGGAAAATGAAATAAAAAAATACATAGTGTGTATATGTGTAGGGGTTGGACAGTAGATAGAAATCCCGCAGCACCTGAGAGCAGAGTGATTACAGAACGCTTCGAGCATGGAGCGTAAATTGCTGCCGCTCCCCTCCACTTACTTGTCTCTCTCTCTGCTTTACATCGACGTGGGACTCGAGCGCGGTGGACTCGATCACGGCTCTCCTCGTTCACTTTCATCTACATCTTTTTCGAGCTGTCCTCTGGAGCCGGGTTCAAGCCCTCTCCTCTAACCTGTAGGGCTCTTCGGCAGAGTGAATGTCACATCGGTGGGATCCCCTGAAGGACTTTCTCTCTCTCCTTTTTATTCTGGTCTCTTGCGCCACAATACAGATGCATGATTATTTTCAACAGCCACTTTCCATAAAGAGTCCAGCGAATGTGGCGAGAACTTTTACATTTTGCACAGCGACGTGTGTCAGCCTTCTGAATGTTATTTAAAATAAACTCATACCTCCTGTTGACTGTGAGATTTACTGATGGTTCTGATGTACTTCCATAAGTGAGCAGCACTTTGGGAAATCATGCTCGCCTGTCTGATCATTTATTTAGATTTTCACCATCTGTTACGCCAGTCTCACCCACGGGAGACCTGTAATGCAGTAACGACTACTAAATGCATTGGGAGGCAACATTTGATTAATTTCTACACTTTCTTGGTTGCAACTTCTCACAGTTACAACACTTTTTAGAGCCCACAATCCCCCCAGAACACTCCCAGAAGATTTAACAGTATTAAGTAATATAACATCTCCAAATGTTGTTTTAAGTGAGATTGCAGCGCTCGTGGTAAATTAGTTTTTTTTGCAGAGTGTTAATGTATAAACCCAGCTGAGCGGGGCTCACTTCTAAGATGACAGGGGTTATGGAAGACATGTTTTACCCAGCATGGGACGTCGTAGAAGATGGCTTTTCTATCTCCCTCCCTGGCTCTCTCTTCCGCTCTCTCCCTCGCTCTTTCTAGTTGAGCAATATCGTTAAATATTAATCAATCAGATGCCGTACGATTAGTAACGGCGCATCTTGCTGACCCGCGCTTTCTGCTGGCTCGCCCTCCCCGCTGTACGGGTCTGTGTACGCTCGGTCGTTTTAAGGGCATTAAAGTGTGAAAGCGGTTCTAAATTGCTCTTAAATTGCTCTCGGGAGGGGTTAAGGTGGATGCCCCGCAGGGCTAATGGAGGGGAGCGTCCCTCTTCCATGGAGAACAGGAAACTGCAGTCACATAGGTGTACACAAACGCTCTGCATGTATACATACGCACACATGAAAGGCGCGCACACTGCTTTCCCCGCCGCCTCAGCCAGACTCATCATCCTCTGATCATCTTCCTCTTTTTGCTTCTCCGAACTTCCTTCTTCTACTTCTCTCATACGAAAAAGGAGAACTTGGTTTTTCCGCCTCTCTCTTTCTCTCACATTGCCCCCACCCTGCTTCTTTTTTCTCCTCTTCTTCTTCTTCTTCTTTTTTATCTGTCTCCCTACCCAGTCAGGTTTAATCCTGTTAGTCACGGTAGATATTCGTAGTCCTGCTCACTCTGTTTGACTCTCTTCCAGAGAGACGTTCCCCAGAGACACCCTTTGGATTCAGTTACACACTTGCAGCAGGGAAACACACGTTTACACCAATGCACACACACATGTACATACATTAGATGTACCCACTTGCAACATCGTATACGTCTGGATCCAAATAACTTTTCAACAGCGAGGGTTTTTTTTTCGTGAACCACTGGAGAAACCGACGGCTCCATTTAAATGACATTATCCGGCACATTATGCGGTGCATTGTGCTGCCTTTTAGACAACGTATCCCTACACTTTGGCTCTTGACTGTCGCCTGTGATGCATGAAATGAAACACTCACCCCCTGGTAACAATCAACGTGACCACAATCTCACAGTTGTGAAATCATCTTAAGTACAGTACATCTGTTTCCATCCCTCAATCCTTTCTTTTTCGCAAAATGTTCCCTGATCTGAGATTCCTTCACCGTTTCTTTGTCTGTACAATATTTGGCTACGAGCCATCGGTGCTGTTCAGTGTGATATTCGACATTTTCGCAAAGGATTCTACGAATAACCATCTTTTTTTTGTGTGTGTGTGTGTGTGTCTAAAACACATCGAATCAAGAGGAAGACAGAGACCAAAAGAAATATTTGATTCAAACCCTGAAACAGCAGGAGCAGTAGATTGATGTTTTCATGTCAGCCCACTGAAATGTTCAGATTACTCCCTTATTCCCTGAGATTACTGCACCGTACCAGATCATTATCTCTAGATTTCTCTAGTGTGTTGATGCTCTGCTATGAGACATTTCACAGATGAGGATGTACAGCCGATGCCTTTGCCTTTTTTTTTTTTTAATGGAAGCGGAGGAGGCGGATCAACATCAGCTCATTAACACCCAAACTGTTAAAGCAGGCCTGTGTAGATGTCTCGCTCTGGAGGTAGCACTCAGTAGGCGATGCTGACCTCTGACCTCAGTCCACTTATTGTAACTTTTACTTTAACCACTGCTTTTTATTGTTGTTTGATTCATTATGCCCTTTTTTTTATCTGTCCTTTTTTTTAATGTCTTGCTATATTTGTGTGTTTCCTTCCTTCCCATCTATCTGTCTCTCATGTTTTATTAGGGGGCAGTTGTCTGCCTCATGGACCAACAACACAGGCCTGTGTTTGTTTGTCTATGTGTGTGTGTGTGTGTGTGTGTGTGTGTGTGTGTGTTCACATGGGCCCCATTCTGATTCAGGCCTTGTCTGTGGGCCCCCCCCTCTCATTTTAATTAAACAGCAGATGCACTACCCTTGTCCCGTCTGCCATCCCCTTTTGTGTGTGTGTGTGTGTGTGTGCGAGCGTGTGTGCGTGTGTGTGCATTTGTCTTGTTTTGACCCAGCGTGCCCTCGCCATGTGCCAGTTTTAAGCCATATTGTACCCAGGACTGTTAGTGTCAGCCGTATGGGAGATGAATTAGTAGGCGGGAGGGGAGAAAGGGAGGACGTCCACACAGCCAGCTCTTCAAACACACACACACACATATTTAATATGTAAAAACAGTCATAAACAAACACATGTTATGAAACATGTTCTGTATGTCTCAGGATATCCATTTAATATACTTTCATCATGCTGACCTAGAAAACAGATGTATTTGTTCATCCTAATTTTACCAGGTTCTTAGCAGACTAAATGTGTGTGTGTGTGCGTGTGTGTGTGTGTGTGTGTGTGTGTGTGTGTGTGTTTCAGGCACAGAGAAAGAGACCAGGCTGTATATAAATATAGACAGTGGGAGCGCTACAATACGGCTTTGCCTATTGCATCAGTTGACAGTCAACAATTGAGTCAGATGAAGACAACGTAACAACATCGGTGATGAATAAAGACATAAAGACACAAAAACTGAGTTTTACAGAGAGCAAAATCAAAGTTCTGAGGGAATATATATATATATATATATATATATATATATATATATATATATATATATATATATATATCTGTGAGCTATATGCTTTGAGATACACATGCGTTGAATTGTATGCGTTGTAATTCGTTCAAGCTCAATAAAATCACAATGCGTTCAAATGTAATCGTGAAAGTAGAGTAAATACATTTGATTGAAGGACATGTTTTCACATCATTATGACCTGTTTTAACTTCCTAACCCCCAGCAGCTTATTATACACAATCAAAAATACTCATGTCAAGATTATTTTAATCAATGCAAACAATTCAATGTCAATAATTCTTCATTTTAATTGTGGTGTTTTCTGTAAATATTTACTATAGATGAACGTAAAAATATTGAGTTAATCATTTTTTAAGTCTACATTGACTTCGGTATGTAAAATGATGCCATAACAGTGCTCTTCCCCTTCAGACGCATTTATTGAGTAAACATGTTGTGCTTAGACAACAGGTAGTCAACAGGTATCTGGACATGTCGTCACAATTCCAACTGTCATCTTTTTACATATAGTTAATGTGATCTAACGTGTTTATTTGCATACAATTCAAATAATTAAGAAATGTATTATAGCATTTTTATTTAAATATTAGCTTGGGTTAAACATCTTCCGGGGCATTACCAGTTTTAATGTGTATTATAAGCTGCTTAGAGCCAGTGTTAGGAAGTTAAACAGGTCATAATTCCATTTCTAATATATACTTTAAATTGCAGTGAAAACATCTCCTTCAAACAACCGCAGTTATTCAATTTGTTCTGTGTCAACACAACATAATGTAACTCAACGCTACCTCCGTTAGCTTTTAGCTCCAGTATAATAAGCAGGACTGTGCTATCGGTGGCAATTACAATCAAATAGATTACGTTAGTTTTTCCAAATGTTGCTACGTTGTTAGCTCCGTTACTTGGCCAAGCAGCACTGTGCTGCCAAACGGCGGCTAACGGCTAACGCTAGCTAGCTGTCTCCACTCAATGTCGATCCTGCATTGCGTCCAAGAAGTCTGATTGCGTAGAAGTTTATGAGAAATGACCCGACATCTGCTTCGATTTATTACCTCGGTAAAGAAATGGAGCTAACTGAGCTACAAATGGTCATTTTGAGAACAAACTCTTCTTTTGTCCGGTTGTCTCTTTCTGCGTTTGTCGCTTCCTGACATGTGAACGAGACAATTATCGGTGCTTTTATTGTCCCAAATAAATAAGCGACGCGTTTAGTTGCGACTGTGTTCATACAATGCCTTCAGATCCTCTTACCTAACAGAGCGGTTTGGTAATTAAAATAACTTTAGTGAGCTCAGGGTGCTAGCGGACAGGTCAAGGCTCTCTCCACCGGCCCGCTTGTATTCATCCTCTCTTTCAGGGTTTCTGGCTCTTGACACGAACATAAAGGTGAACATTTTTCTTGTTGTGTGTTGTGCCACAAACAGGATGAATGGTACAGGTAGCTGCTGCTGCGGTGTGTTTGTGTATGTGTGTGTGTGTTTATGTGCATTAGTTGAGGGAGAGATTGATGTCACATAATGGTAATGGAATGTTGTTTCAGTACATGTGGTGCCCTTTTACAAATGTGTTGTATTATGCCCACAGTATCTCACACACACCTACACAGACACACACACACACAGACACACACACAGAGTTTTAGGCATAAGGCCCATGTTGCTACCCAGAGATTTGGCGAGTAACTCAACCCAGGATCTATGTGTATGTGTGTGTGTGTGTTGCCAGGGCATTACAGCATCTCTAATTCCCGCAGCCAACCAAATCGCAAAAAAAACAAATGTTGTGCTGGTTTTTGTTTTGTACACACTGAGGATATAATGTACAACAAAGACAATGTGGGTTTTGCAAACAAAATATACTGTAATAATAATTATATAAAGCTTTGGAGCTCGGGAAAATATCATTTCAATCTCTGATACCGCTTCTCTTTTTTTTGGATATGTGAAGTGCTACTTCATAAAAAAAATGAAACCTGTGATCTCTCTCTCTCCCTCTACACACACACACATGCACACACACGCACACACACACACTCAGATGTACATAATCTTAGCCCTCTGCTCCTTTCAGCTCCTTCTCCTATGGATCTTTTGATGCCTCCCATGCTTCGGATCAATAGACCGACTGTCTTCCCTGTTGGATTGTACACGGATCCGTTGTTGGAAAACAGGGCCGGTGGCGAGTCTGCCAGGAGCGCACACGCATTCACACACAAACCAGATGCTGACTAGAGACTAACACTGGGGCGTATTGACAAGATGCGATCCAGCCGAATGAACTCTGACCTCCTGAAAACCAATACGACTGGCAGATTGACCGGAGGGGGATGTGATCTGATTGGCAGATTCAATTCAAATTTTGATTTATTGACTTTTTTCTTCTTCTTCGCGGTCCCCTCTGTGTGTTGAGTGTGTGTGTGTGTGTTTCTGTGTATGTGTGTGTTCATGGAAAATTCCCATAATCAAATCTTTTGCTTCTCTCGAAATCTTTAATGCTTATTTAAATGGACAGAATTGCCCCAAAAAATGAAGATATTAACTGAAATATTTCCCTGAATAACACCAGACTCCTGTTTGAGCGTCCTATGATGAAGCTAACCCTTTTAACCTGACGACATACATATTCTTAATGTTTTGTGTTTTCCTTTTGCGATGTCTGGTGATGCCGTCGCTCACAGGAAGTAAACTTGGACCAAATCCCTAGTTTCCCTAGCAACAGCATGGCAATGAAAAGGTCGATGTATGTACTGATTCGTCAGCTTCATAAACCTTCGGGCAAAAACACTCAATGAAATTTGCCTTTAGCTGGCATTTATAGTCCGGAAATCGAATATCTCTCCCACCTGTTGAATGTCACCCGTCAATGTTACACGTCCGTGTGCTGCCATTGCAGCCGTCGTTGATGAAGGAAATACAATGTTCAGCAATATAACACAGCAAAATAACCAAAAGAAAAATCAAATCACACCTCAATCAAACGCCGAAGGCAATTACGTCGTAAATAATTCATAAGAAAAGGACGATATGATGCAAACAATGTGTAGAAAATGGTTTTTAGTTTGTACACGAGTACGGAGGTCGACCCCGCGGGGTCAGGGAGGGTCAAAAATATACAAACTAAGTTATTCATGAGCAGTGAATCAGTTGCGTGTTATGAAATATTGAATAATGCACAGCTCACATGGTTTTTCCTCATCGTGCGGGGCATAATCACAATCATCTTTCCAAGGAGGCTCATCGTAAAAATCCACTCGGTACGATCCGTTCGCTGCGTTCATGAGAGGGCGAGAGACACGGCCTCGCTCACAGCGTGATACCTTTGATGCATAATTACGATCCTAAGAGGATATAAGAAAGTATAGCTGGGAGAAATTTTAGATAACCTTCTATCAATCTACACACACTTACACACACAAATACATCAATTATAATATGATTTTTTATTAAGGAGTGGGTGTTTATTGTTTAGGGTTGAGTGTTAATGCTTTAGTCTCATTAGGAGAAAATAGCGTGGGTTAATATATTGTTCCCAGAGTGTGAGTTAATTATTCATATCCGAGAGCTCAGTTTAACCCGTATTGTTAATATCTAATATTACGCGTTTACAGATTTAGTGACATATGTGATGATTTATTAATGTGGCCTCTGTGTTGGGACTGAAACAAAAGGAATGAAGCCTACCTGGCAGTTCAGGTACGAGATTATGTCAGCCATTTTTGTAGTTTTCAACCGTCACTTGTGAACGGTATCTTTCAATTTGGATATTTTGAGTAAAAAACAATTTAGAAACTTCCTTTATATTTTGATTATTGGTCCGTGATCTCAGTTGTGGTGCCCCGTTATTATCTATACATGTCAATATTTGCATTGATAATGATAATTCAATAATTTACTTTTCATACTTGATAAAAAAAAATGAATGGAAAGCACAATATGATAAAACACAGATATAAAAGTTACTCAATCCTCACTTTCCTGTACGGGGTCGTGTCTTGATGTAATTGTTGAATTATACAAATCCAAAATTGATGTTTTTCTCTATGTTATTTTGGCAATTAATTTCACGTCTTTTATGCATTTGAGATGTTGCACAACACATAGTTTCAACAGCGATGTAACCATTACACAAGCCTCTGCTTGGAGTGGCCTGCAGGCGAGCAGATTGTGCAGTCCAAGAAAATTGGATGTAAAATGTGCTTTTGGACCCTCCAACCACATTACCGAGTTAAATCATAGGCAAGAGATTGCCTCTGATACACAGAAGACGCATATTGGACAATATTGTTACACGGCTATTCAGCCAAGTGAGGAATAGAGCTGCTTTTGTGTATCGTTTGAAAAAAAACCTGAAGCGATTTGGTCTTTGGCAGGGGAAAGTATTTATTATTGCCCCAGTGGCAGCCAGTGCACCTTGGCTATTATTGCTTTCTTTTTATTCCATGATGCACACATTATATTATGTGTCAAAAGAGATCCAATTGAGACACAATATTACCTGAACAAGGGTCGTCATAAGTGACCAAACCCCTGACAATATCACACAAACCATTGATTTTATGCACAAAACCTGCGCTTCTTTTTAAAGAAGCAGTTTGAAAGTGGACATGCCAAACATGTTTTCATTATGTATCTAGTATTGGGAACAATGGGACATCCTGGTGCATGGTATATGGACTTGCACTTGGCTTTCCAACCACTCGAAACGCGCTTTAATGCTACATGTCAGTCACCCATTAACACCCATTCATAGGCGGTTGGCAGCGGCTGTGCAAGGTTCCACCTGCCTATCAGGACCTAACTAACCTTTCACGCCATTGCAGGCCGAGCCTAGCAATTTGGGGTGTCTTGCCCAAGGACGTGTCCACGTGGGCTGGAAGTGAGCCGGGGATCGAACCCGCCAATCTTCTGAATTAAGGACGTGGCTCTGCCTTTGAGCCACAGAAGCAGCAGCTCCCGCTGACCAGGCAGGTGTTAGCTTCTGAGGATGGTGTGAAGTTTCTGAGAGTGTTACTCACTAAACGCTGCATTCAGAACCACACAGGTGAGACCATTAAAATGAGAACACATGGAGGGAATGGAAGTGAGAGATAAGCCTCTCCATGTTTGAAGATCCACTTGTTTATTTGACATCTCCTGCATGGTATGATTGTACACTGCACGGCGTTTGTGTGATTAAATACCAATTGGCAACAACATGGCAGTCTTTGTCACAACCTTTTTTTTATATATCAGGAGTGATAAAGGGACTTTTGAGTTCAGGCAACTTATGCTGTTTGTATTCTAAATAGTGCATGAATTAAGGCAAGGTTAAGATTTAATCTTTTTTTTGTAATACTTTACATTTCTTCTTGTCCATACGGCTTTTTAATATGTTTTTTTCCTGCTCTAAAGATCTCTTTTCGCTCGCTCCTGCATTCAAAGATCTTTATCAAGTTAATATATTTGTAAAATGTCACATACACATCTGTAAGGTGCCTCAAATATGGCACCTCGACCGTAACAACCTTTCTGTCAATATATACAATCTTGATGTGATCTGAAATGTCAAGAGTTGACATTATTTATCTGGAAGCGATCAATAAGTGGTGTTTAAATGCATAACTTTGAATGCAAGGGCCAGCACATCTCTGAGCTCCACTTCAGCCGCTTACAGTAAAAAGTCACCATGGTGGAGATTTTAATACATACTTTGTACATACTTTTATCTGCATTTTTTCTCCACATTTCTCCTCATGCTCCACATATTCATTGAAAGAAAAATCTTTTACAAAAAATGTATAAAATGTGTGCTTCTTCATGGGCCACATCTATTTCCATTTTGCCAAAATCAATGTGTGATTTCACCTTTTGCAACAGTGAGCTTAAGAAGCTAATGTCCCCATTTGTATTCTCTAAATACAATTGGTCATAATTTTCACAAATACTGTGGACTTCAGTCCCTCTTTTTTTGCTAAAACCAGGACTATTATAGAGTTGCACTAGATCAGAGCCAAAGTAACCCGAGAGACAGAGCAGAGCAATTAGAAAGGCGGGCCAAGGGGAACTGAGCTCCATTTTACCAGGAAGATACAAACATGAGGATTTTGGGACCTACAAGCTCACTTAGTTGCAGAATTAATCTATGCTCTCTGACCCCACCAGTGACTGTCAAACCCTCAAAAGGCATTTTGCTTGATTAAAGCGAGAAAACAAGAAAAACACACTTCAAAGTGTTTGGGGCGGCGTCAACTTCGCTGAAGACTCGCTGAAGACTTGAAAGCCCTGCATATTAAAGATATTGTGTCCCGCTAATGCCAAGAACACTCTCCCATTTACATAGGGGTAGGTGATCCAATTTGATCTTCTGCTTGAAAAACCTCAAAGCAGTTGTTTTGGAAAATGATATTCATGAAAAGCAGTGAAAAACAGAGTTGCACTTGATCAGAGTAATGATGACCCTGCAGGCAGAGCAGAGCAATTAAAGGAGAGTCCAGGGGAGAGATGAGAACTATTAACAGCCACAGAGGACCTTCTCTCCCCCCCGCTTCATTCTCTCTCAGCCGAGGCTCGCAAAGCTTTACACTGATGAAAACATTGCTGGAAATTCTGAAAAAGCACTAATTACAGAGCGAGGGGGGGTTATGAGCGAGGGAAAGGGGGATAGAGATGAAGATCCCCTGTGCTTCAGAGACATTTCCTGTCCAACTTAATATGTTGCATCAGTTATTTTTGATCTGCTGTTTCTTGCATAAAGTTGTACATTTTTACATCAAGTCTGTTCAATTCTGCAGGGTTTTGCTCGTTGAAAGCGGTCCAAGGCAAGAAAAACGGCCTCGATAATGACCACAGCCGCAAGTCCAAAAATAAGCAGCGCAGGAACAACTTGGAAATCAGGCCGCATTCACACTTCAGCTCCATGATATTAGCAGACGAGCCAATTAACTGCAAATACAATGTGATGTACCGTGAAAGTCGGGTTACAAGCCGTTACTACCTTAGGTGCATGTCCCTGCTAGCTCCTCGCTGTAGCCAACTAGCGCTGCTGCTTGTTTCCTGGTAGCTCCCTGCTAGCTCCTCGCTGTAGCCAGCTAGCACTGCTGCTCGTTCCCTGCTCGCTCTCCGCTAGCTGTCGGCTAGCTCTCCGCTAGCTGTCTGCTAGCTGTCCGACAACCACCGAAAGGTAGCAGGTCCAGCCCTGACTCAACGTCGACGCCCGACTCGCGCAGCGGAGACGCGGGAAGTAGTAGCAGCAGTAAGAAGCTAGCAGCATCCGCGGGGAGCTAGCAGCAGCGCTAGCTTGCCACAGCGGGGACACAGGCAGTAGCAGTAGCAGCAGTAACAGCAGGGAGCTAGCAGCAGCACGTCTTAGTTGTTTGCAGTGAATGCCGTGACCAGGAACCCTTACAGGTGAAGAAAGCAGCGTTCCCTCTAACAAAAACAAAGTCCAACCTTGGTTCTGCGGGTCAGTGCAGTTAGTTCAGAAAGCTACAGAGAATCCTTCTAAATTGCCCGTGTAAGAAAGGTTAACTCAACAAGGTTAAGCGTCAGCAATATTTAAAATGTCACGGATAGGACGAGGGGTCATTCCTCGAGAGTGTGTGTGTGTGCGTGTGTGTTAGTGTCTGTTGGCTCAGGAGCAACCACGACAGTGGTAGAAGAGCTATCATGGCCTGGGCTTTAAAGTCACGTTTAATTGGTGTATTCCCTCAAGTAAATAAAAGAGGTGACATTTTCTCTTCGTGCCTGGACTGGAATGTTAAAAACCGACGGGCCGAGGTCCCTGAAATGTCAAGGAGGAATAATTTCCACCACATACTCTGCCAGCTTTTGTACCTTGCCCCTGCTCCGCTCGGGGAGACTCAGAAAGGTCATCTTCACGTTTGACTCATTTCATGTCAACATTTGGCTGAGAATCAATGGCAGCTTTTTTCGTGATCGAAGATAAGTTGGCCGCCGCGAAAAAATGCTCTCCCGCGCTCGCTCGGCGCAGAGTATTTCTGCACTTGATTCCAGTGATACATTAAGGCTTAGATGTCGAATTTCTACCTCATTCTTGCATCATCCACCGTGAGGTGTTTCGCACAAACACACATAAAAACTCACACACACACACAGACTGAAAGCGCCTCTGGCACAGTAAACAACTTTAAGCACCCTGAAAAACAAACAGATAAAAGCACGCCTTTGACATGAAAACATGACAATTTTCCTCTAAGAGCCTCTTAGAAAAATAAAATCCCGAGAGAGAGAAAAAGGCTTTACTGACGAGAACAGACATCATTGACTAAATCCATGTTATTTATCATCTGGCATGGCTCTGTGGCCGGCTTTAGGCCAACACGCCGCGAATTACCTGCTGCAACATCAAAACGCTCATGCGAGCATTCAGCCATTTTAGGCCTCAAAGCGTCTTAAACAGAGCAGCACACTTGTCCATTGGCTCGCCATGAAATGATTTCACAAACCAAGAAAACCTTCAGAGTGTCTGCTTTCCCTCTCTCTCCGTTGGCCATTGTCTCTCTGTGTTTTTAATGGCATATTAGATAATGCTAATAAAATCCAGACTGATCATGTTTGATGCATTCATTGACGAGGATTTGCCAGCACTGTTTTCTCTCTAAAAAGGGACTTAGCATTCCCCATAAACCCTTCCTTGTTTTAGGATTTATGACTTATGGTTATGTAGGCTGACGCATGAAGTGGAGGCTTTCTCAACCTTAGATGTCTGTGTTGAGGAGGTTGATAATCTACGTGGATTGCAGAATATACTTCTTTTGTCGATCACCTTTACCAAATGCAAGAGGCGGGTTAACATCCAAACTGAATAGCCAGCGCAACCCTTCAAGAGATTGGTCTCATCGACACAATTTGGGATTTTTATGACTAAAGCCACAATAAAAACACAGGTTGTCAGATTAAAATGTCAGCGTGTCGATGGAAAACCAGCAGGAATAAACAAGAGATTAAAGGAAAACAGCGACCGTCCTCACTGTGAGCACCTCGCAGCAGCAGCGGGTTCATTTGTATTCGTCGGCCGTGATATCGCACAAAAAAAACTAGGAGACGGACAAAAACAAAAAAAATAAATAATTGATCGGAAAAAACACACACACGCGTCCAACTCCGTCGCTGCAGCTCGGCAATGCAAACAAACCAATTAGAGGAGCCTCTGCGGCAGAGCCTGGAATTTAAAAGCAATAAACAATCAGGCAGATAGACAGCCCCCAAAATTATAGACACACACTAGAGGTCTATTATCTCATCTCCCAGTTAACAAGCAAGTGCTTGATTAACAAACAAGAGCCCTAACAAGCTCTGATTGTTTAACGATGGGTTGCATTAGAGGAAGAGTTTTTAGACGGATGCTTTATTCCAGACTGAAGGGGACGATCTGGATGCCGTCAGCGGATCGCGATTAAGTTTGCAGCCGTGACACTTTTAAGTATTTAAGTATTATGTTACTCTGGTTAGAAATGATGCAGAACCTTAATAGCACCATGTGGGACCCAAATAATAACAGATGGGAAGCCCCTGATTTCAATATTCAAAACATATGTCATTCCTAAACTGATGATTGATCCTTTAATACAAAAGTAGCAGCGAAAGCAACGTTTTTAGTGTTGAAACGATGTTAAGTTTTGTTTATATCCATATAGTGTTTCCTCTTTATTCAACGTTTAAATCCACATAGTAGCTGCTGATGTATTGCATTGTATATATTACTCTATTTATTTTATTTATTGTGAGCGATGCTGCTGTAATCCTGTAATTTCCCCACTGAGGGACTAATAAAGGATTATCTTATGTTATTTGTGAAAGCTGTGTCATGCTGTGTAGTACAGGTAAAGGGGAAAAGCTTCCACACGTTCACACACTGTACACACACACTCTGATCATCTCAAAGTGCGCTCTCTCCACAAAACAAAGTGTCGTGACTGACATGAATGGAGCGTCGAGACGGCCGTCGTTGAGAAGCTGGTAATGAAGCGACGCGTCTGGAGCTTTTTCTTTACCATCAAACAGACCGGTGACCATGTAGGAGGCCCTAATTTTTCCATTTTTGAACCAAACGACACAGTTTCTTTTGACTGAAACTCCTTCCTAACAGGACAAGACTTTGTTTTATTGTGATTTTTGTTGCAGATTCTGATACTTTAGGTCCTAATCTTTCCAAAAAGGTGTCTTATTGACGCTCCAGGAGGCTTTTTTGGGGAATCTGGCTCACATCATGCTGGATGTTCATAGTTACCATCAAAATATCTTTTTTAAAGTGATTTTTTTTGCAGATATACATTTTTTTTCCCAAGACTTTGCTGAACAAATACATACAATAAATACAAGTATTGGTATCAACTTGGGGTTCCTACGACGGCTCAAACACAGGGGAAAAGGAGGTCTGGAGACAAAATGAGTTCCACAGTTTAACAGGTTTTAAACCCGAAGACCGAAGATAACCGCTCGTTCAGCCATTTCCCAAAACACATTATGAAAATCAACCGCACGGTTTAAAAGAGAAGTCACATTACGCGGCGCTTTTAGTTTGGAGGTCTCGATTAAAAGCACCTCTTGAAGAATGGATTTTACACTAAAATATGATTTATTAATGAGCGTCTCTCCAGGAATTGACCATTTTCACCTCATTTCCTCTGTGAGTGCATTGAGCTGACGAGTGGTCGCTTACTTACTTCAGAAGACAAGTCAAGTGACGCTCGCCTATTCAAGACAAAACGTCCTTTTTTCAATCTGCTTGCTCGTGCTGTCGTCTCCGAAATGGAAACCTGGAGCATTTTGCTGCTGCGCCGCCACCAAGAGATCGCGTTTGAAATGAATTCAAATGCCACGTTTGTTGTATATTTCCTTCTTTTATTTGCTCGCCCGGTCGGCCATCTTTGCCCCTCGGAGCCGAGTTACGACAGATCCCGTGAACACATGCGTCTATGATCTAACCGTTTAATAACGGCCGGGTGTTATCACAAGTTGTTGTTTTCTGTCAACATGAAGGTAAAAAAAACAATCTTGACGAGATAAGAATAAGTCGTTTTTTTTGTAATTTTCCGATGACAATATCATGTCACAGCAAACGCATTGGAGGAGGGAGAATAAAGTGACATATTGTGAGGGTGTAGGAGTTATGCCTTACCGCTCCGCTAGTACAAATTCATCATGTTCGTCACAACTGGAGGACGATGTTTTTAATTGCTACAACCTTCAGTGGCACCGAAGCCTGGCCTTGAGGGACCAGGCAGCGCACACTGTGTACGTCTGCAATGTGTGTGTGTGTGTGTGTGTCTCTTTGAACACACAAGCGGCTCTACAGCAATCAGGGTAATTGTAGGAGAGTTGTTTGTGTGTTATGTGAGTATCCAGCGTCTTAGCAAAGGGATATTAAGATGTATAATTAATGGCCTCATCGCATGAGGCTGTCATAGAAACTGCAGAAGTTCTGTTCACGACTTCATGTTGTGCGTTTAAGTTCAAATTGTGTCGATTAAAACAGAAAAATCTGTAATTTTAGTGACGGAATCAGAAAGAAATATAGTTGAAGAACTTTTGACTTAGTAAAGAAACTTTCCCTAAGGGGGGGTGTTCACACGTTGTGTGTTGTGTGCGTGACACAACACAACACAAGAGTTCACAAATAGCTAAACTTGTTCAAAGGTGTCATGTTTCTTTCTTCCATAATCAAACAATCTACGGTAAATATATGAAGAATTTAATCATTTTATGCAGCTGAAATGATGAATGACGAATGAGTAACGGCTTTCCGAGAGCTTCAACTTTGTGAAGTTTTCACCCTTTCCCTTGTGACACCCGGTTGAAAGGTCAGACACACACACACACACACACACACACACACACACACACACACACACACACACACACACACACACACCAAGAAGTAAAGCTCCTGTGAGGGATTCATTCATTCATCTTCGTTGTGACTTTGTTTAGTTTCAGTCAGCGAGGTCGACACACCGCTGTAAGTTACCGCAACTTCCTCCTCGTCGTCTTCGCGGTGTGCACGTGTTTGGGTTGCTTAGTAACAGCGAGTGTGACAGGAGCGCAACCTCCCATGAGCACTTTGGGTAAAAGGATGAAAGCGGCACGGCCGGAGATTTCCACTCGTTCCCACACCGTTCTCTCTGCTGCTGCTGCTGCTGCTGCTGCTGCTGCTACTGCTACTGCTTCTGCTGCTGCTGCTGCTGCTGCTGCTGCTGCTGATACTGCTGCTGCTGCTACTGCTGCTGCTACTACTGCTGCTGCTGCTACTGCTGCTGCTACTGCTGCTGCTGCTGCTGCTGCTGCTGCTGATACTGCTGCTGCTGCTGCTGCTGCTGCTGCTACTGCTGCTGCTACTACTGCTGCTGCTGCTACTGCTGCTGCTACTGCTGCTGCTGCTGCTGCTGCTGCTGATACTGCTGCTGCTGCTGCTGATACTACTGCTGCTGCTACTGCTGCTGCTGCGGCTACTGCTGCTGCTACTGCTACTGCTACTGCTGCTGCTGATACTAGTGCTGCTGCTGCTGCTGCTGATACTACTGCTGCTGCTGCTGCTGCTGCTGCTGCTGCTACTGCTGCTGCTGCTGCTGATACTGCTGCTGCTGCTGCTGCTGCTGATACTACTGCTGCTGCTGCTGCTGCTGCTGCTGCTGATACTGCTGCTGCTGCTGCTGATACTACTGCTTCTGCTACTGCTGCTGCTGCTGCTACTGCTGCTGCTGCTGCTACTGCTGCTGCTACTGCTACTGCTGCTGATACTAGTGCTGCTGCTGCTGCTGCTGCTGCTGCTGCTGCTGCTGCTGATACTGCTGCTGCTGCTGATACTGCTGCTGCTGATACTGCTGCTGCTGCTGCTGCTGCACGGCTTCCCTCTCCACACACATCAGGGCTCCTCACTAATGAAACACACCTCCATCTCACACACACACACACACACACACACACACACACACACACACACACACACACACACACACACTTGCCCCCTTTCCTAATGAACCCAACCTCAAACACATTTGCATCTCTCTAAATTAGCTTGATTATTTCAGGGTAATTAGCATAAGCGTATGGAAATTAAATTGGCTATAGTGGCGTGGAGGCTTCAAGGTGTTTTTCCATGTGATGTGGGGGTAATGGGATGCGTTTGACGATCCCTTACTAAGATTTGTGTTTATCTTGCAAAGGCTGAGGTGTTTTTTAGATCCCGACAGGCGCAGTAGAGAGAAAAAAAGGGGCTCGCAAATCTGATCTAAAAACTTTACTCAATATCATCTAATATTAATTAAAATGCAAGATAGTCGTAGCAAATTGATTGATTGGATAGCACATTCGGGATTCCACGTTTTCTTTTTTTTTTTTTAATCTTCAGTGTTATCTTCAAACCAGACATAAAAGACGTTTTGGTTGAAGCAGAATGAAAGAAGTCGAACTGCCAGAAAACTCTGAATATAGTTTCAACCCGAAAAGTCCACGAGCTCACAGGGAAAGTTTGACGCTGCCGAATGAAAGAAATGTGGTCGTTTTGTTTTTAATGTGTTTAGACTGAAGCTGCAGTGTGTCATCTTACTTCATCCTTACCCATGATGCCCTCTGGTTCTACTCATCTACAGCAATAGGGGCCAGAAATCCCTCATACACTAATAACCCAGCCATGGATTATTAATTAATATGTTCAAAGTACTCTCTCTGATTCTAACCTCCCCGCCCCCCCGACCACCAACACGGCGAATGTGAACCCTGTGAACTTTTATTCTCTAACGCTCGACAAAAGCGGCTTGATGAGAAGGGAAATGGTATTATTTTTAAGTTTTTTTTATTTGCTTCTAAAGAATTTAAAGTGCTCACTGGACGTGTTAAGTGGCCGTGTAATTACAGATAGGTTTCTGAGACGTGCATACATGTATATGTTTTAACAGGATGATGGAAATTTAATTAAGTTAATGGTGCCATCCCAGAGGCAGGGGCAGCCAGCGTCTTGCTCAAGGACACATCAACACGAATCAGTGTTTCAGATTTTTCTTTCTTCTTTTTTTTTCTCCTTACCCCTCGTTAGTGCGTCGACAACGATCTCAAATGAAAATTTTGTGCACAAAATATTACGGAGGATGAAAACAAATGGTCTCTTACGTCAATATCCTGTAAAAACATTAACTTGAGTTAAGTTTTTACAAAACCCTTTCAGACCTAAACGTCAAAATGGGTAATTTATCAGTTTAAAAAACCCAAACACTGGTGTAAAAGCGACTAACTGAAGTGTTTTCTCGCAGTGAAGAATAGCCAAATAAAACTCATTTGTATCAGGACAAATTGCCTTATTGATACTAAACCCTTCAAACTAAACAATAAAACAGATTCTCGTTGCCTTTCCGAACTGACACACGAGCATCTTTTCTCATCTAATCTCGCGTGATGGATCCGCAGGGAGGGGAGATTTCCCACCGCTGTGATTAAGGCGAGATTAAGTTAAGGCATAAAAAAAAAGTACGTGATGATTTAATTGCAGGGGAATGTGGTTCATGTGGTTGAGAGAAAACAAGGTTTCCTCACTCTCAAGGGTTTTTTAGTCCATATCCTAGAATAAAACTATCACATTGACACGAGTGTCATCATAAATATGTGGTCAGCAAAAGAAATCCACCATATTTGACCCTTTGGGAACGCATTCATTTTACAGTAAAATATACAAGAGGACAACTTCCACCATGCGTCATTGCCTCTCTCTCTCTCTCTCCCTCTCTCTCTCGCGTGCACACACGTGCACGAGCATGCTGGCCTGCACACAGATGTCTGATATACGACGCGCACCGCGCTACACATCGGGGGTAATGATAACATTTATGAGCGCGATACTTTTTCACAGAGGAGTGCTTTAGCTTATTGATGAGTCTTCCCTGTGTACCATTACTTATGAATGAAAAGAAGGCGCAAGAGAAGAGAGAGAGAGATGAGAAGAAGGTATGGATGTTATAGCCCCCCCCCCCCCCCCACACACACACACACACCATCACTTGAACTCTATTTCATCAAAGCTCACAGCTGGAGACTCTGCTTGTCATGGACAGAGCTCACAGGGCTTCCCTAACTCAAGGTATACATCTTTTTTTTTTTTACTTTCATGAGTTTTCTGATTGATATGATAGTGAGCGAGAGACCAGGAAGAGGAGAATTGGCATGCGACGAAACCTTTGAACTGGATCAACACTTGTGTGCTTAAGTTTCTTTTCTCCTTCACTACAGTGATGATCACGTGAAGCTGCAGCTGGTGAAACAAATGACGTCGCCTGTTAGGATTCCCAAGCGGTGGCACTCATGTTAACAAGATGCATGCGTTTCAAAATCGGAATAAAAACCATTTAAGAGCAGAAAAAAAAGGATCTGGAGGCTTCATAAATCACCGTCGGACCGATAAGTGGAATGCACATCTCGACTTGGAAGTCTTGTTACGGCTCGCTTTTGAACCGAGAGAAATGTGATTAACCACAGCAAAGTCACAGCTAATTGGAGAGAATTATTTTGATGTATTCCGTATCAGCGCGGCTGCATTTCACATGTAAAGTCAATCACAACGTCTACTTGTTAATTCACTTTGATGAAGGGAGGAGGAAGAGGAGGAGGGGTACATTACAGTGTATATGGACAAAACCATGTCGAAACTTTGGATTTTAAGTAAAGATATCTTAAAATGTAGCTGTAACTTTTAGCTGTATGTATATATGCATTGATTTGTTGTTGCAGGACATCTTTTTTGTCCCTTCCTCGACTGTAAAACTCATTTTACCCAAAGAAAAATGAGTTTTACAGTCGAGGAAGGGACAAAAAAGATGTCCTGCAACAACAAATCAATGCATATATACATACAGCTAAAAGTTACAGCTACATTTTAAGATATCTTTACTTAAAATCCAAAGTTTCGACATGGTTTCGTACCCTGACAGCGTCTCCACGGTGCATTCAGGTGTCCATCATGAAACTCAAAGTCCTCTTTTGTCTTCTGCAGTGGCGCTTTGTGTAGTCGTCGTTCAGTTTGTTCACGTTTGACCTGTGAAAGAAGTTTTTGTTCTTACATATTAAATACAAGACTTGACCGTGATGGAAAACAAGAAGAAGTTGAAAATCATTAATTGAATCGAGACCGTAAAAAGTCAAATCAAGTTGTGGATCAGGAGCACGGTGACATTTTGTATTTGTTTTTAGCTCCATTTTATGTTGGTTATTCTTGTCACTGATCACAGCAAATGAGCGTATAGATATTTATATTAGATATTTGCTTTTGCTCCCAGAAAGCGGGGAGAGAAATGGAAAATAAAATGCAAATGAGCCGTTGATTACGTGCCAGCGATCCTCCTCGATCAAGTAAACACATAAAAAAATAGAAAATAAACAGTCGAAGCAAAGTGTTTGCACCGCTAATGGTTCAAAACTGATCCCCAGTCAGAGTTTTGTGTTCTTGATTTTGATTTGATAACCATTTGAAGATTGAAGCCATGTTTTTTTTGTAATATGAATAACAAAACTGTGATGATCGGGCACAGAAATATGTTTTAATATTCAGCACAAAGGTGACCGAATACAATCAACCAGGCGCGAATACAAAATAAAACCAACATGTATTAACTCATTATAATTGTGTTTCTTGAATCAAATATACCACAAGTAATAATATCTACGTTTACATTGGTAAAAAGTATAGTTATTAATTAAAAACAGAGTTATCTCCTGCGTGTTTGCGGCGGTTTCATAAGGTAGAGGTTGTGTGTTTGAATAGCAGGAGGGAAATAACTTAGTGGGGCTTTTCTTTTATTACATTTTCATCAAAAACATGATTGGTTTTCCTTTTGAGACTCCAGCTACGTTCTTTCCATCTGCGCGTAATCCTCTTTTTTTCTCTTTATTGTCCGTATTCATGGAGTCTGGTGGAAAGGCCTTGCATCTGATGAAGACTCTGCTTTCAATAGCCAAAAGTATTTAATCGTGATTATGTTTATGACTATGGACACGTCTCAGTGTTCCTTTAAGCCGGAGGCTTTTAGCTTCAAGGAAAAGCTCTAAATTGTCGCTGCATTAATGGTTAAAATGGCATTGAGGTTTGTTCACTTCCACGAGAGATTCAAAGATTAATGGCTTCCATTAATACTCATACTCCTCGTTCCATTAACGCGGGAACATCTCTGACGGCCTCGACAAAAGACAACCTCTCGTTCATTAAGTCAACTTTTTTTTGTGGCTTAAGTCGAATTTAAAATATCACACGAACAAGAAATCCTCGTCCTTCATCTCCTCTCGTGACCGTAAACGCTTCGTTCGCACGAGCGCCAAATACGAGCGCCGATCTTCAGCGGCCATGACGCCCGAAAACGCCGCCATCGAACCAGATGCCCAAAAGTTCAAGGATGAAAAAAGAGAAGAAAATAATCTCGCAGGGAGTCATCGCTCTGTGGGAAGTAAATAGTTCTAAATGTACGGAGAGCAGGGGAGGAGGGGGGAGAGGGCGAGGGAGGGGGAGAGGATGGGGGGGCGGGGGGGGGGGGGGGGGGAGAGAGAAGGAGAGGGAGGGAGAGGGGGAGGGAGAGAGGGAGGGAAGGAGGGAAGGAGGGAGAGGGAGGAGGAGAGGGAAAGAGAGGGAGGGAGAGGGAGGAAGGGGGAGAGGGAGGGAGAGGGAAGGAGGGAGAGGGAGGAGGAGAGGGAGGGAGGGAGGGGGAGAGGGAGGGAGGGGAAAAGGGAGGGAGGGAGGGAGGGAAGGAGGGAGAGGGAGGAGGAGAGGGAAAGAGAGGGAGGGAGAGGGAGGGAGGGAGAGAGAGAGGGGGAGATGGAGGGGAGAGGAAAAGAGAGGGAGACACGGGCAGATTGAGGGAGGGGGAGAGGGAGAGAGAGAGAGAGAGAGAGAAAGAGAGGGAAAGAGAGAGAGGGAGCGGGGAGAGAGGGAGTGGAGAGGGAAAGAGGGAGGGAGGGAGGGAGAAGAAGAGAGGGAGAGAGAGAGAGAAGGGGAGAGAGAGAGGGAGAGGGAGAGAGAGGGAGAGAGAGAGAGAGAGAGAGAGAGAGAGAGAGGGAGGAACATGTCAGGAGAGAATGAGATGTGTGAAGGCTGAGAGAAAGGAGAGAAAGATAAAGGAGAGATGGGAAACCCAGAGAGAAATGGAGTGAGCGAAAGAGAGAGAGAGAGAGAGAGAGAGAGAGAGAGAGAGAGAGAGAGAGAGAGAGAGAGAGAGAGAGAGAGAGAGAAAGCCATCGTCGCTCCTGAATGACAAAGCCGCATTTTGGGATTCTCGGCTTGTTTTCCTATTTATCTGTCTCTCCTATCCCCCCCCCCCCTCCTCCTCCTCCTCCTCTTCCTCCTCCTCTGAGGAGTCACTCATATCCTCCCCTCCCCTCTCAGTTTCTCTCCCTTTTTCTCTTTCCTTTAATTTTTTTCTTCTTCTTTGAATAATTTACTGCAGCAGGGGAGAGTGGAAGTGCGTTTATTTTGTGTGTGTTTGCGCTTTAAACAGAATGCTTAATGATCGCCGATGGGAGAGAGAGACTGCATTAATCCCATTTATGTTGAGACCTTTTAGATGTACTGACACCCGTGGCAGACAGGCAGGGCCCTGGCAGTGTGTGCGTGTGTGTGTGTGTGTGTGCGTGTGTGTGTGTGCGTGTGTGTGTGTGCGTGTGTGTGCGTGTGTGTGTGTGTGTGTGTGTGTGTGTGTGTGTGTGTATGGGGGCATGAGGCATGGGGGCTCATTGACTGCATACACACAAATGAGCCGCCATCACATCTGTGGGAAGAAGCCCCCATATCACTCTGGCTGACTGGGAGTTTGTGAGTTTGTGCACATGTGTGTGTGTTTGTGTGTTTGTGTGTGTGTGTGTGTGTGTGTGTGTGTGTGTGTGAGAGAGAGAGGACCAAAATACCAGCTCTGTGCATATATACCTCCACCCTCGATCAAGGCGAGGCCTTTGGGGCATTGCCCCCCCCTCCTGCACCTCGCTGCAGTTGAATTGAAAAACCTCCTTTTGAAATTCACATTTTCTGAAAGTAGATGTACTTCCTGCTATTTCTGCATTTCCACAAATATGGAAAGAGCTTTGAAAACTTGCATCCGAAGGAGGCGCGCATTATTGAATATAACAGCATTGTTTAAAAAATCCTCAGCGCAGCTTTCGGCGAGGGCAAAAGAGAGTCAAAGATGGTTCAATTAGCAATATTGGAAGGAAAAAAAAAACATTTTTGCTCTAATGACCGTTTGATGTACTGCAGTTTTTAAAAAAAAATGTTTAATTTCTTTAAATGAATAATACACTTGCCCTCGATACATCTTTAGGCTTTCAGTGCCTGAGATATGATCTTAATTACAGATTGGGAGGGATTTTTTTTACACACACACAGCTGTGCTTGCAAAGCAACTGAGAGCAGTGACATCATCAGATAGAAATGGAAATGAATCACGCTAATAAAACTGCAATAAAGTGAAAGTCTTTGAAGGACAAACATCTCGGCTGTGAGCAGTAAAATGTAGATTAGCGCTTGAATCCTGATACAAGTGGGCCTGTTTTTAAAGGGAAGCGTGTGTCTGATCTCCAATGAAAAGATCATTTACGTGGATTTGACATTTTCGATGGACTGCTCGTGCACTCTAACTTGATTACACTTCACCGCATCACACCTGCGGGGCTTTAGAGACGGACACATCATAAAACCCCGTGTATGGGCGAAGGCCGTGTGAACACGCGAGAGGGAATTACACAACGACAAAAAGCAAGTTGTGAGGATGAAGGTGTTCTTCCATGATGTACTGGAGCCGCTTTAAAAGCATCACTTAGTTGATTTATTCACTCCATTTATTGGCACATCTGAAGGCCTCGCTCTGTCTGATTCTTCCCATATTCACCTTGACCGTTAAGCACGAGGCACTATATTCAACATGTAATCTCGCCCATTAATCCCAGTCCCAGCTCACTTTATGAGAAGTATTCTCGGCAGCTGTGCTCACCAGCAGAGCTGCGGCTTTTTTTTTTCATTTTTTAAATTGACTTTTGTATTTCAGTCTCACCCAGTGTTTGCCTCCGGTATTGCTCGATGAATTTCCGAGCATATGGCGCATTTCCTCCGCGGATCAGCATATGGCGGCGCAGGATTTTTGAAATTAGTTTAGATTCAAGAAAAGAGAGAAGAGAACGATGACAACGTTGTTGGTCCTCTTTTCCTCCCTCCCTCCTCCCCCCTCCATCCATCCATCTGTCGTTTCCCAGAGATGCTGGGAAAGTGAAAACGGGGGAAAATAATAAGTGAAACATCTGATGAAACCCACGATGGTGAGCTGGAGCTGATGCCCGGTTTGTGTGTGTGTGTGTGACTTTGTGCATGTGTGCACAGAGTCTGTCTGCATGTGTTGTGTTCACGCACACCAGCACGAGGAAGGATATAATTAATAGTGATTTAAGTACAGGCGAAGCTGTAATAGGAATCTTCTTTTTTAGCTTTTAACACAATGTGTGATGCATCGTTTCCTGACACAATCTTTTGTGTTGAGGTTTTAATGAGACTCAGAGTGCATCGCTGCTCAGATTGTCAATATTATATTTGAAGGAGTTGTTTTTTTAAAAATCTGAATTGCAGTGTGTGTATGTGAGAGAGCGAGAGATCATTTTTATGCTGAGTTTAATAAACCGTAAAGTTTTCTTTCTTTCATTTTGTGATTCTTCACAATTAACTGCAACAATAATTAGTTTCTCTTGTGCATGAATTGTATTATTTCCTCGAATAAAATCTTCCTTAAAATGAATTGAAGAGAGAGAGAAGATGTTTACAATGTTATAACAGGATGATGGTTGTAAATTAAAGCGAGCAATACACATTTAAAGACGTGGTTTTGGATGTAGGAAATGAATGAAAATGGTTCTGATACAAAGACCAACATTTGTTTAAATCTCACGCATGAAGTGTTCTGTTCGCTCTGAGCTCTGTGAACATGTTTTATTTGTAAAGCAGGATTACATATTCACAAAGTTGATGTTCGATTTCCATTTCTAACTCAAAAAAAGCTTTACATTTATCAAATGCCCCGTTAAAACACGTGCTTTTTTGTGAGGTAAATGTTGTGTTTGAAGCGCTGATCGCCAACAATTACGGGTTGAAGCAGAATATTTTGTTGGATAAAAACAGAAATCATTCCATCTTTCTTTTTTTTAGTTATTTTAAACCCTCTTTTGTTGAACACGGTCGGTTTTGACGCGATGCTCGTCTGTTTTATTAGTGCAGGCGTTGCTAACTGCTAGCGTCGTTTGTGACCTCAGAAACGCACACATCGGTTTCTGCCGCTTCCTTTTTGTTGAGATGAGTTCACGTCATCAGGCTGGAGAACCTTTCATTTCTATCCCTTGAGAACACAAAAGCTACCTGCAACTGTTGTGGATTGAGCACTGCATGGACGTGTGTGTGTGTGTGTGTGTGTGTGTGTGTGTGTGTGTGTGTGTGTGTGTGTGTGTGTGTGTGTGTGAGTCGTTGAAGTACGACTTAAAAAGAAAAAGCAAACCTCTGCTCACCAGCGTGAAGCTCTGTGGGATCATTCTCCTGTCAGCTGCCTGCTTTTGATTTTGTGATCAACTTTTTGCACGTTTGAGCTTCAAGTACAACGTCTATATTCTTTGGGGAAGTTTGAATGTTTTTCTTCTAATCCAGGCTCTTCTGGCCTCAGACCCCTAATTTCAAGAACACAGAAAAGGACTTTTAGATTGATGTTATGCAGATGAAGTTGGGCTCATAATGTCATTACTGCAGACACTGCTTCCACACAAACATCATGTATGTTCCTCTCTTTTAATGCCTGACACCCTACGTCTGAAAAGTGATTATTTTAAATAGACCAGATGACAGTGTGTGTGTGTGTGTGTGTGTGTCTGTGTGCATGCTTTGAAATCCACTTTATGCTAATCCTGTTCCACGCCTTGACAGTTTTAGTGAGGAGACACATTAGCATAACTAGCTAGCGCCGCGAACAACAGGGGTCCGTGTGGTTCACGTACGGTACGGAGGTATATGTGTGTGTGTGTGTGTGTGTGTGTGTGTGTGTGTGTACGTGAGAGGAGAGCTTGAAAGAGACGAGCGTGTCAGTCTTCTCCCTCGTTTGCTCTTTCGCTATGCCTGAGCTCGAAGTATAGGCCTCTTCCTGCTGCCTGCGTCTCATTTACACCTACCGAGGTGTGGGATCTGGGAGACTATCACACCCAGACACACACACACACACACACACACACACACACCTTTTCTCAACCATAAAGCACACGGCTGAGAAAAGGTGACTTGACCTGACGTGAAGTCACAGCCTTCACTTTCTCTCATTTCTCCTTTGTGGTTTTGCACTTGTTCCTTTTACAGAAAAGAGGCACAATGTGTGAGGACAGTTAGATGGATTAATAGACAGAAACCAGAGCTGGTCTTCCATGTCTCACTTTCTTTTGTTTCCCTCTCTTTCCGTTTCTGCCCTCTCAATTCAATTCCGTTTACTTTATAGAGCCCAAAATCACAAATTTGAAGCAACCTTCATGAGAGCAACAGAGGAGGATCCCTCTATCAGGATGGACAGAAGCAATAAAATGAATAACGTAACAGAGTTACAGCACATTCAATGAATATGACAGAAACTGCTCATATAATGAGTAGTACACGCACGGCACACCATGCAAATAGCCACCGTTCATGTCAGCAGGAGGAAGTGGAGAGTGGGGGCATCTCCTGTTTGCTCTTGCTTGTTTGTTTATAACAGGGAGCATACCTCCCAGCAGGTCACTAGAGGCGGCCAGAGCGGACACACACACACACACACACACACACACACACACACGCACCCACACACAGTCTACCTCATAGCCGCTGCTGGCACCACGCCATCCTGTCTGGGCCTGTCTATGTGTAGGGGGCGAGCTGTCTGCCCTCATCAGTGCCAACATGTCGCCTATATGTACGCTGCTCCAGGGGGACCTGTGTGTGTGTGTGTGTGTGTGTGTGTGTGTGTGTGTCTGCTCAGCCCTTTACCGATACCCAGTGACCAAGTGGGGACAACAAAGCTCATTACGTTGGTGACCCGAATCCCGCTTGATATGCATATCCACATATTCACACACAAACACACACCACACACACAGTCATGGGGACATATTTACATACACGCAGGTGGATGCAAATGCGCGCGGACACAAACATACCCCATTTGACAGTATTCAGCATAATGGGGCTGCATTGTGCGGCGGGCCTTAAAGATGTCCGCGTCCTGACTTACTGCACCAACTGTGCCTTCAAACAAACGTCAGACCTCATTTAAATTGCTCCGAAAGCTTCGCACGTGTTCTTTTGCAGAGAAGGAGGCATCGATAAAGTGAAAATCACCTTAACGAGCCAAAAAAGCACCTCGCGTGTTAAGTCATTTGACCTGAGAAGTTTCGAAGCAGAATGCTGTGTTTTCCCGTTAAAAGCCGAAGGGCGACGCATATGTTCATGAATAAACTACACACACACTGCTTTTTCAGGTAAACAAAGTCTTTTAAAAACTTTCTTAAATGAGCTGCATTTAGAGAAGTACATTCACAAGGTTTTTCTGAATGTTGCTGAGTACAGTAAAGTGCCGGTGGGCAACATATGCGCATAATGTCTCAGCTGTGTCATAATAGACATTTCTGAGTCTACAAGCATAAACATCTTTCATGGCTAAAAGCAATGACCTTGGTTTGGAGATGTTAAGCTTTTTTTTTTTGGTATTGAGATCAAGAAAAAAAAACTTCCATCCATGTGGTAAGATAAACATTTAAAACATATTGAGTCACATTTCCACACTCGGGGGAAATTTGAGCTGAAAAAACTGCAAATGAGAGAGAATCTCTTGCAAGGCTGGATGTAAATTGGGAGCAGATTGGAGTGGATGGATCACTTTTTGAGCTACACAACCTACATATAATTGTTTCCCATCTTCCCTCAGTGCAGCCGCCGCACATGTCCAGTCAGTTTAGTCGTGCTCTCGTTGTTTCTCATCCAGCTTCAGGAGAGTCCTGCAAAGGCTCTCAGTACTCCTGGTAGTGTCAGTTCCCCTCACACATAGGTCTCAACCATCCCATTAACTTCTTATTTGTTTAAGTCTGTTTTTTCCAGACTAAAGAGGACTTTTTTTTAAATGTATTTTTTTAAAAGCCAAGAGCTGTCTAACTCCAAAGCCCTGTAGTGGCAATTGCCCTTCTCCCTTATCATGACTGGCATTTGCACATTACACTGACACATCGGCCCTCGCTGGCATTTGCCGATGAGGCAGAAGGGCAGTGTCATACACACACACACACACACACACGCACACACACACACACGCACCCAAGCGTACACGGACACGACAAGCGAAGTCTTGAGTTTGCGAGGACACACAAGAGTAGACTGGAGTCCACATAGATATTGCCTTTATCGTTTCCATGCGTGTGTCTGTGTGTGTGTGTGTGTGTGTGTGTGTGTGTGTGTGAGCATGAGAGGCAGGGTCTTCTTGTCCCCGAGGCAGCGATGCCGGGACGTGTCGGAGCCGACAGTGAGCGCGCTCAGTAGGTCCCCTGAGCCGCGCAACACTGATCTTTATGTCAGCCCAGAGAAATGGAATCACCCTTTTCTCTGTCAGCCATTATGTGTGTGTACGTGTGTGTGTAGACGTGTGTGTGTGTGTGTGTGTGTGACAAAAGCAACGAGGAGACAAGAGGTCCCGGCCTTGCTTTGAACTCTGTCACTTTGTTATAAGTCACCGCTTTATGCCGTCTGCATACTCTCCCCGCTTGAGCCTTCGCCGTCTCCGCTCCTCTTCTGCAGTTTACCCTTTATCCACGTCTCTGGTTTCCTCGCCGCAGCCGTCTCCATCGATACACTCCAGGGTCCTCTCGCTGGATAACACAACACACCTAAAAGGCACATTTGATGTGCTTGTAATTACAGCGGGTCTTTCGTACAGACACACAGCTCTGCCCTCCATGTCTGCATGTTGTCGGGTTGCAGCTTGAGGATCTAATCGCCATTACCAGGTGATTGATCTCCAAACACATGGGATGGATCCAAGCGTTGCAGATGCTTCCACTTCCGCTCCTTGTGATCCTGACTCTGGGTAAAGGGTGGAGGCAACTGCCTCCGTCTATTTGCTGCATGTTTAAAAGAATGTGGAGCAAGATTGCATTCATCTTTTCTATGAAAAGAAGAAGAAGAAGCTGTTTGACATTCTCGCACAAATGTATTCACACTTCCATCCATCCGATCTACTTCCTCGCCCCATAATGGGCCTGTTTTCCTCGCCACAGCCCATTACCCTTTGGGCATTTAGTGGGAACTGTTTAGTTCACCTCGAGCGACTTCGGCGACAGTTCTCTTTCATTATTCATCCAAGCGTGGTCTCATCTCTCTGCGGCGTGAACTCTGACCCCACGGACCTGACCTCCTCAAACCCTCCACCTCCAGCATGTCACCGACGGAGGGCCCGTCAATACTCAGCCTTCACGAAGACGGTCAATAATCAACGGGAACCATGTGAACCCTCACTGGGCAGAGTGGGAAGGTCTGGTGTACAGTGATGTTCTGATCGATGCTGTGCTACTTCATGCGCCAGTACATTTCAGCAAATTGTTGCGTGGAGGACAAAAGAAAACATATCGTTTTCTTTAAGTTCAGTCATTCCTGTTCATGTTTTTCAGCTTTTTCCTTTTACACACGTCGCATATTGTTCCCCCTCGTGTTCAAACTCAGTCACTGCAGCAATGATGGAGTTTGTGCACACGGATCGATATCTCACCTTGCGTTTTAATAAAAACGTGTGAATAAGAACGCTGTGTAAGCTCTGTTCCTGATGTCTGGGGTGGAAAGGCATCGAAAAATGAGTCTGAATCATCCGCACGCACAACATGCCCTTCGCTTAAGAGGATATTTTGATTTAAGTATGATAACTCTTTAGATTCTATTCAACATTAAGTCAAAATTCTGATATATTTCCATCCGACTTCGCTCCGTAAAAGAGCTCAAACGAAGCCGACATCGTTAAACAACCCTCTGTCCTTTTCCCCGACGCATCCAGAAATGTCAATTAACGGCACTGTCCTTCATTTGAATATTTCTGATTATTATGCAGCTCCTGCTCTTACATATTCAAACCGGGGTTCTCAATCCAATTAAACGGGCAATGTGCTGTAAAGGCGTGGGCAAACATGATTGAAGGCAGAGCTTAGGATGACAAACAAGAGCAATCTGAGGGAGATGGAAAACCGCTTGCTGCGAAGTTAATGGAAGACTGTGTGATGATCACTTATGGAGCAGTGTGTGTGTGTGTGTGTGTGTGTGTGTGTGTGTGTGTGAAAGAAAGAAAGAGACAATAAGTGAAGAGTGAATATAGAGGAATAAAGCAGCAAAATGGAATCGTGAGTAGAAGTCAGGAAATCAGAATGAGATGGTGTTTGTGCAGATGCATATGCTTGCAGAGGCACGTCCATGTGCTTCTGTGTGTGTGTCTGTGTGTGTGTGTCAATCTGCCCTTTGCTTGTGTGCTTGCACAGCATTGGATGTCACTGCTCTGCGTGCAGGTGGAGGAGACTCGCCTTATTTAATTTGAAACCTAGATATGCAAGCTACGCAGAGAGGCGGGCAGTAATTAAAGTAATAACATTTTATTTAGAACACACTTAACAAACAATTTAAAAAAGCAGGAACAAAAAACAAAAAAGCAATTAAAGTGACTCTGCTATCCGGAGAGAATGTGAATTTGAAAAGAACGTTTAATTGTCTTGTTAAAAAAAGAGCCAAGAGTCAGAGGTGCCCTTCAGTCCTGCAATCAATGCATTGTGCGCGTGAGAATGGGCGAGAAAAAACGATACGCATCCCGTGGAAACATTTCTTCAAATAAGAGTTGATGCAATTATCTTTTTGTGTTTCTAATCGTTTGTGAGCCGCCTGCCTCGTGCCCTTGGTTCAAAACCCAATCAGTGTCTTTAAAAAGCCTCTCTCTCTCTCTCTCTCTCTCTCTCTCTCTCTCTCTCTCTCTCTCTCTCTCTCTCTCTCTCTCTCTCTCTCCGGAGCGGCCCGACGCCGCTCTTGTCAGACTGTCTGTCTGATGAATGCCTCGGCGTCCCACCGGCTCGCTAAATATGCGCAGTGAAATGAGCTGAAACACGGTCCTTAATTAAAAAGTGGAGACCCACGAAGATGTGATTAAAGCGACGCTCGGCGGATTATAGTGACTAAAGCGTCTCTGAAGGCACACAGAGAGAGAGAGAGAGAGACGGAGAGGAATCAGAGAGAGGAACGAGTGAGTGATTAAGGCGCCGCTTTCTGTCTCTTTCCCCCCATCATCATATGTTCTCTTCCTCTACAGCATCGTGTGTCTTTCACTGACATTCCCAGTTTAAGGCTTTGGGCCTCACGTAGAGCAACTTTCCACAATGCCACAAATGAGATGTTGAGCGTCTGACTTCATCTCATGTCACTATGGGTGTGTGCACCAGGTCCAGATAAGGTTTACAAGTTCTCACTGTTTTCTTCGTCCTACAGGCTGCAGGTCGAGCCGCCTGAGGCCCTGAGAGCTTTGCTGTGACGGCGAGCGCTGCACCGCAGGGTGATTAAATGTATTATGTGCTTTTCATGGGAGTCAGCACTCAGACAGAAATGACTCAGGCCCTTTTATGGACGCTGCATTGTTAAGCAGCCATAATGATGTCGCCTTATTAATAATGTAAGGTTTATTATGTTTCTTCTCCATGCATGCTACACATCTTGTTGTTGTTGTTGTTCTGGTTAATTATAGTGTGATATCTTGCTTCAGACGGGATATATTGAAGACATTATAGGCTTTAATCGGTTTCATTTGATTTGCTTGTACTTTTTAAATATTTTGATGGAATCTTTTATACTCTTAATCTTTTTTTTTTAATTCGAGGACTGTTTCACTCGTGTAATCGTGGAAAAAACATTCAGAAATGAAAGTAAATGGAGCTGCATTGCATGTCAGCGCTGTGTGAAATCATTAGCTCGAGCAAAACCGGATGATGAGTCACAAATTATTCCTTTTTCCGATACAGAAGGAAATAAATGACATTTCCAAAGTAAAAGCTGAGGTTGAAGAACAGCACATACTCAACATTAAGGCTTATTTTTTTTCCAATCACTCTTCTTTGTCTGGCCCCGTTCTGCAGGATGACCTGCTGTATGTATGCAAATACGCATTTGCATACATACAGCATGCATACAATAATCCAACATCAGGTTTCTTAGTGTATGGATGTCAGTTCTGATATTAATCAAATCCTTTTTGCGCGCTATCAGCATGCTAAGTGTGTCGTGTTAGATAACACAGCGATGGATAGACACTGCTTCCCGCAGATAATCTCTTTAACATCAGAGAGATTAAAGGCTGCGTCTCACATCCATAAGATCCGTGATCCAGTAGCTCTTTTATTGAATCTCTCCTGAATGGAAAAGGGTGTAGGATGAAAGTAAGGTGGAGAGAATGATAGGATAGACTAAGAAGGATGGAAGGAATACATTAATGAATTCTGGTTTATTAATAACAGCTGCAGATAGATAGATAGATAGATAGATAGATAGATGAAGGAGCTGAGAGCGGGGATCTGGACACAGCCACAGGAAGTGAGGCTGCTGGGCGGATTCTCTATTTAATTATGCTATATTTTCACATTTTGTTATATTTTACATCAGTCACACAACACTTTGCGTAAAAGTCACAGTCAAAGTCAGTTTTATTGTCAATTTTATTGTGCAAACATACAGAAGATTGAAAGTACGTTTCTCTTCTGTCCAACATAAAGTGAATAATAATAGTAGTAAAGTGCAAAATGGTTTAAAAGTTTAAGAAAAAAAGAGGACAAACACACAACAATATCTGCCAGAAAGTCTATTCAATACCTTAAGAATCATAAATCTCAAGACATTTGACACTCTGACAAGCAAAGAAATGTCCTCAACAACAACCACGTGGACAAATAAACCTGTACTTGTGAGGCGCTTTTCTGGTCTTCCGACCACTCAAAGCGCTTTAACGCTACATGACATCATTCACTCATTCACACACTGATGGCAGGAGCCACCATGCAAGATGCCACATCAGTGTCATCAACCATTCATACTCCATAGGCGCAGCTACGGGAGCAATTTTAGTGTTAAGTGTCTCGCTCAAGGACATATCGACATGGACTAGCGGAGTCGGGGATCGAACCGCCGATCCTCTGCAGGACGGACGTCGACTGGGCTGGTTTCCAGGCCCGTGCGGGTTAAAGTTTTGGAACAGAAGACTGGATCCTCCCGTTCGCAGCAGGCAAATCTGCCGTCGCTGCACTCTGTGTGTGAAGAGACAGTGATTTGGTTGTAAGCTTTTCACGTGTCACAGCAGTGGAGAGAAGAGAAAAAACGACAACAAAAAAAAAGCAACAACTGCCGAGTGAAGACGGTGCCAGACTTGACAGCCCTTTTGTTCAGGGTGGTGGATTTTACAAACTGGCGCAAAGCCGTTCAAAGATTGATGGAACGTGAAAAGAAACGGAGGATAAGGACAATAAGAAGCTTCACAGCTGCCATCCGATTGGACGACAGAGCGGATGGATGGATAGATAGATGGATGAAAGAGTATTGGCTTATCTCATTATTCTTTTTTTCAGGGAGAGAGGCAAGGAAAGGAGGAAAGGAGACGTCTTCGGACAGTCGGAAGAAAGTGTTGCGACGTGCACGGCCTGAAAACACAACCTCTGAGTTTTTACATGTGTCCACATAAAAAATCTCTCACATGCACATGTTACCTGTTTCCAACCATCATACCTCACACTGACACTAACTGATTAACAACCTCTGCAGGTCTTTCTTAATCCCCCCCCCCTCGCCACACACACACACAATCCTGTCATACTACACCCTGTCCATCTCTTTTTAATATTTGCACATCAATTATGTGGCTCATCTCTGGATATATCCCTCTCAAACAGGCAGCATGTTCTGACCGGCGACTCGAGTCAACAGCAAAGACAAACCCTGAGCGCGTTCGCATGTGTTGTTTGCGTGAGGGACGCCATCGACGCCGGGGATGAACGACACGACCGGAAAAGAAAAGTTTCACTCGAGCTGTAATTGGAAATGTTTGCATTGAGTGTCCAGAACAGATTGTCTCCCTACTGTGTGTGTGTGTGTGTGTGTGTGTGTGTGTGTGTGTGTGTGTGTGTGAGGGGTTAAGGCCTTAAGTCTATTGGCTCTCGAGTCACATTGAGACAAGTCTCGAGCTCAGGAATTAAAGGGTTATTGACACAAAAGGTAAAATGTGAGCTGCAAATGCCAAGCGGAGCTCAGTGAAAGAGTCTCTCCTGATTCTCATCAACACAACTCTCCGTCTCCAGAGAGTACGAATATCTTCCATCGCTCTAAAAATATATGTTATGATTGCTCAGTATTCCCTCCTTTAAGGAAATTCTGTTTCCATTTCTATGTTTGTTGGCAGGATTAGGAAGACTACAGCTCAGATATCAACTCTCTGTGACTGAAACCAGTCAAATACTTATGGATTACACTTTGGGCTCCTATTGGTCACCATTTTATAATCACAACTGTGCAGTTGCAACACAATGTAGACAACAATATCCACTCTGTGCTCACTGAGAGCTCCATCCATCCCTCTGCTTCAGCTACATATTCATTTACAAGTCTTTCCGTACATTTATTTCTATCCTTTGAGTCGCTTTTTGAATAGCTAGCACGCCAACGAGGCAGCTTTCAGGACCGCGTGGGCCGAGCGCAGCGATCCATTAATTAGTGTACACACATTCACCGAGAAAAAAAGTCATTTCAAGTAGCTCGGAATAATTAGCCTTTAGCTATTAACTGATTATAACAGTTTGAAAGCGATTGGTGCTATCAGTTCAACAGTGAAAAGAAAAATGTAAAGTAGAACTCAGAAGAGCAGCTCGTCACCTGAAGGAGAGCAGCTGCTCGGCCTTAAAGGTCAGCCCACTTTGGGGCGAGCCTGAAAATGCCTGACGATGCTGCTCACTTTGGGGCAAACGCCCTTCACGTGAAATAAATCACCAGGTGGCCAGCGGCACGCGGGAACCGCCGCACGTCCACAGCGATAAAGCCATGAATCTCAAACTGTGGGGCGTGACCCTCTAGTGGGGCGCGGAGGTATTACAGATGTAGATTTTTTGGAATTATTCTTATTAATCCCACAGTTTGGGAATTATTCTCTGCTTTTTACCCGTCCTTAGTAATTTCGGTGGCAGCGAGCAGCCTCATGGGGGTTCAGTGTCTTGCTCAACGACGCTTGGACACGCAAACTATGACGGGACCGGGGATCGAACTGGCAACCTTGTGGTTTCAGGACGAATGCTCGCCCTCATGAGCTACGTGAGAACTTCAAGTACAAAGTACACGGACATGCCGAAATGTACATGCGGCGAAGGCCAAGATTCTTGGCGTTTTTTTCCCGAAACAAAAACGGCAGAAAAGCTTAAAAATCGCGGCGTTCGGCTTTTTGCGTTACTTTACTAATTACACATGCAGGTCTGCTGCGCTGCCTTTTTCAACACCTATTATTAACAATACACAGAGGCACACATGACGTCTTCATGGCTTCATCATGAGCTCTTCCCCCTCATCCGATAATCTGGCCTGGAATAGCCAAAACCACAAAGCAACAGGTAACAGATAACAGAGACACGTACAGGGACACACGGCAAGTCGGTGTGTGGACATTAACATGGGAGAGAGAGTTCAATGAAAAGTCACCGGCCTTCTAATACGACATATAATGAATGAAAGTTAATTATGTAACAGTAAAACAGTAACTGATTAAGAGTAAATACGTTTTTCTTCCAACAGAAACCCATTTTGGTTAATAATGGGTTATGGAGGGTCGGCTATCAGCCAAGAGAGCATGAAACACAAAATCAGCATCCCTGGAAGTAGCACTTCTTGTTCACTTTGTCGCTTCCCTCTCGCTGTCAGCGCTGCGGCGCTGCGGCTCACCTCAGTGAGGCATTCATTAATTCCTTCATTAGAGCTCCAGCCGGCCGCTCTCGTCGTCCTGACTTGCGCTGTCGGGAATACATCCCATGTTGAAAAGGTCAAGATGCCATCGCAGCTGAGCAAGTGAGAGTTTGCAGCTGTAATGCAGAGACAATGACGGTCACCGTCTGTCAGCGTGACACACACACAGACACACACACACACACACACTCGCCGCTCGTTCTCTCTCTGGCTGCAGCTGCAAGGATCCAGACAGCGGCTCATCGGCTGATAAATGATCAGCGTGGTAGAGACCAGATATTAAATAATAATAATAATATAAATCGACGTCTGCTTTTACGGTCCAACTAGTTGCACTTAGGCCAACGTATCGGCGGCCTTTGGTTGGCCCCGTTGTTATTTTTTGGTGGGTACAAAGAGCTTCATCTTCTCGTTGACTGTTGACGTTCATTTCGAATGCTTTTCCAAAGCAATTCTGTACATTTTGTTCTCCATCAATCGAGTTAAAAAAACGGTTTGAATTGGCTCATAAAAAGAGATCTCGTCCCTTTTGAAAGCTGCTCAGTTGCTCTGCAAAAATGAAAGAGCCCATTAAGGAGTACAGCGGCTGCTTTTCCATTTGTTAACATGAACAAATATCTATTTTTAGCTGAGATAGTTGTTTTTTCTCTGTGTCTGATGCAACCCACTGACCTTTATACAAAAGTGTTTTTTCCGCTGTGGAACAGGAAATTCTCCTCTAAGGGATTACATCAGTAACACAGTGTCACATCTTGTTATAATTTCTAATTGTTTAATCGTGACTCCAGCTCAAATGCAGTGGACGATCACCACTGTCAAAAAAGATGCACATCTTAAAGACTTGCCCCGCTATTCAGAAATCTGGGGAAACATCTGCATTTCCCATCCTCGGTCCCAGAGTCCCAGTTTAATATGCCGTTCTCTGCACATATAAACGGCCACTATGAAGTTTAAAGCAACACACAACTCCACAATCTGGATTTGAACTCAGAATAAAAGGGAAGTTATGTTATCTCTCACGTCTCTCTTCTCACTTACAGCACACACACAGACTCGCAATTTCCAGCTCGACTACCATCCCCTCGCTGATTACCTCTGAAGTCAGCCTGGAGGTGGAAGAATAATGATCATAAAAATGTCATCATGCCTCCTCTGCTGAGAGAGACAGAGAGAGAGAGAGAGAGAGAGAGAGAGAGAGAGAGAGAGAGAGAGAGAGAGAGAGAGAGAATAAGAGGCTTTTTCCCTGTTTGGTAAAAGGCTTTTTTTTCCAGGGTCGTGCCAAGAATTTACGACAGACAGATACAATTAATGTCCGTGTAATTGAGCGGCCTGAGAGGCTCGGAGAGGTAGAAATGATGTTTTGTGTAAATAGAAGAGTGGGTAACGTGTGTGTGTGTGTGTGTGCACAACATCGAGGCAGCCGAGGTGAGACGGAGGGACTAAAAATACTCGGAGGCAGGAAGTTAGCCGGGGTGTCAGCGCAGAGCGCCGCCACCACCTGATGAGGTGTCTAACTCCCACACACACACACACACACACACAGCTGTGTGACATGCTGTCAATGACTGTTGTTTTTTTCTTCTTCTTCTCATAAATGGAAACCTCTTTCCTCTCTCGCTGAGACTGTGACCTTGTTAAAAGATGGTGGAGCAGAGAGGGTGAGACTCTTTCTTTCCCCTCAGATGTTGTTAAAAAACGAGATCGCACGGATCCCTGCACTTTGAAAATAGGACAGCGTGTGTGTGTGTGGTTGTGTGTGTTTCTTTCTTCTGTAAATGCACTACAATTCTGCAGCTATCTACTGAGGACCGTGCACGGTTTTATTTACAGTACTAATGGAAAGTACAGATGTGGGTCAAATGTTCCTCAATGACTCTTATCGTGCCTTCATTCTGTGCTCAGGGAGGCTTTTATCCACTGTTCCTCTACTCCTGTAATGACTAATTGTTGTTTATAGCTATATTATTGCTCTGAATATCAATTTTGCATTGATTTTCCTTGATTTCCACAACTATAAATGTGTGTATTCGGTCCTCCAACAGAGCTGGCAGTCTGGTAATAAAAAGAGAAACACAATCTTCTCCTATAAAAGGCCTTGTCTTGGGGCGATGAGGCCGGGCATGTTGAGCAGAAGCTGGAGCGGGTATCGTCCCTCAATCTGAAGATCGGCGGTTCGATCCCCTGTGTCCTTTGGCGAGCCACTTAACCCCATACGGGTGTGAAAGCGGGTGTGAGTCGTTAGTCCTGATGGGCAGGTGGCAGGTAGCCATCAGCGCATGAAAGGGTGTGAATGGGTGAGTGACACGTAGTGTTGTGCAGCTTTCGAGTGCTCCAACACTAGAAAAGGTGCCACACGCGTTAAAAAAAAAAAGTCCATTTACATTCATCAATCTGCAAAATTACACAGAGAGCAGCGGAAAAATCAAATGGAACTAAATTGCTTCTTTTTTTTTTTTTTTTAACCAGAGGTGTCAGCGCGTGCGTTTCAAACCTCAGATGCAATCTTAACTGAATATCCTAGCGTTTTTTTTGCATGTTTCTGGGTTCATAAGTTTCACTGTGAGCACACATGCTCATGGTATGACTTTAAAAGATGGAGGACGGGGGTGGGGGGGGGGGGGGATGACCCGGAGGAAAACTAGGATTGGAGAGGAGAGAAGAGAGCCTTCATGAGTAAAACTCCTCCTCTTTCCTTCATACATCTCACTCCCCATCTCTCTCTTATTGCACTCCCACCTCCCTTCCTCCCCTCCTCCCCTCCTTCATCCCTGCTTCCTTCCTTCCTTCCGGGGCTGGCTGGCGGTACTATAAATACATTGAGCTAAATGTAAGATCAGAAATGAATTTATCTGCTCCCCGCGACAGTTTTCCAGGGCAATATGTAACTGTTTGAAGTACACGAGGCGGCGCGAGGTGGCGGCTATAACACAATCTTATCAAACCAGAGAGGGCTGGCTGGAGAATCGGAGCAGGGCCTCCCCAGCCTGTTGGATATTATTCACTCTGAGGGCTTCAAGAGCTTCATCAGCGAGCCAGAAACACTGAGCGACAGAGCGAAAAAGCCCGTTTTCTGTTTCTGTCTCTTGCCTTTCGCACACCGACGTTCATACACTTAAACACAAAAATACACATGTTTGCATGTGTTGCCCTGTTTAAACAGACACGCTTAAATGGACTCGCAAAGTCCCACAATGCAATGCACGTACTTTTATATGCAGTCGCTTGCCTATTAAGCTTCTCCCACCATGGGCAGGCGTCGACAGAATTGGAATGGACAATCACAGACACACTGCCTGTCAACCTCCTACAGCCACAGACACACACACACACACACACACACACACACACACACACACACACAGGCATTGGATTGGTCCCAGCGCCTGCCATCTGCGTGTGTTTGTATGTTGGCCTATTGTACCAGGGAATGTGTTATATTAATGTGTGAAAGCGAATGAATGGGTGTTGAAATGAGTCTTTTGATATTTGGAAAGTACAGAAGGTCAGGCTGTTACATGCTGTCAGGGCCAACGTTGTTTCTTTGAGGAAAGTTTAGACTCAAGTTTGTACTCAAAGTGCAGCTCGGACTTCAAATCACTGAGAGCTTTTGAAAAAAAACAATTGTTTTTCGACGTCTTTTGACTCAAAGACGACGGCAAAAGAAAGAGGAAACCTTCACCTCAACAATCCAGTCATTCACGTTGGCCTGATGTTGTTGTGACTTCTTTGAAAACACGTTTTTTCCGATGGCATTGGCAAAAGGACGTGGATGTTTTTCAGTATGTTTATTTATTTTTTTCTGTGTGTTCGGAGGCCCTCAAATTAATAGAAAAACAAAAATAAATAAACGCCGTAGACACGTTTAGAACAATTTGTCAAACATTGAGTTCTTTCAAGGAAGTAACTCACAGATGTTCTTACATTTATTTCTATAGTTACATTTCACAACTTTAAGAAACACAGAAATATCAATCTATCTTTTCATCCATCTATCTTTCCATCCATCCATCTATCCATCCATCCATCCATCCATCCATCTATTATAAAAATGAAGTCATCTTTGTTGTTTCTACTCACATATACTATTAACTCATGTAATTTGAGAAGTACTAGATGGACATGAAGCGTATTCAGTCTCCATATGAGGGATAATGGAGGACCTACCTACCTCGATGTCATCATCATTGACATTCTTGGTGTATTTGGGTGTCTCGTTGTGGGCTGTCAGAGACTCTTCATCTAACATTTTATCTTTGGTTATCTGATGCAGATCTCTCTTGTGCATGTAATGGTTTCACAGGTGCAAAAGTTCCTGCCACGGTTTTGATTTGAGCTGTTTTTCATTGAACTGGGGCGTTTTTTTAAAGTGTGATTAGGCTGGAAACTGTCAATCTGATCTGGCAACCCTGCTCGCAGCTCGCAGCTCCAGCTGCTCTTGACTTTACCCTCTCCACTCGGAGGAAGGTTGCCTTCACAGTTCTGTGGGACATGTGTCTATGCTAACTTCAATTCAGTGTGTAAATTGCTTTATATTAAAGCTTCTAGTGATATCATTATGAAAGTCATGACTCAATTTCAAGCGACTGTATATTTTTTATCAACTTAAAGTTGAAAAGAGGAACTTTCATTTTGTGTTTGGCCCTACCATGCCGTGGCTAAACGCTACAGTTAGCATAGCTACGATGCTAACTGCTGAAATAGAACCAAGAAAAGATCTTTTGACTTGACTGAATCAATTGTAATCTTTTTTTATCTGTTGGCTACAATAATTGTATTTATTTAGATTCGTGTTCACTGCTCGGTGTGACTTGAATAAACATATGTGAGATAAAATCTCTGTTTTTGCTTTTCTTCTGTATTTATGGTGATATAACTGTTTAAACATTCACGTAACATCCCTTAAGCACACATATTCTGACAGTCAAATTAGAAAGAGGACCTTTCATTTTATGTTTGGCCCTACCTGGTCGTTACTAAACGCAACAGTTAGCATAGCTATGATGCTAACTGCCGATACGGGACCAAGAAGAGATCTTTTAACTTGATTGAAATAAATGTAATCTTTTTTTATCTGTTGGCTACAATAATTGTATTTATTTAGATTCGTGTTCACTGCTCGGTGTGATTTGAATAAACATATGTGAGATAAAATCTCTGTTTTTGCTTTTCTTTGGTATTTATGGTGATATAACTGTTTAAACATTCATGTAACATCACTTAAGCACACATATTCTGACAGCCAAGTTTTCCCTGTAATGAATTGTAGATTACATGATTATTGCATGACAATGTTGAGGTTCTTTATGCATTAATACAAAAGTAGACCAGGTGGACATAAAATAGGAAAATATAGCCTTGAGACCTTGATTTGATTACATCCTGTTTGAACTGTTTCCTTTTTTACAAGATTTAAACTTCTACAACAGCGGTACTTTTTACAGATGTAGATCCATAAACTGTTTACGCGAGTCGTCACATGTTTAACATTGAACGTAAAGTCAGGATTTTATCAAAATCTAAATAGTTATTTAAATGTTCCTACTGCAGGCGCAAGAACTTATCAAGTGAATATTGTACATTTTGGTCACTTGCGGCCGTCATTGCACCCGGTTTAGTGCACAGAGCCCAAAGGCCCAATCCTTCACCTTGTTTTTCCCATGAATGCTGATAAGTACAAACAAGAAAAGGCATTTTGATATACTCCTGGGGCGACTTTTGATTTAAGGGAATAGGAAGGACTAGCCTTAAGTGGTCATTTTAATATATTTTCTTTCTCAGCTACACTTATTTTCTTCTTTTCTTCATGTCAGGGTGAACTCTGCCCTTGAGAGTGCTGTTGTCAAAGCAGTCTTTTTGAATGTGTTCCCTCCAGTATATTGTTGTTTTACATACATATAAAGCAAAAAGACACGTCAACAGATATTTTCTATTTCAACATTCTCTGTGCAACATTTTTTATGGTTAGATATTTTCTTTTAAGTAAAGTACACCATAAGCATTGCAGAGCGACCTTTCCATTTTTCTTCACTGAAGGAAAAATATAGGATTCAAATATGCACTGGACAAATATAGTAATAACGCACACTGAATGAAGGAATAAAGGCTTCTTGTAAACCTGAACTTGTCTTTGACCTACACTTGGGGTTCATTTATTTCTGCAGAGAAGATTGCACCGCTTTAAATGCCTGTCTATATCTGTCAAAGCTGTGTGTTTAAATGTGATTTTACACACACACACAAAATCCATACATTAAGTCCAGGCAGGACATAACAAGAAAAATGCACAGTATGGTGCAATCGCTTTCACTGCTTGGTTGGTTTTGATCACTTGATGCTCAAGCATCGACTATTTCTTTTAAGAGGGGTTCAATGACTGAAAAGCCTCGCAATATAATGCAAAAATGACAAAACAACATATATTTGCTCACATTAAAGCAACACTTACATTAAACAGTAAACAAAAAAGGTGCCACATTAATCAATACTATTGAATTACATTACCGTAAAAGTCGGGTTACAAGCTGCTCTTACCAAAGGGTGGGTGTCCCCGCTGTAGCAAGCTAGCGCTGCTGCTAGCTCCCCGCTGCTGCTGCTGCTGCTGCTGCCTGTGTCCCCGCTGTAGCAAGCTAGCGCTGCTGCTAGCTCCCCGCTGCTGCTGCTGCCTGCGTCCCCGCTGTAGCAAGCTAGCGCTGCTGGTAGCTCCCCGCTGCTCCTGCTGCTGCTGCCTGTGTCCCCGCTGTAGCAAGCTAGCGCTGCTGCTAGCTCCCCGCTGCTGCTGCCTCTGTCCCTGCTGTAGCAAGCTAGCGCTGCTGCTAGCTCCCGGGTGCTGCTAGCTCCCGGCTGCTGTGCTACTGCCTGTGTCCCTGCTGTAGCAAGCTAGCGCTGCTGCTAGCTCCCCGCTGCTGCTGCTGCTGCTACTGCCTGTGTCCCTGCTGTAGCAAGCTAGCGCTGCTGCTAGCTCCCCACTGCTGCTGCTGCTGCTGCTACTGCCCGCGTCCCCGCTGCCAGAGTCGGGCGTCGAACCGGGCTGGTCCTGCTACCTCCTGTGGTTGTCGGTGAGCTAGCAGGGAGCTAGTGGAGAGCTAGCAGAAGCGCTAGCGGAAAAGGTAGCGGCTTGTAACCCAACTTTTACGGTAGATGTATGCATCTATGTTAGTGGACAATGAAATGGCTTGCTTGTGGGCACTGAGGTTGTGGTTTAAGGGGTAAAGGTGAAGCTGTGTTTCATTCCTCTGTTAAGTTATTTAACGTCTGAAAGAAATTTAAAATGGCCTTCTTGGCTAAGTTCATTGGAGAGGAGGCCGCTAGCGCCAGCTATCGGCCTGAAAATGGCGCATGCAGCAACATGTCATCGCACTCAACACGCTGTGCTACATCTCAGCGAGGTCGCGGGGCTGCAGGTATTGACGACTCAGATCAGCTGACACAAAAGTCAAAGTGTTATTGATAGTGTTGATCGGTGTGCTTATCTGTGTCTGTCTTAACGACGTCACGACGCAAAGTAACTTGGACATAAACAAGGTTGGAATTCAGTTCTAGCAACAAGCAACAGCAACGAGATGATTGTTTTGTGCGACGCCTCATTGTCGTGTTTTTCCCAGAGATCAGTCGTAAAAAAAAACACTTTTTCCATTAATAATTACTTTTCGTCTCACACTCACATACATGTGAAAATGGTAACGCGTCACTTTAATGATGATGAATCCACAGACTAATTTAAAATGTATACGTTCTCTCGGGTTCCTCCCTTTTGATGTTTTATTAATGGGAATGACCTCAACGCAACGCTCCAGACAGACATGCAGGCCGCCGTGCCCACAGACACACACACATGCAGGAACAACTGTACATACAAGGACAATGACCATGCACACGGACAGACCAACACTGTCTCTCGTGCACACACACACACACACACACACACACACACACACACACACACACACACACACACACACACACACACACACAGAGGTTATTATGGGATGTCAGTTTGGCTTGGGCATTGACAGGGCTTTGCACGGATGCTGCCGTTGCATGGCAACCGAGGTAATTTTCAGCTAGCACTGATTCATTTTAGGTGATAGAAATGGGGAAAGAAAAAAAAGCACAGGGGAGAATTTAGCAATAGTATGTTTATCTTGTTGAAAAATAGATGTACTGCTGTGGAATAATTACCTTTACAAATGTTACAAATGCATTTGTCCTATAAAGCTGCTTTTTAAGTAAATATTACTGAAATATCTCATGAATCCCCCACAAGTTGTCGTCATGAGCAGTGGCATTCAAAATCTTCATTTCTTTTGTGATTAAAAATAATAAAGAGGAATGCGCATCCCAAATGTCACACATGGTCCCTACTTCTTGCAATAGAGAGGAGAAAGAAAGAGAAAGAGAGAGAGAAAGAGAGAGAGATAGGGAACGAGAAAAAGAGCTGGAGTGAAAAACAGAGGGATGTAGAAGAAATGTGTGGGTCGAAGGAAAGAGAGAACTATTGTAAAACACGGCGCTGTAGTGGCAGATAAGTGTTTTTCTGGTGGGGCAGATTAAAAGACTACAATTTCCCGATGAATATATTAACATTTTATGAGGCGAATCGGGGACTGGCAATCTCTCCCCTTGCATAAATAATGAGCTGGTTTAATATGACTGCCTGGTTGGGAGTCTCCCCTGACACGTGTGAAATTGAATGGGATGGTTGGTGTGTGTGTGTGTGTGTGTGTGTGTGTGTGTGTGTGTGTGTGTGTGTTTGCAGCATGTGTGTAAATGCAAGGAACAATTTGTGTGTTCAGTGGAGGGGGGATAAGGATGTGTGTTGGGGTGTTGGCTGCTGGTGCATGTGTGTGTCTGCATTTGGATGTGTGTTTGGTATTGGCTCTTGCCGTGTGTGTATGTGTGTGTGTGTGTGTGTGTGTGTGTGCGTAGGCAGGATGCTAATGACTGAGTCACTGGCAATGCACCAGGACATTACACACATGTACATACACATGTACACACAGGGGCACACAGGCACCTTGTTGATATGCACAATTAAAAGCTTTTCAGCCGCACATTAGACTGTACAAAGCTTCCCAGATTGTATTTGCATGAACGTTCAAAGGAGGGCACCAGCAGCACACATTTAGACTTCCTCGTGTCCAGTGGTGCAATCCATATCACAGCCAACCCTCGACAAATGCATGCAACGCATTGATTTATGGCCTCATCTATAGGGTCTGTGGACATATTCCTCATCTTGTCTCGTTTTACTGCGGCGATCCCTCAACTCTTATATGAGGAAATGATCTTTGCGATACTTCCACGTGCAAATACGCCGACATTGCGTAACGCACGGTGGTTTCTTGGCGTACGTTACTGGTTCTTGTCTTTAAAACACTTGCTAATTGATTCTACTTCACGACTCCGCAGTCGGCTCTTCAGTCGGCCGTCAGTTGCAGCAGGTAGCATGTAATAGCGACGAAGCGGCCGCCGAGAGAAAAGACGCAAGTAAACATTCGAACGCAACACAACGGCAGCTACAAATTGATATTTTTAACCGGACCCATTGAAAGACTGTGAGCTGAAGGACAGCAACAATATGATGCTCGGTGGTTGTGTGCAGCAATGCGATGGGCTGAAAGGAAAGATGGTTTCATCAGGAATTTAGGTAAACATTTTTTTCTGCCTGCTAGATATTTTCTGTAAGGTCAAAAGGGGAAACTATGCTGAATCCGATTTTCTTTGTGGGGAAGAACAGCAATGTTTCAATGGCAGTAAGCAATAGATTCGGTCTTCGACAACCTCTCTTCTTCTTCTCTTTCTCGCTCCTCCACCGCTCTGACTCTCTCGGTTGGGCTCTAATGAAAAGGATCAGCTCAGAGGGGACAAGAGATGGAAATAATATGCCATAAAATATGGAACGACGAGGTGAGATTACAGACTTTCCTGCTAAATTATGTAACCCCCCCTTCCCCACACACACACACACACAGACACACACCCCACTACCCCCGCATGTGTTTGCCCTCTGAGGTGGAGAGACGTCTGTGGCAAAAGTTGTAGAAGTTTGAGTGGAACCCTTACAGATTATTTAAAACAGCCACTGCAAAAAAAAAAAAAAAAAAACCTGGAAAAATGTGCCAGCTCTCCGAGTGTGAAAGTACTTGGATATAAATTGATTTTGGATGCGTGAAAACACAAACATGGTGTGAACTGCGTCGCTTCCAGTCCGCTGGCGCCGTTCAGGATGGACCGCGCAACCCTCAAAAAAGAGTCGCCAAGCATCCGTTTTTTTGCATTTCACAATATTGTTTTAACTAACTCTGCACGGCTCTAAAAAATGAAAGGAAAGAGGACAGAAAGACGCCGAGGAAGGAGTCCGCAGAAAGTAACGACGGAGAAATGTTAATGAGAACAGCTTTTCGACGCACAACGCCAGCGACTTAATTACACCCTCGCGATGAAGACGACGAGGTGTCTTCCCCCTACAGACGGGTTCATGAAAGATGGCCGAGCCCTTTTCCCGAGCATCTCATCCTGGCATTAGCCGAAGCCCCCGAGCAGCAGCCGTCTCTTATTCCCCGAACTCGCCCGCGTAGCTCCCAGACTCTAATAAAGCTCTGGATTTTGACGCCGGCTTCCCCAGAGCGCGGCAGATTAGCGAGAGAGGGTCAAGCAAAGTTCACCGATAAAGGACACTTTGGAGGTGGGCGGGGCTAGAGAGGGGCGAAAGACAGAGAGGGAGCCGAAGCAAAAAGGGAGGGAGAAGAGTCGGAAACGAGCTCTCTCACCTTGCCTCGACATGATGAAATATCCCAAGACATCCGTAACTGATCCAGCATAAAGGTTAGGCTATTAATAGTGTGTGTGTGTGTGTGTGTGTGTGTGTGTGTGTGAGAACACACATCAGCATGCATATGTGAATGGTTAAAGTTTTTACCTTGACAGGGTAACCCCCCCCCCCCCCCTCCACACCTCCCCACGCAATACAGAGGAGAGCAGAGTGGCTGTGACCTATGATGAAGTATGAAGGCTGTGCCCCCCCCCCCCCCCTAGAGAAGTGTGGAAACACGGAGGAACAGCTCAAAGTAGAACACGGCCTTGACATGTCATTAGCAACATGCAACTCTGCCAGCAACTCGGTCCAGGTCGCTCTGGTCGGATCGGAGGCGTCTGCATATCGTCCGATACGTCACGTATATTTCACTTATTATGGGATATAGAATGATTGGTAATCAGCTAGCGTTGATTTAAACCCAAAAAATACAAATATTAAAACCATGAAGTAATGTTTGGTAAACTTAAATACATTTGTAATGTTCTCGAGCAGCAAGTTGAAACTCTGGACTCAACACAGTCAATGAACACAGAGATTTACTGTCACTCTTTTCCTCAGTCATGCTGAAGAAAACTGCAAACAATACAATACAAGCGTTCAGTCCACAATCTTAACATAACATTTCACAATAGCTAAATATAAATATACATTTCATATTCATATATTTCAGCACTCGCGACGTTGCTGCTACGATGCTTCTCTGTGGATGCGAGCGGATTCTGGAGCGTGCGGTCCAAAGGTTTACTCAACCGGAAGCACTGAAACCAGACCCCATTGAACAGGAAGTGGCTAAACAGGAAGTGGTTAAACAGGAAATGGCTAAACAGGAAGTGCCACCCCGGACGTGATTCAACCGGAAGTGATGTCATACCATGGCGCAAACAGGAAAATCATATTGCCAACTACGTCTTGAAATAAACAACCATTAATAAAACAAAAATGAAAATAGAAAAATGGCATAAAGCAGCACAAGATTGTATATATATATATATATATATATATATATATATATATATATATATATATATATATATATATATAATGATATAATATATAATATAATAATAATAGCCCTAAGCCTAACCTAGCCCTAATAATATATTATATATATATATATATATATATATATATATATATATATATATATATATATATATATATATATATATATATATATATTTATTTATATATATATGTCATTTCTTTCATACATTTGTTGAGCTTCTCATATATATTTGTAGCTCATTACTGTGATCTGCTACTTTTTTGTTGCCCCTTTTATTCACATTCACGGCTTCTACAGTAAACGACTGTACGTGTCATCAAAGTTACACACTTCTACACAATGACAGGCGGTCTTACGTTGGCGGGAGATCAGATGTCTGATGTGAACGTCCTCTCTCATCTTCCTCTGGTCTTTCACTGACTCCCGGTCAATGACCACGACCTTTTCCTCAAGAGTGAAATGACATCACTTTTTTTCTAATAATTGAGATCTCATAATACTCCGTTTTGTGTGCACGCATTGCAAGCAGGTACATGAGTATTAATGGCTTTAAAAGGTTAATAAACACTTCAATTTCGTGGCGCATATCCACTCCTCAGGGGGGCGGGGCGATGGGTTTATGTGACACAATAATCCACACAAACAGACCCCGACCGACGCATCTCGCTGGGATGTGGGAGGCTCAACATGCACGAGACGAGCTACGCCTTGTCGAGTACGTTCATAAAGTCCAACAGAAGGACTCGTGCTGTTGCATCCACGCGGCCTCGTGAGTGATGGTGAAAGCTTTTTACAGTTCGTCTTATTGTCGTCAATAAAAAGGGATAACTGTTTTAATGCTAGCTCCTGATAGCATGCAGGACTTTTGTGTAATGCTACGCTAATGTGCGGTTAGAGGTTTCATTAACGGGAAGGTTAATGTAAAAAAATAAAGACAAAAGCTTCAAAACCGCTGGAATAGATCTTTGGGATGTGACAGAGACGTGTCGGCTTACACGTGCTGCTGCTTTCACTTCATCATAACTACGCAACAAATGACAAGTTGTTGTGTTAAAATGGACAAACTTCTCAAATCTAACACACTTCACACTTTCCTTTCACCGCCGCCATGTTGCAGCAATCAGCCTGATGAGAAAGCACGATGGCAACAAGAGCGTCTGTTTCCACACACACACACACACACACACACACACACACACACACACACACACACAGACACACACGCAGACACACACGCAGACACAAACACACATCTTTTACTACACTTAGCTCAATTTTCCCCACCTTCTCTCTCTCTCTCTCTCTCTCTCTCTCTCTCTCTCACTCACACAAAGACACACACACAGACACACAGACACACACACTCTCTCACACACACACACACACACATACACACACACACACACACACACACACACCATAATGCAGCTAGATCAAGAGGCGCGCTGGGAATTCCCTTCGACGCCGCAGAGCGTGCCGATGGGAGTATTCACACACACACATACACACACACACACACACAAACACACACACGTACACACACACACACACACACACACACACACACACACACACACACACACACACACGCTGCAGGAGAGGTGTGACGGTCTAGAAGTGGAGGAGCGAGCGTTCAGACACACGGACGTGAACTCTGCAGGTCGATCATGTCCTCTGGAAACAAGCCTCAGACTGAGACACACACACACACACACACACACACACACACACACACACACACACACACACACAGGCAGCCACTTGTTTCCCATATAGGAAAGTCAGCATGGAGGTTTTCCCAGAGCAAGGCATCCTGGGGGATCGCTGACACAACTGATTGCTGCTCTCCCTCCTGTAACGAAGAAGAAGGACGGACTGAAACAGAATGTTCTGGATTATTTTTCCTCGTTGTCTTCGTCTCTCTCGTCTCTCTCGCGTCTTCACTGACGAGACGTGACGCAGTGCAGGACAGATGCGGTTAAAAAATATGCACTTTTGTCTAATGCATTGAAAAATAAAACAAAAATCAAAAAGGAGTTCAAACTATAATCACATAACCAAGTTAACAACGAGCTAACAGGCTAACAACTCCCATGATGCATCACCACCATTAGCATGTGCTCTTGTTTTAGGTTATTCAAGATAAAGAGTCTATTAAACTGTCTCCATCCTCAAGAGAGAGGCTGAAGAGTTTATAATATTAGTTTGAGGTAAAAATATTATTCATATTCAGTCTGGCAGCATCATTTCCGTGTCTTTAAGGGGGCGTGTCTTCAGAACGATTGTGTGGGCGAAGTCGCTCGATTGTAATCTCAAGCTAGTGCCGATAGAGTCCCCGAGCTGTCGCTGCCTGCATGTCCATGATAGCATACACCTGTGTGTGTGTGTGTGTGTGTGTGTGTGTGTGTGTGTGTGTGTGTGTGTGTGTGTGTGTGTGTGAGTGTGTATTCCCTGCACAGCTCCTATCCGTTGTCAGTGTCAAAGCCGGCCCCGTTGGGCCTTAATGTGCACAGGTGGCGATAGACCGGCCACCTAATGAGTCCATATGAGACCGTGTGGGAGAGGCGTGTGTGTGTGTGTGTGTGCGTGTGTGTGTGTGTGTGTGTGTGTGTGTGTCTGTACAACGAGTGTGTGCTTGGCAAGCCGAGTGAGTAAATTGCCGTTAAAGAGGCAAAACCCTGCAGTGAGACAGAACAACGCACTTTGTGTGCGTGTAGTTAAGACAAAAGTTGGACCTGCCGCCTGGCCGCCATCTTGTTGTCTTCCACGCCGTTTGTTTGCTTTTTAATGTCTTTGTACTTTGCTGCATTGTGTAGCCGCAAAGCGTTCAGGTTTGTATCACCTCTCAACCTGTCAACACGCAGCACGTGTGCGTCTTCTCTCAGGAGTAAGCCACGGGCGCGCTCACCTGACTGTACGGCCTCCCTCTGAGTGTCTTTAAGTCAGATTCCATATCTTTAATGGATGTTATACTGAGTGTGTGTGTGTGTGTGTGTGTGTGTGTGTGTGTGTGTATGTGTGTGTGTGTGTGTGTGCGTGTGTGCTGTTTCGCGTGTTGATGCTCTCCGCTAGCGGCCCCCGGGGCACAACGTGTCAGCGCGGAGCTGCATTCACACTGTTTCTGCTAATAAGAAGCTTTAAAAGAGCACACACACACACACACACACACACACACACACACACACATAGAGAAACATAAATATATTCCTCAACCGTTTGCATACCTGCATGCTTACATACCCGCAGACACACACAAAGAAGCACAGCACTCACAGGTGGATTCAGGAAGCAGTGCTGTTTATTGTGTTTATGTGGCTTTAAGCTACAAAGACAATTACAAATGTTTAATAATTTATATATTAGGTCACAATGCTTCAATAAATGGTCAGATTAAATCGTCATTAGGTTAAAAAGTCCCAGCATGCATCAGTGGGATCAGTTAAACTGAACTGCAGTGAACACACAGAGCTGTTGTGTGTCTCACACGGTTGATAATGTGTACACACACCACTGAAAACACAAGGTGTGTGTGTGTGTGTGTGTGTGTGTGTGTGTGTGTGTGTGTGTGTGTGTGTGTGTGTGTGTGTGTGTGAATGGTTTTTTTCTTTCTTTTCCCCATTACAGTTCAGATGTGCTATCTCCGGTCTGTTGACACAACATCACGCGTGTGAGTCAGCGGTTTGCAGCCGTTAGCGTGACGCCTCGTGAAGCAGAGACGGCTCAAAGCTTCACGGTCACACAGACACATTTTCAGTTTCTTCGCAATTTCTCTCATGGAATATCTTTAATCTCTAAGAACAAGATCAGACTGGAGAGTTCACATGAACGTCCTCTCTACCTGGACATCGTGAGAGTTTCATGAACCCACAACACACGTGAGGCTCCAGATCCTCAACGAGCTCAAAGGAAGAAGTGTTTTATAGCTTCTCTTTTTTTTACAGGATTTCAAATGATTTTAAAATGATTTTCAAGGTTTTTAATGGGGTTTTAAGGTTGTTCCGTGCTTTTTAAGGATTTTCAAGGAATTCAAGGAATTTCTTTAAAGGAATTTCAAGGTTTTTTGTTAAGGCTTTGAATTGATTTTCAGGGGTTTTTTGCGGTGTTTTAGGGGTTTTCCGCGGTTTTCAATGATTTTCAAGAAATTCACAAGTTTTTTTTTAAGGAATTTCAAGGAATTTTAAGTTTTTTTGTCAAGGTTTTTAAATGATTTTCAAGGTTTTGTACGGTGTTAACAGGTTTTCCAGGTGTTTTAAAGGTTTTCAAGGGTTTTCTACTGATCCATTAGTCTTCTAAGGTGATGATCAAACACAATGTACCATCAGAGAGACAGCTGCTGGAAATGGGCCTCTTTACGCCTACGTGTAGATATTTTATTAAAAACCAGACATTTCCACCAAGAATAGTCTTTTACCAAATTAATGAACATCAATAACATCATTTAATATTATCTCCATTGAAAACAACTGTGCTTCTCTTTGAAAAATAGTGACATTTCTAAGTGACTCCACACTTTTGAACGGTGTATCTCTCACCAAAGCTTTTGCAGTGTGAGTTGCAAACCTGTGGCATTAAAACTGGGTTGGACGTTCATTTCGGGAAAAGCGACGATATCGTAGAAGATAAAACATCGATTTCAGTGGAGGAAGTGTGGTGCACGAGATGAGAACAAGAAAAACATCACGAACAAAATCCTCTTGTTGTAAAATCATGTTTTAATTGATTGCACTTTCCACAGATCTGGAGACAATTCTTCTCATTTATCCATTAAAAAAAACACAAATAGATCAAATTAAACGAGAAAAAGGAGATTGCAATCGGCTGCGCTTGGTCGTGTAGCAGAATGGAGCAAACAAAGCACTTACCTGCTCCACTGTGATTCAGCACTCACCTTATTGGAAGTATTGGCTGTTAATTGAAGACAAAATTGTATGAAAAACTAAAGGGTTTAATATAATAACCCGAGAGACTCTCTTCCCCTTCTCCGTTCAATTAAGAGAATTAAGTCGGAAGACGAGGAAGAAATTAAAATGATCGTTATTTTTGTTCCCCTTGTTTAATGTCAGACGTCACATCACAGCTCAGGAGCATAAATCTTCTGTAATTTCTCACGTTTTACCACAATAGCCCCTCCCCCTTTTCACACAGCAGATGTCTTTCACCAAGATATGGAGGACGAGTCAGAAGGCAGCGGACGCTCAGTCGCTATTGTACATTTAGAACGACATGAAGGTAGATTTGTGTCACTTTTACCCGAGAAAATTTCTTGTTTGTAAGTAAATTATCTCCAAATCTTTGCTCTCAATTAAAAAATATTTTCTCTTAAAAAAAAAAAATTGCTCTCAAAAAAAAAATTTGCTCTCAAAACAATTATTTTGAGAGCAATTTGCATTTTTTTTTTTTGAGAGCACTTTTTTTTTTTGAGCAAATTTTTTTTTTTTGAGCAAATTTTTTTTTTTGGATCAAATTTTATTTTTTGGATCAAATTTTATTTTTTGGAGCAAATTTTATTTTTTGGAGCAAATTTTTGTTTAGAGAGAAAACATTTTTTTTGAGAGAACATTTTTTTTTAGAGCAAATTTTTGTTTTGAAAGGATTTTTTTTGAGAGCAAATTTCATTTTGAGAACAAATTCTTTTTTTTTGAGAGAGAATTTTTTTTTTGAGAACCAATTTTTTTTTGAGAGCAGTTTTTTTTGCGAATTTTGGTTTTGAGAGAAAAAACATTTTTGAGAGAAAAATTTTTTAGAGCAAATTTTTGTTTTGAGAGAAAAAAAATTTGAGCAAATTTTTTTTTTGAGCAATTTTTTTTTGAGCACATTTTTTTTTTTAGAGCAAATTCTTCTTTTTCTTCCTTAAAATATTTTTTTAGTTGAAAGCAAAGATTTGGAGATAATTTACTTAGAAAAAAGAAATTTGCTCGGGTAAAAAATGCACAAATCTACCTTCACAGAATAACTTTTTTCAAGTCTCGTGTAACAATTCATGAGAAAAAGAAAATCTGCGCTCACAAGTCTTAGTGTAGGAAGATAAAGATTACATGTGTTATATTTGTGTTATATAAAGGAAACGATGAGCTTTAACACAGAGCACTTGACCACCTGCTGAGAACTCAGAAGTATTAAACGCAGCTTCATGTGGAAGACGTGACTCGTGCTACAGAGGACAATTGTTGCTTCAGTCGAGTCGTGTTCAGCAGTCGATGTGTCACTGACGCCAAAGTGAACACCCCGGGGTGCCGCTTATTCCCACAACCTCAGACTCCCTGTGACATTCTGGATGACACAAAACACTCACTCTTTTGTCTTTGATGATAAAAGTGAGATTAATTAAAACGACTCTGAACTTTCAGAACGCTCGTTTGACCTTTTGTGTCCACGGATGACATTTCTTTTTAAATTCAACAATCCTTACTGACTCGACGGCACAGGAATACTGGAGGAGAAGAACACCTGACACACTGCAACATACTTTGAGCATGTTAAAGCTGGTTAATGGCACGTGTTAAAGTGCAAAACAGTGATGCATTCAGGATTTTTTATCAGTAATCTCAATGCATTATTCGGGAGGTGGATGTCTCGCACTATATGGAGCAGGCGGCAGACAGGTGCATCTGTAAAATACTACACAAAAGCTTCAAGCGGTTCCACTTTTGCATGCCTCAGTACTTTGTATATGTTCTAGAAGATTGTTTTCTAGGTTTAGGAGCTTGAATTATTCCCTTTAAAGGTTATCCTGCAATCCAAGATACAAAAAAATAAAGTAACATAAAGTAAAGACCGTGTTTGAAGCGACCGGCCGCCTTATATTTTAAAAAGCTTTCCCCAAATGGAAAAGAATCACAGATAAAGCAGACAACCACACATGTTTGCCAAAATTATAGAGCTGATATTGAAAAGGCTGCAAAAGGGACGGCGAAGGAAAAAAAAAGAAGCATCCTCTATTCTATTCTCTGGGAAAATGTCTGATAGAAAATTACTTTGCAAAGAACAACGCAGAGCCCCAAGGTGAGGATGCCAGGAGAAAAACACCGCGCTGGAGTACCTCACTCACGCCATTCCACAAATAGATGCCATTTATTTTAAGAGGCACAAAGCAGAGTGCATCTTCCACAAAGTCCTGCAGAGAATCTCCAATTTCGCAGCACTTTTTGGTCGGCGATTGACAGCCGGTATTGTCTGCCGCCGTGCTGCTTTCAATGGGAACGAGCCCGACCGCTGATGATGCACTCACTGCATGTTGAAGTAACTCCAATCGCGAGGCTTTTCTTCAATCTCTCCGTGATTGTGGAGGCATTTAGAAAAAAACCAGGCCTTCAAACAGGATGCGATATAGAAACGAGAAGAACAGCGTGTTAATGCACACAATGGCGGGCGATGCTGACACGCGGAGAGACGGCAAACACCACGCACAAATAGATGTGATTCACTGTAAGTGGCTTAAAGCAAGAGATGCGCCGTGTAGTTGCCATTTACAAATAATGGACCTGTCATACGATGGAGGGAAGACGGCGGTGGGGGGCGGGATGGAGGGAGGGGGGGATGCTACGAGTTCATTGGATGCATGTTTATGCAAAGGTCAACCTTATTATGTTGATGTAGAAAGAGCACAGTGGCCTAAACAAGCTTGTCAACCGAGGGGAAGCGAGTATCCGTCAGGGTCGCGGCGAGCGGAGGCTGAGTTAGGGATGATTTAGGCGGAACGGCGCTATATGCAAAAAGGAGGGGAAATAGCACTCGCATTTAAAACTTCACATCCTTTCACCCCCGAACGCCACGTGAGGTCACAGACGTGGAGGCGGGGCTGAGCGTGGGGGGCGAATATCGATGAATATGTAAAAACATTCGCGCAGACATACAGCGCCACAAAGCGCCACATTGCCAGCGTCCTTAAGTCCTTTAAGGGTTCTGGAAAGTTCCAGATACAACTTCATCCTGGATTTGTACTCATGAGGTCCCAACGTGACGCCGACTGAACATCTCGGTGGGTCATGTGACAGGAACAAGCTTTCCAAGATGGCTGACCCAGTAAATGCTAAATTAAAATGCTTAAAAAGGTAAAATTTACCCGTTTAAGAACGCTAATGCTTAAAAACTGGTCCTTCAATGTATTGAACCTCCTGTGAGAACATTTATTGAAGAAACTGATATAAAACAAATCAGATACGTCACATCGGGACTTTAAAAATACCACAAAGAACCCCGTGTGCCAAATATGCACAATATGAAAAATAATTGTGATCTGATCTGTTAATTTGGCTGATTCAACTATATTTAGCTAACATATTTTATATTGTTCAACCCAAAGCAGATTAAAACAAATCCAAAAAAAAATCATGTTATAACTATGTAATTAATGAAAGCATTTGTTCACCATTGTGACATTTAAAAACGTGACACTATAGCAGTGTGTGTGTGTTGTGTTGGCCACTAAATTAATCTAATAACAATATCTGTGAGATGTAGTCGCAGCCCTCACATTGAGGGCATTACAATGTCTTTGAACAGCATGATGTGTCTCACACGTCACAGGTAAAGAAGTCAGTGGTGAGTGGAAATGTGCACAGTCGCTGTTGCAAGAGAGCAAAGTGTGACGCTGCATCATGAATGCATGTTTCAATACCTTCTTTAACAACATAAAATGTAATTTATCTGATATCATCTCGGCATTCTTGCACAATATTGCATTTTAAAATAGCAATAATGTGAAAAAAAATGAAAATACATTTTTTTCCCATAGGAAGCTGCTATAAGAATCCCGCTAAGACGCCGAAATATGACGAAAATGTCTCTTCTTCACGACTTTAAGGAGACTACAGCGTTCTGATCGAGCTCACTCAAGAAGGTGAAAGTGGCGTAATTCTGTCTCATGAATAATTAATTTCCTCCCCCGTCTGCACCCTTGATTCTCCCTGACAGGTGCCTGTGTGTCCTCTTCCATTACCCATGTCATTTCCTCTCCTTCAACTGCAATCCCCTCTCATGTCCTTAACGCTGATCCCTGAGGACTGACATGCGAGCAGAGAGGGAAGGGATGGAGTGTGAAGGAGGGAGAGAGAGAGAGAGGAAGAGTGAGAAGAAGAAGAGGGGGGAAGGGAGGGGAGAGGTAAAAGACAAGGTGATGGAGACAGAAGGGTTTACAATGACGTCCCCAAAATGTGGGCTTGAATGCAAAAGGAAGAGGAAGACATGTACGGCATCTCCTACCTCAGTCCTGAACCTCGCTGTAGGACAGTTGAACCTTTTGGAGAATCCTCCTGCGTCCATTTTAAGTCCCAGCATGCCCCATTCAGACAATCTTTTGGCATAAAATACGTAATTTTTCCATTTTTGAACCGAACGACACAGTTTTTTGTCTGAAACTCCTTCCTAACAGACCAAGACTTTGTTTTATTGTGATTTTTGTTGCCGATTCTGATTCTTTAGGTGCTAATCTTTACAAAAAGGTGTCTTATCGACGCTCCAGGAGGCATTTTTGGTGGAATCTGGCTCATATCATGCTGGATGTTCATAGTTACGATCAAAATATCTTTTTAAAAGTGTGTTTTTTGCACGTATACATTTTTTTTCCCCAAGACTTTGCTGAACAAATACATACAATAAACACAAGTATTGGAATTCATTTGGGGTTCATACGACGACTCAAACACAGGGTAAAAAGAGGTCTGGAGCCAACATTGGTCCCAGAGTTTTCAGCGGGTTAAACCTCATCCATCCAGATAGACAAACGCTCAGCCGGGCAGCCGCTCACACATGGATTTACCACCGTACCACCCGACTGACGCACATTAAGCAAGAAAAAAACCAGCGAGAACCAGCTTGTAAGCCAGCAGCTTCCAGAGAGACATCTTTCCATCCAAAAGGCAATCGGATAGATATGAAGCCGAGCTCACCAGACTCACACAGATGCTGCTGCTGCTCTTCCCCTCCAGTGACGCTTGATAACAGCATCAGCTGTAGACAAAGTAATCCACCATACAAAATAAATAAAAATACCTTTAGCGCGACCCAGAGATAGATCTACGCTGACAGAGGGAGGAGGAGCACAGAGATAAACGGGGCCGGTGAGGAGCTGTGTGGGGTTTAGTCTGGACATGGAGGGAAGAGAATGGGCTGCAGAGAGAGAGAAAGAGAGAAGGGGAGGGGGACAAGTGGAGGAGAGAGGAAGCAATGGGAGATGAGGAGACAAAGGGAACACAGCTCGTAAAAGGAGGACGAGGAGCCCGAGAAGAAAAAAAACAACAACAAAAGTGTGAAAAGTGACTTTCCACGATGCTGCATTCCCCCAGACACCCCAGACAATGGTTGATTAATGGTAAGAGATGGAGGGAGGAGGGGGGGGGGGGCGGGGGCAGCTGAATATCAGATAAAGAGAGGGAGAGAGAGAAAAGGGATACGAGAAGAGGAAGGGGAGCAAATGAGGCGACGAGCGAATGTACAAAAGCAAAAGCAAAACAAAGCAATGGATGATCAGGGCTGAGGATCCGCTTCCTCTTTCTGCATCTGTACTCTTCTTCGGTTCCTCTTTTGTATCTGCATCTCTCGTTCCTCTGCTTTTGCTCTTCCTTTCCTGCTGTCTCATCCTCTCGCTTTCTGTTTGTGCTGGCTCTCTCAACCCCCCTCCCTCTATCTCTCCCCCGCTCCCTCTCACTCTGTCTCTGACTCCAGACAGTGTTGAATGTAGGTCACCCAGTCTGGAAGCTCGTCTCTCTCTCTCTCTCTCTCTCTCTCTCTCTCTCTCTCTCTCTCTCTCTCTCTCTCTCTCTCTCTCTCTCTCTCTCTCTCTCTCTCTCTCTCCATCCATTCATTCCTCCGGGCTGGGCGCCGGGCACGCCGGACCAGCTTTCGGCCGAGCTCTTCGCGCGGCCGCCCGTACTGGATGTGATTTATGTCGCAGACGGAGGAGGAGGAGGAGTGCAGAAGCCGCACGATCGCAAGGCCCGGCTGCATCTATATCCTGGAGCGAGAGACTCGAGATGGGGTGATTTCCATCGCTTTATCAGCAGCAGCAGCAGCAGCACGAAGGTGAAGAGCGAGGATGGTCAGAGACCACCGAGGGGAGGTCATCTGCTGCAGAGAGAGTTTCATGAGAAGAGCAGGGAGAAACCTCTCGGCGTCGCTCCTTCCTCCTCACCCCCTCGTCCCAAAAAAGAAAAAGCCATCGCATGTTCGCTCGCTTCCAAAAAAATCCACCACATAGGTCCAAATCTTCTTCCCACTTTGTGTCTTTTTTTGTTGTTGTTGGCTGGCTGGCTGGCAGGTTGAGTTGTGCGTATTCCTTTTGGTGATGACGATACTCCAAATCTTTTTGAGACAACTTTCAGCACGAGACTAGAAAACAAAACCCCCCCAAAAAAGCCCCGAAATAAACGTCTGCTGGATTTTACAGCCGCTCTGTGTAACACACGTACGAAAAGCGCAGTGCAGTCTCGCTTTCGCTCGCTCCTCGTCTGTTCCCTTCCAAAAAATATGGGAGTGGAGTAGAGAAGAGAGAGTGTGTGTGTGTGTGTGAGAGTGTGTGTCTGCTTCCCCTGCCTGCCGCAGTGCAGAGCGACTGGCTTGGAGAAGTGAGGGAGGCAAAACGCAGACTGTTGCTAACTCTGTGGTGGCAGACTGGCAGAAAGTGTTTGCGTGAGTGTGTGTGTGTGTGTGTGTGTGTGTGTGTGTGTGTTTGTGTGTGTGTGTGTGTGGGTGTAGCTGGCCGGCCGGCTGCAACTGAGGCCATCAATCAACTATCCATCACTGTCACCTGCAGAATTTTGTTATAACAAATAGCTGTGAGTATTTGTGGGGCGTATGGAGACAGACACACACATGTACACACATGTGCACGCGTGTACACACATGCACACACATGTACACACATGTGCACGCATGTACACACATGCACACACATGTGCACGCATGTAGACACATGCACACACACGTATACACATGTGCATGCATGTACACACACACGCATACACATGTACACACCTACACACACATGTGCACACATACACACATGTGCACACATGCACACACATGTACACATGCAGACACATGCACACACACACACATATGCACAAACATGCATAGACATGCATACACATGCACACACACACACACATGCACACGCATGCACACACATGCATACACATGCACACGCATATACACACATGCATACATATGCACACACATGCACACACATGCATACACATGCACACACACATGTACACATGTATGTCTCAAACTCTATAAATCCCAGAATCTTGTTCAGTCATTATTTTACAGTCTAAATATCTTCCAGATGCAGAATCTCATGATTTTTTCAGCCGTCCTGACATAAATCCTCTAAATTGTGAAAGTCAGGACTCAAGTGATGAAAGCAGAGCAACCTTGAGAGTTGATTTCATCGGGAACGAGCAGGTGTTCACAGAGCAACTGGGTTCAGAAGCAGATGTTTCTTTATTTCAGCAGACGGCTCTTTATTACTTGTCATTGATAAGCACTCATGTATTATACAGATGAACAGCATACAGATGTGTTTGAACCTGTCCAGGAGTACATGTGTATAATGCATACTATATACTACATATACACACAATACTGTGTATACAACTTCATTTTATCAGCTTTTTGTAACATTTTGTAATGTAACATCATTTTAGTCATTTTCAACTGTGCAATTCTAAAATGTTTTTATTTTTAAAAGATGGAAAGAGCTCTCTCTCTCTCTCTCCCCCCCCCCCCCCCCCCCCCAAAGAAACAATCCCATGTCCGCCTGTGCTCATTTGTGTGTAATAACGGGGGAAATTGCTTCGCCCTTGATTCTGGAGTGTTCAGCATGGAAAAGACTCGCCGCGAAAGAAAAAGACACCGAGGACGAAGTCACACACCTCCATCGAGCCCAAGCCTGTTATTTTCATCTCATTTCCCTTCTCCTCCTCCTCCTCCTCTTCTTCACCTTCTCTGAGGGACGAGTGTTTACATGTTCCACTCGTCTCTCCGCTCGGCGCTATAGGCGGCCGGTCCGGTATGGACTGACTGTGAATGGGATCCATTCGGATGGGATTTGATCCATATTGATGCTATTCCATAACGATGATACCGTCATCTAGAAACTATCTTACTATGTAGCACATTTTTATTACACCGGATTATTTAATAGTTCAACAACAAGGTATTTTACTTCCTTTTTTGAGATTTTTTTCTGGGATGTCCTATGTACAGATTGTAAAAATGTTTAATTTGTGATTTTGAGCTATTATTGCTACAATGGCGTACAGCGTTATCAGACATATTTATGGTAATAACTCATACATGTATGTATGATTCAGCTCCTCCTCCTCTGCACTCAGCCGGGCCAAAGTCTGCAGATGTGTCAAAATATTTCAAATCAGCTTTTTTCCGTTTGTCTCTACCTGAAACGCACGAGAGTTGCTTCTTTTCTAAAGTCTTGTCCGAAAGCTTCTCGTCCCTGTAAACCCTCGTCTTCCTCCCTGCGGAGGTCGTCGTCTCCGGGGGGGAGGAGGTTCCAGCCTCGGGGTCTTTTCTTCTGTGACACCTGAGGAGGCGAGGCACCTCTGCATTGGGTGGAGGAGAGGGGGAGGGGGGGGGGGCTTATTGGCAGGAAAACAACCACCATCTGCCCCACAAAGTGAGGATAACCAGACAGATGGAGGGTGGTGCTCCGCTGGTCTGAACAGCAACAGATAAAAGCTCCGGCGCTCCGCTGGGAGCTTCACAGCGATGCAGAGGAAACTGCATCTTCAGACGCGCAATTCATTCATTGTTTTTTAATTCATCAATAAAGGATTCGTGATCATGTTTGCGTCCAAAAAAATGTAAAAAAGTTGTGACAAATAACACATTCGTACACGTCTAGAAGTGGATCTTGGCGTCTCATCCTTGCACCTCCAGAGCAGCGTCATCAACGCAGAGTATTTACCAAACACCGACTGTTTCTTCCCCTTTTTCTATGGACTCCTGTTGCTGAAGGTTGAGGAAATGAAACCCTGACGGCTTTAAAGCCCCCCCTCCACCCCACACCGCCTCCCCCTCCCTCCCTGACTTCATCTGTCTCCTCTCTCTCGGTGCCTCTTTCTCTTTTCTTTCCCACCTCTCCCTCCGTCTCCGTCACTCACCCCGCACGCCGTCAGCCACATCCACCGCCTGCCAGGTGTGAAGAGGGAGATGGCAGCCGGTAATTGGTGAGAAAAGCACGTTGTCACTCTGCTGGATGGAGGATAGATTACATCCAATATGTTTCTAATATGTTGGGAGACAGAGAATAGAAATCATATTGGTTACAGAAAGGCACAAATAAAAAGTCTAAACGGATTTTTTTTCTGCTTTAATTTCCACACAACAGTTCATTTAGAAATAATGACAGGTAACCAAAACATTAGCAAGCAAACTCCCATCAACAAATCACAAAGGATACTTGTTTAATATTCTATTGTAATCCTCTGAAACCTGCTTTTATGCATATTGCATAATATTTACAAAGCACAGAGAAGCTGATTATACTACAGAGGGAGAGGGATACTAGTACACATAGGTGTGTCCTGCTATTTTAATCATATAGAAAACAAATATACACATACAAGGATGACTCCAATACAATTTTAACTCAATGACGTTTTACATTTAGTTCCTTTTTTAGGATTAAATTAAATATGCAAGCATAGGTTTGAGGAATAATGTTCATTAAAGGCTTCCTTTAAATGTTTTAAAGTATCTACACTGCATCTTTGACCGTAACACATGTCACAGAGTGAGTTGTGGATGTGTTGTTGATCAACTTTAAGTACTTTTAACTTCTCCTCTCTCTCTCATTCCCTTGCTTTCCTCTGTTTCTGTCTTTCCTTCCTTCACCACCTCCACCCTCCCTCTCTCCTCTGACCCTGATGTTGACTGACTTCACCATCGAGCCCCTGAAGGAGCTGAGCTCAATCTTCATTATTATGAAAAACCATCCGTGTGGGAGTGTTTTACCCAACTTGTGAGGACATACATCTAATTTCACAGTGACAGTGTGATCTGAAGACTAGGATTAGGGTTAGGATTAGGCAGTTATGGTCCTGGTGAGTGTCCAGGAAATGAATAAATCAATGTAATGTCGCCAAAAGTCAAGAAATCCTGTGTATGTGTGTATGTGTGTGTGTGTGTGTGTGTGTGTGTGTGTGTGTGTGTGTGTGTGTGTGTGTGTGTGTGTGTGTGTGTAATCCATTCTCTAAACGAGGTGGTGAGTCTCAGGAGATGTGAACCATGCACACATGCTGCCGCCTCATCACCTGGGGTTCACTCCTGGGACCCGTCCATGTGTGTCAACCGTGCAGTCGGGCCTGAGGTGGGTTAAGAGGTGTCCCAGGAGAGTTATGACACTGACACACACAGACACACACACACACACACACACACACACACACACACACACACACACACACACACACACACACAATCTCCCAGGAGAAAAGGTTGGAGGAGACAAGGTGACACCATGTGTCTCTGATACCTGGTTACTGTCAGAGCCCGGTGACAACTGGTCACCTCTCACCACACACACACACACACACACACACACACACACACACACACACACACACACACACACATTTCGATATGTAAATACACACAGAAGAGCATTCGCAGTACAGACTTGACACACCTGCCCACCCACACGAATGAATACAAACACCGATAGATGTGCAGGTGAACTCATACATGCACACACACACATACACACAAACACACACATCCACAATGCAAGAATACGCACACAGAGGCGCACACAGCCCACCGCTCACACGTTTTGAGCCACACCACGACCCTGCACGGCAGCGTGAAGTCGCCTCTGCGGCGTCACTTTCCACATACGTACTTTATTATGCATGTGCCACATGAGCTGTGGAGCATTGTTACACATCAGAGCGACAGCGAGCCTTTCACATCCCGTCAAAGGCGGTTCATAATGTCAATCCTTCAGGATCAAACCTTTCCAGTTATAAACCGTTCGAACGCAATTAGGGAATTGTGCCGAAAACTTTCCATCCAAAACGACTCACATACCTCAGTCTGTGTAATTTACATGGCCCAATTACATAAATCACCGGTGTGCCTCCAGGCGGCTCATGACACCCGCTGACCTCGTGACGCTCACGTCGGATAGCGAGAAAAGTCCCCGAACAAACTCGTTTAATGGGGATAAAAGCGAAGAACTCCAACAAAACGACACGATAGAGACACTACGTTATGTATGATCCAGAATATGAAGATGTGAAGTGTCCAGGAGGACGTGAAGCCACAGCACGGGTCATACAAAAATATATATATATATATATATATATATATATATATATATATATATATATATATATATATATATATATATATATATATATTCTAAATATTGCTAATCGTGTGCTGTTGTGTGCTGCTATCGCTCTTAGCAGGAATATGGATTGTGTTTTCAGTTATGTTGCATTGCAAAAAGGACATTTTGGGGCATTACATGTATAATAAACCCCTTTAATAACATACAAACTTCTATATATTGACGATTTAGCTAAATACAGTCATATATTAAGAGGTGTCTAAAGAACCAAGTTAACTATCATCATATGACATCAGAACATTGTGCAAATATAAAGCTAATGCTGTTGTCACACATTTACTTGCTGCATGTGTGTGTGTCTGTGTGTGTGTGTGTTCCCCTCACTCACTACCTCGGTAAAGTTTAGCCCGTATTTGCACTCGCCGGCGAAAACAACCTTGAAACGCGACAGATGTTCAAATTCACCTCGCTGAACTTCACAAATCAAAGCGAGTCCACTAATAATGAGCTCTTGTCAGTTGAGAAAGAGCAGAGATTGTGGGGGTGAAATAAGAACACGCACACACACACACACACACACACACGCACACACACACACATATAAACACACACCACCAATCATTAACAGCTAAGCTTGGGTCACACTTTGCAGCTGCTCTTTCTGGATAAGATAACTGCTGAGAGTGTGTGTGTGCGCGTGTGATCTTTTGTGTGTATTTATGTCTGCATCTTTGTCTGTATCTGTGCCTGAAAACACCTGTTCAAACACAGCCTTAGAAATACGACTGGATAAATACATTTCATACATACAGTAACCAGCCATCTGCCCGCTATACCGTCGTAAAACGTTGTGAACATTGACTTTGATGACAGTGAAACTGCAATAAATCAAAGAGTGTATGTGCTTTAGTTTAGTGATACATGCGTTGTGCCTTATTGTCATGTGAAGACGCATCGCTTTCTCCCCGTCGCTCTTCTCTCAAATGACTGGATCCCCTTTAATGCAGTTGATCATAATGTCTTAAACCAGCAGAGAGCTCTTTCATAAATGCCGCCGGTCACTTCCCTTCACAGCCACTGAAGGAGGAAGGTGTGTGTGGTCCACCTGCAGGCTCTCTTTTTGATTGACAGGTGGTGTCAAAGTGTGGTTGGATCTACTGGTCGTCTAATTAACTCCTGCGCGACCGAGCTGCTGCCAAATAACCACGAGCGCAGGTATGGAGGGCGTGTGAACGTTCACGCAGCGGAGGAGCGTTA
>NW_027176251.1:642500-762500 GCF_023055335.1 Clinocottus analis | reverse complement strand
GAAGGGGGCGTGTCTCCGCGCAGAGCAGGGTAGTGACAGCCTCCCATTGGTGGATTTTTATCGCCGTTGTATCGCGGGGAAGGGATAAATACCAGCAAAGTGGGGGCCGGGACTGGAGGGCTGCTTGAAACTCGACTGCAAGGTCTGCAGATGGAAGGCGGACAGTGTAACTCATAGGGTCCTTTTTTTTCTTCCTCTCCTTCCCAGCATGCACGGCTTTTGTTTCTCGGAGAGGAGACAGAGCTGATGCAGAGAAAAAGCACTTACCTCGCACACTGCAGGCTACTTGGGAGCCCTTTGTAAGTGCCCGCGCGCGCAGTGTGGCACTCAGTGTGCGCGCAGCAGCTGCACAGACTGTGTGCAGTCGCCACACGGCTGAATTGATTTTATAACACAGGAGGGAGAGACTGAGAGAGACAGATAACAGCGGAGAGTGGGCTGTACCGTCCGCGTTTTATCACCGACACAAACTGGAAATTAAACTTTTTTTTCTGTTTTTTTTTTACACACATCTAGCCTTTTAAGGCTACACTGGACTGAGCTGTTCCGAGTTTTCCACCACATCTCAGGAGTGACTTTTTTTATTTTTTGAACTCAGCTCAAACTGTGAAGAGGAGGGAAAAGAGCTGAGTTTGCTTTTTTTTTTAAAAAGTGAATCGGAGGGACCACGGAGAGAGACAGAGCAGTGTACTCGCTCTGTCTCAGTGTGTGTGTGTGTGTGTGCGTGTGTGTGTGTAACTGGGCAGCATGGTGCAGAAAATGAGCCACACGGAGAGCACCGCCGAGGCGCTGTCCTTCTTCGCCGAAGACTCTAGCTCCGACTCCGGGGCGTGCATGGACCTGGACCCGGCCGCCTCGCCTCTCTCCCCGGCCTCCACGGCCGGGGACAAGCTCGGGGAGAACCCGGCGTGGTGCAAGACGCCCAGCGGCCACATCAAGAGACCCATGAACGCGTTCATGGTGTGGTCCCAGATCGAGAGGAGGAAGATCATGGAGCAGTCCCCCGACATGCACAACGCCGAGATCTCCAAGAGGCTGGGGAAGCGGTGGAAGCTTCTCAGGGACAGCGACAAGATCCCCTTCATCCGGGAGGCGGAGCGGCTCAGGCTCAAGCACATGGCGGACTACCCCGACTACAAGTACCGGCCGAGGAAGAAGGTGAAGTCTAGCGCCTCCAAGCCGGGCAGCACCGGGGACAAGAGCGAGAAACTCACCGGGAGCTCGAACAACACCAGCACTAAGACATCCTCATCTTCCAGGAAGAACGGATCCAAATCACCCAGCAGCAGCAGCAGCAGCAGCAGCAGCAGCAAACCCCACAAATCACTTTTCGGGAGCAGCAGCAGTAGCAGCACCAAAGCATCACCGTTTGCCTCCGAGCACGCGTCAGAGCACCACCACCAACACCACCACCACAACTCTCTCTACAAGTCGAAATCCGTGTCCTCGGCGGCCAAGCAGATACCGGATGGCAAGAAGCCCAAGCGGGTGTACGTCTTCGGGAGCGGCGGGGCCAACCTGAGCGTCAGCCCCGCGTCCTCCGTCGTGGTGCCCGCCAGCCCGACGCTCAGCAGCTCGGCGGACTCCAGCGACCCGCTCAGCCTGTACGAGGACGCGGCCAGCGGCAGGGAGGAGGGGGCCGAGTCCCCCGGCGGCAGCAGCACCGGCGGCGGCGGCGGCGGCAGCCTGGGCGGGTCTTCGGAGCGCAACGGCGGGCACACGTACAGCAGCAGTCGGAGGGCTTCCTCGCCGACTCCCTCCGGCTCCCACTCCTCCTCCGCGTCGTCCCACTCGTCCGCCTCCTCTTCCTCGGAGGACGAAGAGTTCGAGGACGACTTGCTCGACATTAACCCGAGCCCCAGCTTCGACAGCATGTCGATGGGCAGCTTCGGCTCCTCGGTGCTGGACAGGGACTTAGATTTTAACTTTGAGTCCGGCTCCGGCGGCTCCCACTTTGAGTTCCCCGACTACTGCACGCCCGAAGTCAGCGAAATGATATCCGGGGACTGGCTGGAGTCCACCATCTCCAACTTGGTGTTCACGTACTGAGGAAGCAAAACACGTGCAAACAACGACGACGACGACAAAAAACGACAGGTAAAATATCCTGCGAGCTTAAAATATGACCACAAACAAAACCAGCAGTTCCTGGTAGAGTGGGCGTACTGGTTTGTGTTACAACTAGCCTGCAACAGACTAGTTAAAAACCCACTGAAACTAGTCACGTATCCAAAAAAAACAACGCCAAGAGCTGCAAATCCTTTGGGGGGAGAGCTAAACTTTGAAAGCGAACAACTTGGCTTTTTTTTGGAGGTGCTTTTCTTCGGACGCGTGGACTTGGGGGACTCCATGCCAGCAGCGCACGAGTGGAGCGCAAACACGAGAAGGGGGGGGGAGAGGACGATGGGGGAGGAGGAGGGAGGTGAGGTGAGGTGGGGGGGCTGGCTCGGTTTCCGGACGGTGAAACGCGAAAAAGTTCCGAACTGTCTTTGAACTCAACAACTTAACTGTGATTGATTTGCACGTTCGCCGCCGTTCACTTAATCAATGTTGATGCCGATTTTTAAAAAACGAAAAAAAGGGACATTTCACAACTTTTTACCAATCGCAAAGTGAACTTCACCACTAAAAAGGTACAGAAATAGGACTGTCGTGCGACTTTTTTTTATTTTCTTTTTGTTTTTTTACTGTGGTGTGTAACCGAGAGGGATTTTTTAAAAATGAAATCGAGGTGGGTTGATTTTTTTATTTTTTATTTTATTTTTTAAAAGTCGACTATTTTTCTCAAAAAGCAAAAAAAACACGTCAAGCATGATGGCCTACTTTGTTCCTATCTTGTGCTGAGATTTTCTGTGAGACTGTCGAGCAGTTTAAAACTAGTATTAGGGTTTATTTAAATGGATAGGTGGCGCTCGCTTTCGGTTCTTCTCTTTAAAGGAAAAAAAGGACATTGAAATAATCACCAGCTGTTGTAATTTTTTGCAAACTTCAGGATTCAAACGCAACTTCAAATCTGTGCTGAACTTTATACACGTGTTCTCTACTCTTCAGGACCAAAATTCTTTCATTTCAGATGATAGCTATAGAGAAATTCCTCAACGATCTTTTGTTTTTCATCCTCTTGAGCTTTGTTTTGTACATGTATTCAGATGCCATTTTATATGGGATGTTGTATTTATATACTGGGCCAAGCATTTTCAACTTGATCATTTTTTAAAATTTTATTTCTTGTACACATGATCTAGTCCTGTTTCTTTTTTTTCTTGTCAGTATGTCTGTGTCTGTCACATTTCCTTCTCAGGCGAAGGGCTAGAGTTTTTCAAAAACACAATTTTTTGATTTTGTTTTATATTTAAATGTACACACTTTTTGGACACTTAAAAGAGAGGAAACAGTTTGATTATTTTCTCAGTGTATTTTTGTACAAATCTATATAGATAATGGGGGGGAGTCAACAATCGGTGTGTGTAGCCTGCTAATACAGCTGTATTGGATTTCCTAACGTTAATACCCCGGCAGGCTGGTTTTCATGCTGCCTTCAAGTGGTCATGCTAAGCTCGTATCTTATGATTTTATATCGCCTGTTCAGAGGCTTTTGTAAAAAGACAGCCAGCAAAACAGACCTTCTATCACTGTGGTGCCTATTGTTTGTTTTTAAGAAAATGAAAGGCACCAAGGTATTTTTTACTCGCGTGACCCCAAAACCCAGAGGAGATCATAGTAATCAGGTGTGCTATTGGTGTTTTTAATCCACACAAAAATCTGGCAAACTTTTCTTTTAACTTTCACCAGCACATACTGATAAGACTCTTTTGATGTCTAATCTCCAACATCCACAATTGTCAGTGCAGGCATGAAATACTGAAACCACGCAGTTAAAGGATGCAATTACGATTTCTTTTCTTTTTTCCGACAGCACTTGAAAGCAGCACCAGCCTTTGTATCTGCCTACCTTCTACGTTTACAGTGCCAGTCTGCAGGCTCCTTAAAGATACAAGAATGCATTATTTCTAGAGGCTATTCCTGTGGACCACGTGGGTTTAACAGCATCACTATCTTAAGCAGCCACTTGTCTTTTCTTTTTTTTTTTTACATTTCCCTTCAGATTACTTGCCTATGACAACAAATGAGGAGATTGTAGCTTTACATTTGACATATTTCTTGATGTTTTTTCATTGATTGATGTCACTTTTTTGCCAATCAGCCTCTGGATTGAACGGGCTATCAATACAGCAAACAACAAGGACGATAACATCGAGCATATTCAAATTTCTGACTTGAGTTCCGCAACACCTACTTGTTCTGCGTTTCTCATTGTATTTGAATATATAATCTTTTGTACTTGTCAGCTAACTATTAGCTAATAATTGTTTTAGTATCTTTATGGCATGGTGAATAGCATTTGTATTTCAGATTCAGGTTATTAGCTGTTGTGTTTTTTCAGAAAAAAAAGAAAAAATGAGGAAAAACGATGAAACGTGAACTCGATCTTTGTATATTTGACTGTATCATAAAGCAAAAAGATTGTGTGTTTATGTACGTTGTTGCTATCGAGGACAGGCACTGTCTAGAACTGCTATCTTTTACACATCCTTACTTACATTGAAGGTGGTCAGTTCAGGACTCTTTTTTTATATATATATGAAAGCATTTTTAAATATATTGACTTTATTTTTCATCCATTCTGTGCAATATGCTGTGTAGAATTATCATTTATTGTCTCTAATCATGCCATAAACAAAGGAACCACCCTTTTTTTTGACACTCAGAGAAAGGGGGAGGGGAACTCATGCCAGCTAAATTGTGTTCATTCACTGCCTGTCAGATTGTTGATATAAACTTGTGTACAGAACTTTTTCAAGGAAGGAAATAAATATCAGCTGGAACTGAAACTCTACAAGTCTTTCTTGATTCTTTTGATCTCTCTTTGACTCTGTCCAAGAAGATATGAATGGATTATTAATCATTAAAGCTCAGCACCTGCTTTGTTAAAGCCTAACTGTATGGATTAGTTATATTAAACAAGTGGTTAACATAATCATCACCTTTTTAGAGGGAAGCAAACAATACAGTTGTGACCGTGGTAAAAAATGAAAAGATCAGTTTTTATTGGTCATTTGTTGATTTAAACGTCACTTTGCAAACGTCTCCGTTTATGTAAACCATTAGGTGAGGAGCGATTGTCCATGTCTGCACAATCATCTTCAGACTGCTTTTTTTTTTTTGCACACACCAGTGTTTTCTAAATTGAGTGTGAATGGCCCACAGATGGTCCACCAAGCTCTTGGAAAGCTCACAAAAAAGCACACACACACACACACACACACACACACACACACACACACACACACACACACACACACACAGCACTCTTATTCCCAGTTACACTACAATAGGCAGGGCTGGTTTTCAGAGTTTTATAGCAGCCCCACCTCCCCCATCTTTCTAGACTTAAAATGCACGGTCTTGATTCTGCAAAGCCTTTGGAAAAGCTTACAACAGCACCCCGGAGCCAAGAAATAGATGCATTTATATAGACTCGAGACGGGAGCAAATCAATAAGATTATTTTAACCCTGTCGTGACACATTCGATAGGTTTTCATGGTATAATCCCCCCATAAGGCTCGAGTCTACATCATGCATTCAAAATGAATCTTAGGGAGCGTTGACCTGGATGTCCTATACTGATGACTATAAGGCTACAAAACATGACATATCTTAGAAATAATATACACAAATTGTAATCCCAACAACACCGAGGCACATTTATAAACCTGTACCTCAGATTATCTTTTGGTTGGAACACAAGCATCTTCAAAAATATCCAACACATGATCAAGTGTACAGCATACTAATGACTCCCACTGGATGCCTGGACAGATAGATGTTCCCGCCTTGATATTTCACAAAGCTCATTATAGATATGTGCTGCCTGCATCCTTTGTCACATCATCGCCTGGACCGCCGATACGCACACACAGACTCATCTGCAGCCAAGAAGGCCGACATGAAAGCCCGACCTGTTCTGACCAGATGGAGCTCCAGAGGAGAGGGCGACCATTAATCTGTAGATTGCACAGGTAGTGTAACCACGCACCTCACCCCGCCACATTAAAGGGCCTATGAAGTGGTGGAGGTTGAGCGGCTTCGCCACCATCCTCTGACTAATAGCACTGTTTCATTACGGCGCCGTGCTCCCGGAGTAGCCGTTCATGTTGCCTGCTTAGGTTTGTGTAATTGCCCAAAGTGTATTCCTGCAGCAGGATAAAAATGTTGCTCATTTACAACATTAATACAATCCGCACACACATACCCGGGGGGGTCACTTTAAACCGGCCCGGATGATGAGGAATCGCTGTAATAAAAAGGCGGTTTACTGGAGAAAACACAATTATCGGTTCAAAAAGGTAAATCTTCTTGGGCTCCAGCCTTATTTTATTCCAGCTCGTCGTGCTGTATGCTGGCTGTCTGGTGTTCAGACAGTCATGATTTCCCTTCCCCCTCTCCCAGACAGACCCTTATCATGGGGGGAAGGGCTGGTTTAGCAGCAGTCAGCCAAGGGCCCTCCAGCATAGCTGACGAGCATGTCTGTCTGTCTACGGTATGTGTGTGTGTGTCTCTCTCCGTGTGTGTGTGGGGGGTTGAAATTCTATGCATAAAATTGAACCACATGACACGGTTATCCCTGCAGTAGGACCAGGCCCTGTGTGTCTACCTCACACAGATATATCTCATCATTTATGTCTTATTACTGTATAAAAAAACAAGCTTATGCACCAATGAAGCATCAAGGAGTCTTCAGCGTGCAGTAGGAACCTTGCAGCACGTACTTGTTCTGTGGGATTTCCTCAAAGCGTTGCTTATTCTCTCCTCTTGCACAATAGTTTAATTAGCTGTGTGCAATTACAGGTGCCATAGCTGTTACTGTATTCCACTGTATAGAGCCATTATGTATGGCGTAAACACCAGCCGCTGCTTCAGTTCATGGAGCTATGCGGTGTCTAATGTTGTAATTGGATGCAAAATTAAATTAAGATAGCAAGACTTTAAGCTTGTGCTTCCATATAATAATAAAAAAAGCCATGTTATGCAATGTATGTAACGAGCCAGTGTTATTAAATGAAACTCGTGTGCATGCCGAATTAGTAGAATAGCCTGTGTGTAATGAGAAGGTACGTAACAAGACGTTTAGTGTGTATTTCATACAAAATGTATTATCAGGTTCAAACAGGTTGAACATATACGGTATATACCCAGGACCTTTTGGCCTCGCGCCATGAGTTCTGATTCACAGCAACAGCACGACGGGAGAGGAGAGAAGTGCAAGAAGCAATACACACAACACATGTCTGCATTTTATACACGTGCATGCAGCATTTAGTAGCTGTGCTAAGACGCAGCCATGCTCGTACAGTGAGTGTGCACTTGTGCATTAATCCATCAGTGACAAATACGCCTTTGCAACATCCCACCAGCATGCAGATGAACATGCATATGCAGATAAACATGCATGTGCAGATAAACATGCATGTGCAGATACATGCATCCATCCTGAGCTTAATTGGCTGTGTGCAACCACAGATTTTACAAGCAAAGTTTACATTTTTGAACACCCCCTTGATGATGAATATGTAACGTTCAAGGAGATGCGATCAACGTGTGATGGGTGGAATCTTTAAATTTTGTTCCAATAGCTGCAGCACTTCCCTGAGTGTGTGTGTGTGTGTATGAGTGTGTTAAGCTACTCTAAGCTGTATGTAGCCTGCTCAGTGTGCAGTCTCATGCCTGGCTCAGCTGACTCCGCAGTGGGAGATATGCAGGCGGCAGCCGGGGCAGAGCAGAGCGAGCTGACTGCTGGAGTCAGTGGCCCAGTAAAACCACAGCGGGGAGGATAAGAGCTTTACTGGAGGAGGGTGGGGGGGCATGACTGTATCTCTATGTCTGCCTGTCTGTATAGGTATAGCTCATCCACGCTCAGCCCACAGGGGCCCGGGGCTGGGGGAGTGGACGAGGTGACGACGGTGACTTTTTTCTCTCATCTTCCTGTTTCATGCTGTTAAAATCTTTTCTAATTCTTGTTTTATTTATTTATTTGGTACTGCGTGAGACTCTGTTTTTAGTGTTTCTCTTGTTTTCGCTTCACGTTACAATCCCCTCTTCATGATTCATTCATATCCGCTCGGCTTATTGAACACCAGAGGTCCGGCTATACGATATCGTCACGATACGATATTATCACAATAGGATATTATCACGATAGATTGCGATATATTGCGATTCATTCTCTTTTTTCAACCGCAAAATTGTCTCCAAAGGAAAACTTTGTCATCAAAAAAGAAATTGATTTTATTATTCTAGGACCGGCAATCATATAATTAATTATAAATAAAAGATCGATACTTAGCTTCCGTGTATCGATACAATATCGCCACGCAAAATATCGCGATACTACGCTGTATCGATTTGTATTGAACGGAGGATACGGTCGCCGGTGTCGGTTCTCTTTTAGTTTTCCTCGTCTCCACCTGACGCTGACGTTGCAAGCGGAAACATCGCCCCCAAAAAACTGGAACTCTCAGAGAACTTCCTGTTTGTGTGTCTGTGTTTCTTCATCAAGACCCAGATGGTTTTAGGTAGAGAGCGGTTCTCTGAGCGCGCCTGCATGTCTGCCAGGAGATGACAGAACTAACCTGCCCGTCTGTTGCAGAACAGGCAGGACCGCATTTTGATCGGCCTGCTATCGTGTGTGTCTGTCTGCGTGTGTAATAACTGTTATCTTATGTATTTGCACGTCTGTTTGTGGTTGATTTACTTCTTAGACTTCTTAGAGACACAGTAACGACTTCCTCTCTGGTGTCTATACTCTTTACTCCCTGTGCCGACACACCCTTTACAGAGCGCCACCAACTCCACAAAGCGGTTATATAATGAAATAATGGGCAGACGATTAGGTAATCTAGTTTAATGCCAAACTAGTTCTGTCGCTTGGAGGGAAAAAACAAGATGACTGTTGAGTCTATACCTCACAGGCTTTGATTTGACCTTGTGGCTGCGTCGCCATTGTTTCTACAACGAGACCTTTTCTTTTCCTTTTGTCCCGTTCTTTGTTCTCCTGCCGCTTGATGCCCAGACACAAATTAAAGTCTCAGGCCGTGCGTCCGGGGAAGTTTCTGTCAGCCAGTTGTCCCACTTGAAACTGAGAAAACATACAGGAAAACAAAAGAAATGAGGACGCAAAGGGTGTGACCGATTTAAGTGTTACTTTAAGTGTCCCTTATAGATATGGGAGGGAGAAAAAGAGAGCTCTTCAAGGGGAGAAACCTGCAGGACGCTTGTGTAGAAATAATGGATTTAATTCAATTAAGATAACGACATGTTTTATGGCAGATTGAAATATTTGATTGAATTAAACATAATAAACGTAGTAAGTGAAGTTTGTGGGTTTAAAAATAAAAATAATCCAATATGATGCCAAGCATTTAACCGCCGTGCCCGTTGCTATAATGAGACATAATGCTATTAGACTTTATAATAAATCACCTCTGGCCAGATCCAAACGCATCAATAGCCCTCGTGCCGATTTTGTTGGTTTGTTAGTCACTGTACACACTTATATTTCACTGTACATACTTATATTTCACTGTACATACTCATGTTTCACTGTACATACTCATGTTTCACTGTACATACTCATGTTTCACTGTACATACTCATATTTCACTGTACATACTCATATTTCACTTTATATACTTATATTTCCTACTTGTCTCTCCCCTGCTCATATTTAAATACACTTGTCACCTTCACATAACACTTACATTCCACCTTAAACTACTGCTATCTGTTGTCTGAGCACTTTATTTTAACTTTAATTGGATTTTCTACAGTAGATTTAACTGTAAATATTCATGCTCCCATTTATTGCACTCTGCTTATTGTTAAATGTTAATTGTAAAATATTAAATGTTATGCACCTCCCACCAGGACACATTCCTTGTATGTGAAAACATACATGGCAATAAATCCTTCTGATTCTGATATTTAACTGTAATTACTTATATACACTTCATATACACATGCATTTTTGCACTTTCTTCATTGTTTTGTTGTATATATTGAGTATTATTCATTCCTGATGTGTGTTGTGTGTCTTCTTTATGTCACTTGCTTGCTACTGACACAAACTACTTCCCCCTTGGGGATGAATAAAGAATACATATCTCTGGATCTATGCATCTATCCACAGGCCGTCTGCATGTTTAGTGCATACAGTTGTTTGACTTTGAGAGGGCGGGACTCTGTGGAGAGCGAAATGAACTAGGCGCGGCCAAAAGGAGCCCCATCCATCTATCACACGTGTAGACAAAGGGGGGACTCCACAACACAAAGCTAGACGTGCCCTCTCAAACTTTTTCCACGGACGCACGGCGACGCGCGCACAGCCCAACAACCTCCAGGTGAGTTGCCTACCTGCCTTTCGCTCGCACCCGCGGTGCGATTTTCCACATTTTGTATTCCCTGTTGAAAGTTGCTGCTGTATAGTTGCGTGCGTCAGCGCTCAAACTTGAGCACAAAGCAAGAGAGGGAGAGAGACATAGAGACTGAAGGGCAGCGAGGAGAGAGAGAGAGAGAGAGCGCGAGAGGAGCGGTCCCCCTTTTTCCTTTGTCTGATGCGGGGCGCTTTGAGGAGAGAGAACTTGATGGGATGCTCAGGCACGCATCTTCATAACGCGCGTGAATACTCCAAGTATGATACTTCCAATTCATTGTCAGGGAGCCTTTAGTGGAAGTGGAAGGAGATGGAGTTTGTGCTGCCTGCCGGATTTGTTGTGTCTCTCTCGGGGATGTTGCGACGCGCGAGACAAAGCAACTGCCTGTCAGAAGTTTGCGGAGAAAATGAGCTTTTTTACGCACGCGGCACAAGTGACAAAGTGATGAAGTAGTAGTTCATACATAGTTTGGGATAGTTCCACTACACCCTCGTGCAGGAGTTTGATGACAGTAAGGGGGTTCGTGGTCGTGCGAAGTTGCCAGTGCACTGAGGGAATTCAGAACAATGCAATCAGGTGTAAAGTCTCCCAAGAAACAACACAGGGGACAGATTTAAAAACCTGTTGCACGAATGTGGAATATTGTTTGGAGGTAAGGAGATGGACGGACACCAAGGTTCGTCAAGAGGATCAGAAATAAACTTGTTTTAGCTGATTGGAAACAGTGCAACAGGTATCAGTCGCTGCAGCTTCTTTGTTACAGTAAAGGCTCCTTTGTTCTCGGTCCATACAAAGAAAAGCAGCAGAAAGCAGCGCAAATCCACAAGGAAGCAACTTTTTTCAACGGCCGAAATTATTATCACGAGATAAAACACATTTTTCATCTAGATTTTTAACCTCCAAAGTGTAGAATAAGCGTGTATTTTCCTTTTTTTCTTTTAAATAGATAAAATCCCGCCGGAGCACGTCCACATAAATAGACAGTCACTAAACTACGGAAGCGTTATTTGAAACTTTCATTTTGCTTTTTTTTACGAGGTGTCTAAAACATTAAAAAACTGAGTTTACATGTTTTTTATGAAGTTTCTTCATCATGTGAAGGTGTGGCCAACAACTTGTTTGAATTTGCTGCATTCCATAGTAGCCCTACCCTTAAACTTTTCATGAGGCAACATCAGACAATTTGCACTCACAGGACTATTTAGTTGTATGAAACCAAACTATTTGAGTGTTCTTTAACACATTTGGTTTTGTATATGTTTATTTTTCTAACTTTCTACAGCTCTTACCAACTTTTACACAGCCTGACACACCTTCAGTGTTACTGTAACCTAATTCATCAAAGAATATATCACTTCAGTTTCTTTTTTTGGGTGCATTTTTCAGCAATGTGCTAATTTTTTGCACTTACATGCTTTTCATTGCCCCCCCCCCCCTTTCTTCCTCAGGGGGATCTGTCCTTAGGTGGATTTTAACACCAGATTAACCAGCAAAGCGTTTTCTCTCGTTGGAGGTTAAGGAAAAGGGAAATATGTGGAAATCACACGGAAGATGTACAGACTCACCTATCAAGCTGCTTTTAAGACGCAGAAGAGGGATTAAGAGACTGTGCAGTTTCCTCGTGGGAGAAGGTGAAGACTCATCTCACAAGGATTTAAACCTCAGAAACGGCAGCGCCATGGCGGGATGCATTTTAGGCACGCTTTGGAAATCGAAAAAACTCATGGAGACGCTTTAAGGATTATCAAAAAAAAAATGTCTAGTGTGCCTCTCCACAAGACAGCGTCCCAAGCCCCAAAGTCACCGGGAGAGCAGGATATTGCATCTGTGATCCTCCTCGGCCCTCCACATGGTAGGTGATATTACTTTGTGCCGGGATGTCGCTCTTGTTCAAACCCTTGTTTGCAGGGATGCCTCGCTCACTTGGAAGCAAACACCAGCGAACACACACAGAACACCGACATGTGTTTCCCAATTTCAGTTGAATTTTTTGGGTCGAGGCTGAGTTATCCTGACGTGTGGCTATGTATGGTTTCCTTTTGTCATATCCCAAGTGCAAGCATACATTTAAGAGGAATTTCTTTAAAAGAAATCAATGCTCCGGAGCCTTACAACCATCTTATGATGTCATCTCGATCACCATTGTTCAACAGATATGAAGTCAAAATATGCAGTTTGATGTTCATACTGTTTGTTTTTTTGAAAACGGAAGCCACAATTGCACGAGTTGACCTTTCACACTTGCCGTAGACACAGTGAGAGACACATTTGCTATGAAGCGCCTCATGAACATGATGAGCATATTCACTGCTACTAGTTCATTGAATGTTGAGCATTTATGATGGATTATATGCATTTTTCTCACCACTACATAGACATTACATACATTTCCTCGCCTAATCAAACATTGTATGAAACTTCATTGTGTTTAAAGTTGCCCTTTCAGCAGTTTAGCTTCATTCATTTGTTCAGCGCTCCTGTGTTACATGACATCTGATGGGTGGTACAGTTGACCCCAATCAGACACAGAGAAAGTACCATTTGTCTTTGTGCCTGTTTTCATGAAGCAGTGCATTAAGACGAGCCTGTTTCATCTCAGAAAATAGTCATGAGAGATGCAGGAAGCCTTTTTAACCTGTGCAGGAACAATATGTGGGCGTGAGGTAGAGAGAGAGAGAGAGAGAGAGAGAGAGAAAGCAAGACTCACTCATCAGTGATGTCATTAGGAGCCAATGAGAGCGCACAGAGGTACTTGCCGGCGTCCAATGCTCCGCCTCCGGCCCCTGTGCGCGGCAGCCCGCATGGTCCTGCAGCATCACAGTGTCGCCATGCTGCAGAGACGGAGAGGCAGCGGTGCCGGGATGTTGCCCCTTCGGCTGTGTGCTCGGATGTTACAATAATCTTCCATGTTCGCGCAAAAAAATAGCTTGTTTATCACCGGAAAGCATAATGCACGGAGCAACCTGAGGGTTGAAGAGGCATTTCTTTGTTTCCATTAATGACTATACACCAAAAAATACATTGGCGCTTGAAACATTCAATTTGAATGAGGGTGAAGGAACAACATCCAGACGGTAGGGGTGGGAATCACCAGAGGTCCCACGATACGATATTGTCTCAATATTATCACGATATTATCACGATACTGTGATACATTGCGATATATTCCATTTTTTCCACCGCAAATTGTCCCCCAAAGGAAAACTTTGTCGCCAAAAAGATGAATATAAATTGATTTTATTATTCTAGGACCAAAAGTTTAGAATTTATTAAATAAAAGATCGATACTCGGCTTCCGTGTATTGATACCAGACAGAAGTTACATCATTTAAGTGGTGATCTTACTGATATTCTCTTCTTTATGTGCCAGTACATTAATGTAAGCTTTAATCGGCTGACTTAAAGAAAGTGATTCATCTAGAAGATTACACGGGAACGTAAGATTGATGTCAGCTTACAGTCAAGTTGCCCCTCCGCTTGTGAGAAAGGAGAGTTTTTAGGATGGGGGGGGAAAAAACGCTCTTTTGGAACAGGCTCGGCCAGTAAACGACTGGATCGCCGCGAATGTGGGTCAGGAAACACTGTGACACGCAGGTGGGATGGATGTAGGTCAGCGGTAGAGAGCGCGGGCGCTGATGAGTCACGCAAACACAACCAAGAAAAGCAGGGCCAGAGGATGCGAGGGCGACGGAGAGCGAGGGAGGCTCGGATGTCGACACGTGGCCAAAGAGTTCACGCAGTGCATTTCATCATGGCCGCCGTGGTCGCACTTATCTGAACGTCCGCTTGAGCGACTCTTGAATTTTCCGACCTTTTCTTGCCTCGTTGTCGCGGTCGCACGAGCGCGATTAATGCGTTTAACTCTCGGTTCCGACGTGCGAAACGCTCCGCGAGTTAAAGTCCGCTCACAGCAATTTCGAAAGCTCTACAACCATTCGGCCCCTATTATTGAGCCTGTACCTATTCCACTGTGGATTACAAGTGTGGATTCAGTCCAGCACCCAGTTAATGAACATGTGAGTAAAACAGAAACATCAGCTTTAGCATAACTAATCATGGAGACAGGCCTAGCACTGAGCTCTTAATAGGCATTGCGCGGTATGGTTTTCTGCTCCAATACAGTGAGCTCCACTGTGTGCAGCTTAATTACATTGCTTATCTGTAATGCTATTATCAAGTACAGTGCAGTTTTCATAACATTTGCCATTCGGTTGGACGCTTTATGAGAGGAAAAGCGTTTACTTTTTTTCGTACGGATGCCCGATGGGAGTCGAGCTTCGGAAAAACCCCGTAATCCATTGAGTTACATGGGACAGCATTTGCACAGCAATCTGTGGCATCTTCCAGCTCTGAAGTCTCAATATCCCTCTAAGCTGGGATGCTCATTAAAACAGGCAATGGGTTTCCGTACACCATCTCTGCCTCTGCAGCATATGCACGGCTAAATCTGCGCCGCCGTAATCTCTCATCCCCATCTGTATTTGCGATGACGTTAATATTAAGCACTTCATTTTCTGGTGAAGTCTGATTAGGACCACAAAGTGCGTTACAAAGCGGCGCGTCGACGCCGACGCGTTCTGGTCTTTGTCGTTCTTTTTCTCGTCGGCCTGATGTTTCCGACTCGAGCAGGCCTGCAACATTAAGGGGCCTAGAATAACCAATCACTACCGTGAGGCTGATTCTCTCAGACGTCCTGTGGTCAGCCTCGGGAAAGCTATCAGGTTCACTTGTACCGCTCATTGCGCGGCGCTCGTGGGCATTACATGGAATCACTACAATGCATGAGTGTGTGTGTGTGTGCGCGCTTACTGGGGACATTTTCTGCTTCATCAAACAACTAAATTACAGCTAACACCAGTTAAGAGCCCAATCTGTTTTTCTGCCGTATTTAAATACACATGAAACCCCCGTTGACCCATCCATGACTGTGTATGTAAATCATACTATTTTTGCACTCCGACACATGATGTTTGATGCTACAAAAGGAGCACGGACAAATACATTGTGTCTGTGGTACGTTGCACACAAAATAAAAGAGAATTACCCCAAAAAAAGGCTTTAAAATGTGCGTCAATGTGCCCTTTGTGTATATATACCACTGACTCATGCAGGACACTGCCCCGTGGGCGCCGTACAGTACATTACAGTGCAGTAAAACGTTGGGCCCGGCATCGCTCATCGTGACGACGGTCCTAATTCTCCAGGCTACAGGCATTCTGTGGTCATCCTGTTGCAAACTATCAGAGCTTAGTTTCCACCACTCGGTGTCTGTAGCCGCGAGATAAGTTAACGGGGGGGCTCTGCTGGCATGCTAATACGTACCCGCACTGGGGGGGAGGAAGGGGGAGGGAGGAGGGAGGGAGCAGGAATACATTATTTCTTTATGACTGCGCATGAGGCCGAGAAGAGATAGAGAGGGAACATAGGGACACGAGGAAGGAAAGGAGACACAAGGGGTGAATGATGGCTGGTAAAGAAAGGATGGAGAGAGAGAGAGAGAGAGAGAGAGGAGCAGTGAGATGGAATGAGAGGAAGAGGATAAGATAAGAAGACATATAGTCAGCTTTACAGTGCTCTTCATATCTGCCTCTTCAGTTTGTAGTAATTCTCTCACCATGACGAAGTGGGTAGTCGTTTCATGTCTGACTGTGAAAAACACAAAGTCCTCCAGAGCTTCCTTATTCCTCACAGGCGGATTGTTTTCTTTTCTTTTTTTTTTCGCAGATAGGTGACATTTGAAAGAGCGATGAGCTCATGCACAACAAAAGGTTTGCTTTGGCAAATAGCCGTGCAGATACATATATTTTTGTTTACGGCTTTGACCTGAAAAGCATTCAGCCTGCATCCACCATCCAGTGACCTTTTCCAGGCATTTTGTCCCCGTTTGAAACATCCAAATCTCGCAATGAGAAATAGTTGCCGGATAATGTTTAATAACGGTGCAAACAAGAAATACTGTTCGGTGCTTTCAGTGCGAAATGATTTTGATCTCTGAAGGGGAAAACGAGGACAGGACTCTGTCATGTCGATTGCTTTTTTTTTTTTTTAGTTATTTTACATTTGGGTTTTAAATGTTAATGTGTTGTTTTGTGACACACAGTGTGTGTTTTCTGCCCGCTGCACATTTGCCCGCCGGGATGTGAGGGAAGTCGAGACCGAACGGCAAACAATGGCATGACAAATCAGTCGGAAAAAAAATTAAAAAAACCCATAAAGGTATGAGGCCGAATCAGCATCCACTGGATGGGAGCTGGCGTGGTGTGTCGCGCAGCAGGACTAACGGCCCCTGAAGATATTGCTTTCTTCTCCTCCTCGCCCAGGTGCAGCTGTAAGGACGGCGTTCACGACGAGAGCTTCAGACAATCGTCTGTCTGTTACAGGTCAACTTATTACCTCCGTAAATGCACAGCGTGTCGCCGTCTGGGGACGGACTGATAATCCCTCTAAAGACCGGGATTTTATCAAAGGCTAAATCTGCTCCTTATCGCACACACACACACACACACACACACACACACACACACACACACACACATATATATATAATCACACATAAGCACGCACACACACACACACAGGACAGACATGCATCAGGAATATCCACATGGGATCACACAGACAGACCCACTACACACACACGCACACACACAGACGCACACACACACACACACACATACACACACACACACACACACACACACACACACACACACACACTGCCTGGTGGACAGACAGTCACATGTGTGAAGAGCAGGGCTTTTATCACAGACAAATCTGTTTTTGTCTGGTTGTTAGGAGATTAAGAAGCAGAGGTTTTATAGACACACAAACACACAAACACACACGTACACACACACACACACTTGTCATTAGCGGATGAGCAGTGGCTGAAGGCACAGTGCCGTCAAGTGACACCAGCACAGCTTACCTTTAACACTGAGATTTACTGCGGTTTAACACGGCCATCAACACTCAGGGAATCCTTTCGCCGACAGCTTTTATCGTACGCGCGTATTTCTCTGTTTGTACATCAAACTCTCGATAGATCTCCTCTTTAATCACCGCCGGTCCATTATGGCGCTGCCTCTTCCTCAGATTTCTTTTGTTGTCACCCACAATGGCTACATCTGTCCAGCTAGTTCACCAGCGAGTCAAACAGGCTTCTGCAGTTTACTTCATTTTCGTCAAAACGGTCCATTAGATGAACTTTACGAGGAACACCAGGCCTGAGTTTGTGCCTTTGATAATACAATCTCACCCCGAGGCGTCAAACCGTGACACTCTCATGTCACTTTTACACCTGTCAGTGATGGCACGTGATACATGCACATGTTTCTTTTTAAAATGAACATAAGTCTGTACAGAAATTAAGGCTAAAGCAACAAAACCAACTATAAGTTGAAGAATATTGTGGTTCACGTTAACTTGACGGACCGCTAACTTGACACTGAAGTCCTGTCTTTGTCTTTTTTTGTGTGTCTCTGTATTTGTCTTGTGTGGGAGTCCATGACTCGCTGCTACGTCGCTGCTTTCCTCCATGCCCGGTTATCCCTCTGACCTTTTCGCAGCCGAGAACAAACCTGTTTGAGCGAGACTGCGATATGTCAAGCCTCCCACAGTGGGAGGATTAGGATAACTGCCCGTGGCTCTTGGCTTGTTGTTTTTGGTTGACCCCCCCCCTACGCGCCTCCGCACTTTTTGTTCTCCTCGGATGCAGGTGTGTGTGTGTGTGTGTGGGAGGTGTGTGTTGCTGATGACAGCGCCTCAACTCCAGTATCACACGGTGGGACTGCACCTGGCTGAATTATCTGCTGAAGTATCGTGTCCACCACCTACAGAGACGCGACCCTTTGGACTTATGTTATAGCAAGCAGGCGCTGCCTCCATCTTACCCCGACCAATACTGATATGGATGATTCATCTCCTTTGTATGGGTTGAAAGTAGCGTAGCTAAACTGCCATTGACCTTTGCAAAAGGTCAACTTACCTTTGCTACCACATATTCATACTTCATACCAGGGGTACGATACAATATCGTCACGATACGATATTATCGCGATACATTGAGTATTGCGATATAATGCGATTTATTCAATTTTTTTCAACCGCAAATTTTTTCCCAAAGGAAAACTTTGTCAGCAAAATATAAATTGTTTTTATTATTCTAGTACCAAAACATTTAGAATTGATTAAATAAAAGATCAATACTTGGCTTCCGTGTATCGATACAATATTGCCACGCAAAATATCGCGATACTATTCTGTATCGAGTTTTTCCCTCCATCCCTACTGCATACTTGTGCATTGTCATTATTCTAACTCAGTGCTGTGCAGTTGTGTATAATTTTAGCAAAGCAACAGCTGAGTTTAGACAAGACAGAGAAGCTGCTTACACCCTCTTTCTACTCGTAAAGAAATCTATCGTAATGTTGTGTCATCCTTTCCACATTTCTGGCAGACAGGAAATAACATTTCTCGGTTAAAGGTGTCAGGTAAGTGGCATCTAGCGGTCAAGCGTGTGTCTTGAGCGCTATGGCGGCCTTCAGGTAACATACAAATAATTTTAAAAAGACCTTTTTTGAGCCTGTGTTTGGTTTGTCGTAGAAAAAACATGGCAGTGCAACGTGGCAGACTCATTGAAGAGGACCCGCTCAGTTTGTGGACTCATTTCCAAGGTGAAGATGTCATTGTTTAAATCATTTACTTTGTACAACAGAAGAGAAAGATCAAAGGAGAACACCAAATAATTTACAAGGGGATAAATGCACGGGGGAATAGCTGAGAATCGAGGTAAAGCCATACCATAATGCATTTAAAGAGCACAAAGTCCAATCCCGCTGCCCTTGAAGTGTCCCCCTTTAAAATGTCTTCCTCTCCTTTTTTAGATGACACAATACAATCCCATATTTTCTGTCTTCAAGCATTTTAAATTCCTTTTCCTTTTCGAACAGCTTGGAAAAAGATAAATACAAAACCCGTTTGTTTAACGTTGATATTGTATCGGCCGAGGATAATGCTAATCCGCGGTAATGTGGCTATTTGAGAGCTTATAGAGCTATTTTCCTGGAGGTATCGCGAAGAGCTGTAATCTTGTTAAGATAAAGCTGCCAGATTATAGTGAGGTGACATATCAGTATTAAACAGCAAGCATTTTGACTCGAATACCTAAAGTAATATATCTTTGTGTGCATTTATGTGATGCTATATGTTGGGGCAGCGATAGCGAGCAACGCAATCCAACATATGATCTTTTTCTTTTTGCTAACACCTTGTCAGGACTATGCACTATATGGTTGACGAGCACAGAATCAGATCTGTTTTGATGGAGGTATATTTGAGTTTAGCTGGATGTATTGTGATACATCAGATTATATACCCTGTAAGGTTAGCTAGATATCACACTTTAAACCATCACCAGGCTCCAGTCTCTGCTGCAACCCTTTCTGTATTCATGCAAACTCTCCATCCAGGCATGTCTGGTTCTTCAGATGAATATTACAGCGTGGGATGAAGAGCTCTGCCTTCCTCTTGCTCATTGCTGTATCTATTCCTTGGAGAGATAACTAATCACATGAAGACAGCCAGTAATGGCAGCCTGGCAGCATCCAGAGCAGAACAACATGCCTACTGGACCAGGATTTGTTTGAATATGTTCGTACACGATGCTCTCAGGCTCCGGACTGTACCTCTAGTTTTGTTGTTTGTTTGTCTTCTGAGCTCCTTATACTGTCTGTACACTGACCATCTGAGATATCCTCCCTTCTCAGATGCTCTTTTTTTTGCTGACAGTATGTTAATTACAATGCTGTATAATGGCATACTGTAAAAAGATTGTAAAACGATTACATTTTCTTACAATAATCTTCACCAAAGATCTTTTTTGTCCGGGAATCTTCACGTATGCGTGTGCCATTTATAGCCATGTGATGTGGCTAATGTATAATTCGGGGTTTCCTGGAGGCAGATTATGCATCAGAGTATGAAAGGCTTCCCGTAAGTATCTGCACTGACACGATTTTCTGGTCCAGTGCGAGGCATAATCGTAGTGCCTGGAAATGGGATGAATAAACCCAAATAAATGCCCTCAATAATGTAGTACAGTACTTCCCATGCGTGGAGACAGCCTGTGTGCTGTATCGGGCCCAGTCTCTGATAAAACATGGCACGGCAAAAACTTGATTCCAGGTAAAAAAAAATCGTAATCTTGATCTTTTAAAAAGATCAAGATTGCAATTGCAAGCTGAAGCGTTTTAGAAACAAAATGAAAGCTCCGGATGAGAATAAAAGCTGACATGTTAATATAGCTTTTCATATGAGGTCAGTGCGTAATCTCTGGTGGGAATGTTGCTGAATAAGGCCAAGTCATGCCCTGCTCTGATTATCATGCATCTAATTACTGTGCGTCAGCCGGCAGCCATGCCGCGTTGGCCAGCGCCGGCACGCAAGGTCAAATTCATGGTGCTTGTAACTGCTTTGTAAAATTACATTCTGACTCAAACTGTGTGTGTAGCGTACAGGACGCGTGCCTGTGACTCGCTGACAATCTTGGTCAGTGGATTTGTCACACACACGCACACACACACACACACACACACACAGCCCACACACAGTGTTTGGTATCGCCTGCGGCAATGTCCACAACACCTCGACATTAACGCCGCCGCTCCTATTACGGCTAACCGAGCAGCGCTGAATCACAGTGGACACAAATGTATTCCCAGACAAGGTCAAGGCGTCATCTTCAGCAGAGAAAAATGAGTTGAGTAAGCACGAGTCATGCTTTTTAATTATGCATTAGCCTGTTAGCCTGCACTCTCTGTCAAACATGCAGTGCTAGCTGTCAGATAGCGCTCACAAGGGAGACTTAAGTGACTCTGTAGTTTGTGGGCGAGTTACAGAACGAGTTCACCAACCAAAAAACATGTATCCTAAACATGTACTGTTGTCTAAATCACAAGTCATCATTTTAATTCAACTCTTCAACAGACACTTCCCTTGTAGCTAGTGTAGCGGCGTAAGCTAGCTCACATTCAGGCTAATAACTTGTTAGCAGGACCAATTTGCTCTTTCTAAATCGAAGTGGCTCCACGTAAACACCTTAATTGGCACAGAGGGAATTGACAATGTTCACATGCGACGTAACTGTCCGTTAATGTGACTCATTTACTTTTATTCCAACTCACCGTGTGGCCTCAGACCGCCTTGAGCAACTGGAACCGGCCTCCTTTTGGCTCAAATTAAATTCATTTGAATATTCTTTCCACGTACAAAGTTAATCCCTGTGCACCGTGTGACTATACTCTGCGGTCGCGTTGGGCAGATAATCCACTTCCCGGCTCGACGGCGTGCGCGGCGTCGTGTGTGTGTGTGTGTGTGTGTGTGTGGGTGTGCAAGTGTTTTCATGTGCGCCAGTGATTCTGTGTTCATTTTTCAAGCCTCTCCGCTTATTTGTTTGTTTGTTGTCTCTGTTGTTGTTTGTATTCCGATAGACAGAGACCGCTTTATCAGCCGCTAAGCACGCGCTCTGATGTCCTCAGCTGTGTGTGGTAATGAGAGCCGCTACTGCGGCCACTCAGACACAAAGACATCCAGTGTGGAAGCATGCAGACGCAAGGTCGCTCGCAAATAGGTGCTTACACTTCTCTCCAACGCCCCCCCTCCCCCCCCGTTCCCATTTTAATCCTTTTCTTCCTCTCTGTTTGTCATGTGTTCCATCGTTCTTTTCCCACTCTTCCTCTTTGCCTCTTTATCTCTTTCTCTGACTTTATTTTTCTGTCTGATTCCCTCTATCACACACACACACACACACGAGGAGATGTTGTTGTGCCACAGCAGACAGCGAGAGCACTGAGCGAGCATCCGCCTCCTTCTCCTCCTCCTCCTCCTCCTCCTCCTCCTCCTCCTCCTCCTCCTCAGTTCACCGGCAGTTCACTCGGCTCCACGCTGACAGAAATGACGCTAGACAGAAATGCAAATCTGACGATGACGGCGAGCACGCCAGCCACCAAATGTTAACATTCCTCCTCGAGAACTTCAGCTATACCAATTTGCATTCGCTTGAAAGGGCGACTCCAGACTTTTTTAGACGAGGGGTCTTTGTTATTCTGGGTCTCAGAGGAAAACTCTGTACCTTCGTGTGGTGGACTGATGATAATATGCTGTCATTTTGCGCTGACTCATCTGTCCCAAGAGCTTCGAAATGATCTAAAAATACAGCCAGACAGTGTGTATGAAAGAAAAGACAATGCACTAAGTGGCATCGCTATTTGAAAAGAGAAAAAGTGCATTCTGGGACACACAGTCTCAGCAGAAGTTAGAGCGCCATGCGTCAACTCGAATAATCCAACAAAGTTTTTTCCGCGGCCATCTTCTTTGCAGCGTGGCCGTCTGGTCATCTGACAGGAGAGTTTACAGCCAGTTTCACAGCCTCAGAGCGCGAGCTAAGAGAGTGTGGAGGAGAGACAACTTGTCCTCGTCACGTGGACTATTTCTTTTGTCTGTCGGACTTCGCCCTCACGAGCGTGTACGAATCCCCGCCGAGTGACGCGCCCGCCATCCGTCAGTGTGTGTGTGTCGCTTTCATCATCTCTCACTCTCGCTCACACACACACCCTACCAGCGCTACACCTCCTCTGTCACTTCTTCCATCCCCTCGAGTTACACTTTGACTTTCTTCCCTTCCAGCCTCTCTCACCCTTTTGTTTCATGCTGGTATGTATGCACGGCTGTCTCTTTCAGTATTTGCACTTTAAGTTTCTCTCGCGCCGATGTGGTCCGCCTGTCACAGTCGGGATGCCCGTCTGTCTCTCTCTCTCTCATCCTCACTTTAAAGCTTGATCTCTCCGGCTTGCCTCTCTGGTTGGCTGAGTGTCTGCTTCTATTTCTCTCTCGCTGTAGGTGTCTGGCGGTGTGTCTCTGTCGGCCTCTTCCTCCCACACTCTGTCTGCATTACTGCATTTGAGCATAAATGGCTTCTTTTTAAATCCCCGTTTCTTTCTGATTCCTTCGCTATAGCCGACGCGGTAGTTTCCCAGGTTCTGAAAACAGGTGTGCTACCACTACCTGACTGAGTCACTGTCGATCAGCTGCGTTCACCTGATCTCTGTGAGAGTTTGCTGCTTCAGAAGGTTCCACTCCTCAGATTACTTCTGACTTGCATTGGAAGAATGCTGATTTATTACTTTTTCTTCTTCTTCTCTATCTTCTTTATCTGCACCGGTAGTGCCAGAGGAAGAACACACCAGGATTACAGAGTTGAAAAAAGGGTACTTTAAAGGGGAATTCCACCTAAATTAGGAATACAATATGTTACTCTCATGGTCTGGTAACGCAATTTCATGCATATCATTTTTCAAAGTCACGGCTTTCTGACTTTAACCGGGCTCTGAAATAAAAGCTACTGAACATGTGTAGCTCACGCCGCCGCCTCTCACAAGCACCACACCTGATCAGCTGACGTGATGCACCTGATGTTTTGCACACACTAGATCTCGATGGACAAATTGTGTCGTTGCGTGACGGCTTGTTTGTGTCCCTCGGTGTCCGTGTGGTCGTGTGGTCGCGTCCATGTGTGCAATGTATCCGTCTGTGCATCTGTGCCGCTGCATGTCTGTTCATCTTGCATGTGTGTGTTTTTCTATGCTTGTTGCATGCACACACACACGCACACACACACACACACACACACACACACTGTACTGTCGAGCTGTCGAGTGTGTCTGCGTTTGCATCAGGATCCCAGGCGACACATCGAGTTGTTGACATGGAGTTTCTTTTTCAAGTGTCCAAACCATTGTCTCAATCTGGGGAGCCATAAAACTCAATTTCCCATGGAGGAGTGATCAGTGGTGGTGGGAGGGGGGAGGGGGGAGACGGGGGGAGAAAGGGGGGAGGGGGGTATTTTGAAGTCCAAATGTTCTTATCTCATGCACTATTAAGCGAGGCAGTGGGGTGTGTGGGCAACGTGGTTTAGAGTCCGTCTGTCACAGCCTCAGGGTGTGTTGCTTCGGGTGCACACACACACAGACACACGGACGTATGCATATGCATAAACACACACACACACACAAACAGACTGTGACACACACTCACACACACAGGCTCACCTCTTCCTCTCATTCCCTCATTTACAGGCACAAGTATGCGCAGCGCCTCAGGGGTGTGCAGCTCTGGTCCTGTTCGGCCTCGCTGCAGGTCAGAGGGGTCGCACAGACTTTCACTTCATTAATCACATCTGGGAAGTTAGACGCTTTCTTTTTTATGTACGTGTTTCCATATGCACTTGCCCTTTATTTGACTCGAGGGTGTTGTATGGACTCAAAGCTGTCTTTTCATTATTCATTTTGACTATAGAAGTGATGTCATTGAGAGAATGGTACATATGTGTGGACATGTGTTACATCATATGTGACATATGTGAAGGGAAATGTAGTTAAATGTATGTTTCATTCATACGTTTTAGTGAACTATTTTGACTTTTCAGAGCGCAAACACCCACCAAAGCCTCAAAGCGCTTCATTTCCTAATCCTGCCTCAGGGGAGAGTCGTGTTTTCTGTCACTTTTCATTGTATTATTTCTGTAACAGAAATAAACAACAACAACAACAGTTGACTTTTTGTGTGTTTTTTTGTCGGTTACGTGTCTTCTTCTGGTGTTTTTTGTCTTTTGTCATCTGTGACAAATGAGTTCCTTCCTTCCTTCCTTCCTTCCTTCCTTCATACCTACCTACCTACCTACCTACCTTCCTTTCTACCTACCTACCTACCTACCTACCTACCTACCTACCTACCTATAGGGCGATGGTGTAAAGGCAGTAACAGAGTGTTAATAGTGAGTGTACCTGTATAAACTCATGCTGTCATCACCCACCTTCAGCCTGAGAGAGACACACCTGAGAGAGAGAGAGAGAGAGAGAGAGAGAGAGAGAGAGAGGCTCTGGCAGTGCGCTGTGTTATCAGAAGGCCTGCAGTGAAACTGATGTCACACTGTGAACACTGCGCGTGTGTGTTTTGCCCTTGACTGTTGGCATTCCTGTATGCTCGGAAATACTGAGGGTTTCTATGCCGTGTGTGTGTGTGTGTGTGTGTGTGTGTGTGTGTGTGTGTGTGTGTGAGAGAGATAGAGAGGGAGAGAGAGAGAGAGAGAGAGAGAGGTTGGATCAATAAACTAAAAGTTAAAGATTAGCGTTAGAGAGTTTACAAAAATAAACTCTTTCTCTTCAAATTCACACACACACACACACACACACACACACACACACACACGGTGCATGACGTCAGTGGGACAGCACCACACTCACACCTCGCAGTTGTTCACTGTCGTTGGCCAACATCAGGTGTTTCTCTCTCAAGGTGGCGGGTGTGTGTGTGTGTGTGTGTGTGTGTGTGTGTGTGTGTGTTGGGGGAGAGAAAAGAGTGAGAGAGAGAGAAATAGGGGGGAAGGGTGTATTTGTGTCTCTTTGTGTGAATGCCAGGAGAAGTGATGTTTGATGTGTGTGTGCGTGTATGCTTGTGTGTCTGTGTGTTTGTGTGTGTGTGTGTGTGTGTGAGTGTGTGTGTGGCAGTGGGTGAGGGGTGTATTCGTGTCAGCACGATCAACATGGAAGCAGGGGAGAACGGAAGTGAAGGATGTCTGAGCATATGTGACTGTGCCGTGTCTGTGTGTGTGTGTTTTTCTGTGTGTGTGTGTGTTTCTGTGTGTGTGTGTGTGTGTGTGTGTGCGCGGAAGTCTTTTCCATGTGGACATTTCAAATCTGAACACTTGCTCGCTGTGTGTTGCAGAGAAGTCAAGGGAGGGCACTGATACGTTCACACTGTATTAGCGGCCCCCTTGTGGTCGACACCGTGCAGCATTTTCCTCCACTTTGGCGACACACACACACACACACACATACACACACACACAGCAGAAATGTCGCACAACCTGCAGAGTCATTCATCAGCTATCAAGCATCCTCCTGCGTAGTGGATCCCTCCATCCTGCCGGCTTCAGCTCTGGACCTTCAGCGTCCAGAGCTTCTACTTTTCTTCCCAGGTTATCCAGGACAGTGTTGTTTTTTTTGGGACCGTCACACAAAAAAACTCTTGCACACACTTGATGTCTCCTTCGCCGACGGAACGACAGACTGTGTGTGAAGCGCTAAGTGAGCAGAGGCCTCTCTCTCTCTCTCTCTCTCTCTCTCTCTCTCTCCGACAGCCTCTCGCGGCGCTCGCCAGCAGCATGTTGTCTTGGCGGGGGAACTGTCCTTTTTTTCTTTTTGCACAGCGAGTGGTACCGCTGATCAAATGTGTGTGTCTGCGTCTGTGTGAGTGTCTCTACGTGTGTGTGTGTGTGTGTGTGTGTGTGAGAGAGACCAGTGTAACTTACAGTTAGTTCTGAACAAGCGGCCGAGGCCTCGATGCTCTCGATGAGGACGGAGGAAGCGTGGCGTCTGACGTGATTTGTCATCGAGGTGACATTTAAACTCTTCTATTCAGGCACCGAGGAGCGCGGACATCTTCGTATACACACACACACACACACACACACACACACACACACACACACACACACACACACACACACACACACGTACACATTGATACGCATCACAACACTTATTCCCATTACTCAAATAGCGTGAGGAGGTGAGCCAAGTCTTCTGACAGACCAGTGAACTCTAAAGTGGTTTTTTATCAAGAAAGCACTTTGAGGAGGAGGAGGAAGAGGAGGAGGAAGAGGAGGAAGAGGAGGAGGAAGATGAAGAGGAGGTAAACAGTTGATAGAGGTTCCTCTCTAGTTGGAAGTTTACCTGAGCGTTATCTTTGGATCAAGACTTTCCGCTGACCCGATTCCAGAAAAAAAGAAGAAAAATGGTTGAAAACACATCACTTTAAAATGTGTGCTGGACAATCAAAGACTTGAGGAAGAGGGAGAGAGAAAGAGAGGATGGAAAGGAATAGAGAAAGAGAGGATGGAGAGCGAGTGTCAGTGAGGTAAGTGATGAGTCTGAAGGACTTTTAATCTCTTGGCTTAATGTTTGTCCTCCTCTTACTGTTGCCTCATACTTTTCATCTGAACATCTGAAAAAAGACAATAAAAGCAAATAAAAACAGAACAACACACTTGTGTCACATCGTGCTTTGTCAGACCCCCCCCCTCTTCTTCTTCTTCTTCTTCTTCTTCTTCTTCTTCTTCTTCTTCTTCTTCTTCTTCTTCTTCTTTTTCTTCTTCTTCTTCTTCTTCTTCTTCTCCTTCTCCTCCATTCTTCTTCTTTCTTGTTCTTGTTCTCCTCCTCCTCTTCCTCCTCCTCCTTCTCCTCCTCCTCCTTCTTCTTCTTCTTCTTCTCCTCCTCTTCCTCCTCCTCCTCCTTCTCCTTCTCCTCTTGCCCCTCCTCCTTTCTTCTTCCTTCTTCTCCTCCTCCTTCTCCTTCTTCTCCTCCTCTTCCTCCTCCTCCTCCTCCTTCTTCTTCTTCTTCTTCTTCTTCTTCTTCTTCTTCTTCTTCTTCTTCTTCTTCTCCTTCTTCTCCTCCTCCTCTTCCTCCTTCTTCTTCGCCTCCTCCTCCTTCTTCTCCTCTTCTTCCTCCTCTTCCTCCTCCTCCTCCTTCTTCTCCTCGTCTCGGCGTCTCAGCAGAATTGAGCGTTGAATGTTTTTTTCCGGCCGCTCTTCATTTCACGCTCCGAAAATAAAACGTGTTTCAGGAAAAGCAAACCTTCCTCTCATTTTAGCGAATAAAAACTGAATTTCTTCATTGATTTTGATTCTTTTTTTTAAACCATGACTTTATTTAAATGCAAATGAAGAAACAAGAGCGCAGCGTTATTTTCCCCTATAGTGCAGGTTTGGCACTTAACATGTACATCCATCCTTCAAAATAAAACACAGAGGAATCCGCTCCACATGAGCGTCATTACGCGACGCTCTCTCGGGGATGTGGCTTTTCACTTACGAAGAATCTGCATTCGCCAAAAGCCAAGAGCCTGAAGTTGAGCCCATTAAATGGATCCAAGTTTTTCCTCGGGCCTCTTTTCAGTCCAGCAGGTTTTTTATTTTTTTTTACGAGGCTTCATTTCACTGACTCACTGGCAGAGCTGAGCAGGGAAATCCTTCTCTTCACGGTCTAGTTGTGATGACTGATGCAAATATGCTGCTGCTGAGTCCAGACACTGACACCATCATCACACTGACCCAGAGAGAGAGAGAGAGGGAGGGAGAGCGAGAGGGAGAAGGAGAGAGAGAGTTGTTCCATGTCACTTATGACTTACATTTATTTTTTGTGACTCCACATGTTTTTGAAGTCTTTCCAAAGAGCATTCGAAGCTTTGAGCCCACGCACGGCGGCCCCCCTTATGATGTGGGGAAGCGGTGGAGAAATGTATTTCGGGACGTTTGTTTGGACGCGCACGAAAGGAAGCGAGCGGCTTCAGATCCTCCGTGATGCATTTTGTGTGTTTTCTGTGCGACCGCAGATGAATTTTCCCCCTTTGCTGTACTTTCCTAGAACGCACATGCTGAAGCTGTTAGCGCGCGAGCGCCCAGCTCGGCCATCTTTTTGCCATTAAAGCCGCGGTTTGTTAAACGGTGGGGCGCGCCCCTCTACTGGGGGCCGGAGGTATTACAGGTGGGGCGTGGGAAGGGGGGTGCAGATTTTATTTTTTATTTTTTTTAATGAATAAAGATATTTAGTGCAATTATAGCCACAATATGCTATTTTTTTCCTGCCAAACATTTGTATTTGAACTTTATTTACATTGTTCAATTTCTTACCAGTGTTCATGCATGTGGAGACATATTTTCAGTATAGAACATGTGCGTGATGCATACGTGTAAATTACTAGATTTAACACATTTAATGTGGAAATAATAACACAATAAGATGCATTAATGTAAACATCTTTTAAAGGGTCTAAAAGTCACGTGACCCTCTCTCTTTATCATTTATTACTAATGTTCATGTGTGTGTGGACATTATTTCCGTATAGGACGACATGTGCACGAGCGTCATGCATGCACGGTGTAAATTACTATAATTAACACATTTAGTATGCAAATAATACCACAATAAGATGCATCTTTCCTACTTAAACAGTAAGAAAATAAGTATCCTGTTTGCCACATACATAGAATCAGAAAAATTGAAATATGTGGATGTGAGATTTTGAAGACTAATAAAATATAAATAAAAAAAGATGCATTTTTCAAAGGTTCTAACTCTCTCTCTCTCTCTCTCTCTCTCTCTCTCTCTCTCTCTCTCTCTCTCTCTCTCTCTCTCTCTCCCTCTCTCTCTCTCTCTCTCTCTCTCTCTCTGCGATGTAGGGTTAGGACTCCCCTGTTCTTGTTTGTATTCCATGTGAGCGGCGCTGGCCTTACTGCTCGTTAACCTTTCTTAAAAAGACCTGCATGTATTAATAACGCTCAGCGGGAAAGGTCAATCGATGTGTGTGTGTGTGTGTGTGTGTGTGTTTGTGTGTGTGTGTTTGTGTAATTGTTTGTCGCGGGGAATGCTGACGCGACCTATAGGGGCTCTGGGTTCAGACGCTGTCTGGGCCTGCCGGTGAACCGCTGAGGGTTTCAATTGAATTTGCTCTTAATAATTAAGCAGGACGGATGGTTTGATGTTGCGCTGCGCTTGTGTGTCCCGGGCTGCAGAGCAGAGGGGGAAAGATCTCGCTAATGATATGTAATCAAATGTATTGTGTGTCATAATGTGTGTCCGTACTGTTTGATTAAAAATAGCCTCGCTCAGCCATTTCATTCCCAGTGAAAAAAAAACAAACAAGCGCTTTGACCCGGTGGTCAGTCATTCATTTATTTTTCTATTCAGTTATGATATTAACAAGATTACACATTCATTTGCACAGATCTCCTCTGCCCACTGATTTATACGGCGCGTATAGTGATGAATTATGTAATTGAATTTAGTTTGACCTTAAGGGATACTATAATTAATGTAAATGTGTACATCTGACCAGGTTAAGGGCTTTGAATCGATGGCCTCATTGAGACGTTGCATGCTGAGTCCAGGTTGACCTTTTTAGCGTGGCAACGCTGCGAAATGTGGCTCTAAAAAAAAAAACAAGCCGAGTACAAACTAATAGCTCCTCTCGTGTTTAATAAGATATAACGGCTTCATATGGAGACAGTAAAACGATGCAATATGAGATCGTGGCTACGACAGCGACGTGAAAGTGTATTGACTTGAGATGTTGAACTATTTCCTATCACGTTGAAATGTCCTCGGGAAGGGAAGTAATAACTTTATGAATGATTTGCAGTGTTCAAAGACTTTGTCACCCAAGTATTGTGTCAGGTTTTAAGGTCTTATCCCTCCTGAGCAAACATTTACAAGTACATATTTATGCTGCGTAGTCGGCAGGGTGAATCTGTACTGACACGCATTTCACAGCCCGACTCGTCGTCTCCCCGCCGTGAGAGTTCGGTGAGCGTGGGCGGTCAAACACACACCTGATGCTGGTCCTTGTACGTCCAGTGAAGCGTGACATCCCGCCTATTAAAGCCCAGAGGAGGTACAACAAAGAGCACCGCGAGGTACGCGATAACAAATCGTGTCAAAACTGCCGCTTGCACTCTTCAAGTATTCACAGTTGCAACCGAAATGAATAAATAATTCAAAGGGGGGCCTTCTTTCTGCGTCCGTGGAGTTCACCACCTGTGGTGAAATCTCAAAAAGAACATAGGTTGTGTACCTCTTTTTACAAATATGATGAATAATGAAGCGTCCTCCTTCAGTTGTATTGATTATCAGCCAGCAGAGCGAGGTGAAAAGAACAGAGCGAGAGTTCAAGACTCGACACAAACAGTGTATTTGACTGTCGGCTCGTCCGCGGCGGACCGACAGGTTGGATGTAAATGATTCACTCCACCGCGGCCTCGGCCTCCGGGCAGAAGCGGCGGCGCCCCACAACTGCTAGTTTCTTGCAGGTTAAACAAAAAACAAACACCTATTTGCCAGCTAAACCAGTTTGTTGTGCCAATCAGCGACTTTGGCACGTCGCAGCTTAGCAGCAGGCGCGCTAAGTTCAGCTTTCATTTAATTGCGCCTCACCAAAAGTCCCCATTTTTTCATGGGTTCCCAACCCCTGATTTAGGAAAACAGCCGACACGACCCGGTGCAGATGAACATTTCATGTTGTCTCGGTGTGTGATTTCCAATCTGACGGAGGCCTGATAACGGCGACATTGCTGCTACTCATTCCCTCAGATCCCCCCCCCCCCCCCCCACACACACACACACCGCCTCAGACTCTGCTAATCAGATTTCTCTGGTTGGGTTATTTATCATCGCCAGCTCTGACTGTGAGTGATGCTCGGCTAATGGGTTTAGCATTCAAATCTGCTGGCTTGATGCGACGGAAATCCCAACAAGGATTGTCATTCCTGTGGCGGCGGCGGCGGCTTCAGAGTGGCGTAAATAAGAGGGAAATGATATTGGGGGAATATGTATTCATGGCATGGCAGACATTTCGTTCAATTTGTATTGATTTTAACCCGAGAACTCTAACGTTAAAACTTGAAGTACTCTTCTTTTATTTTCCCCTATACAATTTATCCTAAAAAGACTTAAGGCTCAAAATACGGTGAAAAATTAGGGAATTGTCAATAAAAAAGGATTAAAAATATAAATAAAGGAGCTATGAACTTGTTATTTGGTCCACATGTTCCTGGGACATGTGAGTCTTCTGTGAAGGAAAAGTCTCCCCTCAATGTTAAAACTCATCCCGAAAACACTATCACACTCTCACTAACACGTACCTGTAGGAAAAAATAGTGATCTGACTGGAAAGACACGCCCACCTTCAATAAGACACGCCCACCTTCAATGAGACACAGCCATCTTCAAAGAGACACGCCCACTTTCAATGAGACACGCCCACCTTCAATGAGACACGCCCACCTTCAATAAGACACGCCCACATTCAATGAGACACGCCCACCTTCAATGAGAGACGCCCACCTTCAATAAGACACGCCCACCTTCAATAAACAGGGGTTAAAGGTGTCAAAAATAAAAAAAGGAGGCAAAGAGGAAGGGATTTAGAAAAGAAAGAGGGGAAAAAATTCAATGTTTATGCTTAAAATGTGATAAAAAAATCACAAATATTAAGTTGTCCATCCATCCACCTATCAATATGCACTACTTGCTTTGCCCGCTCTTCCTTTTATTTAGGTAACGGGACAAAGAAGATTAGCGTGACACACAAAATGAGAGCCAGGAAACGACCAAAAGAACTAAACAAAGCAAAGTATCAAAGAGAGACGCTTCTCTGATCAATGAGGCCATGTGAAGTTGAATGACATTCATGCTTCTGGCAATAATTAGAAGTCACAACCCAGCAGCTGTTGGTAACTTCTGTCCTCCGTCTTGTCTTCACGTGTGCGTCCGTGTGGTTACATCACGCGCTATCCGGTCATCAGACGGGGCCTCGCGCCTTATTGTTCCCCACAATCTGCAGCGCCGACGACAGAGCAGTGAATTATAAGCCAGCTGTTGGTCAGCCTCCATCTATTTTGTTGTTTGGTTGTGTGATGTGTGTAGTGTGTTGTGTGTCAGGAATGTTTCTAATGTTTGATCCGAGACCGTAAATTAACCCGGAGCCCAGATAACGAGACAGTGTGTGTGCACGGGTGTGTGTGTCTGCGGGTGTCAGCCTCTTCTGTCTTCACGGCCCCACCACCTGCTCCATGTAAATAGCTCCGTGTGTGTGTGTGTGTGTGTGTGTGTGTGTGTATATATATATATACTGTGTGATACTGTGATTCAACACGACTCCCTAGTATCCTCGATTACTGATCAATCGGTTTTTGGCATCATCCAAGACAAGTCTGGACATGTCACTTGTTCCTGTCCAAGGACACACACACACACACAGACACACACGCACACACACTTCCCCATCAAGAGTTAAGTGAAAACTGGCGTTACCAGTATGTCCCAGCACATCTGCAGGACCTGAGCAACCCGCTGATCAGGTAGATTTTGACACGTCCTGAGCACATTGAGAACAGTGTGATCGGATCATAACTTGTGTGTGTGTGTGCGTGTGTGTGTGTGTGTGTGTGTGTGTGTGTGTGTGTGTAGTCCAGGCATGTCTAGCTGATGTTATGTTGGGATCTCTATTGACGTCCAACAGGATGTGCGTATCTCGTACTGGTTAAAAAGTAAAATGTGTTTCACAATCCATTTAATCTTTCACAATAAACGTTGGTTACAGATCATAATCGATGTGTCATAGCAGATTCCTTCTTTTTTATCTCTACACTATTTGTTTTAATTATTATTTAGTCCTTTTTCCTTCCTCTTTTTACTTTACTTGCAGTGTCTTTCCTCGTCTTTCTCCTCCTTGAATCTATCAATAGGATTTAATTTCATGAGACAATCCGTCATCACTCTCCAGATTGTCTCCGTTCTCTTGATAGTAGTCGTAACAACCATCGGGGATTACCACATCACGCTGTTAAATAACTACCATACATTACTTATCCGTACATAATCCCATTGCATAATTCAAGAAAACGCTTAAACGGCATTTCATTTTCCCAGTGCAGACATTGTGATCCTCCTTCACATTGATGGGTTGACAAGCTCTCGTGTTCACGTCTCATTTTGAATTAGTGTCTGTTTTTGTTTGTTCACGCGATGTGTGTGTGTGTGTGTGTGTGTGTGTGTGTCTGCGTTATGTGTCTCAGCATGACTTCAAGTCTCCCACTTAGCTTTGCAATTACCTTTTTTTTCAAGCTATGACTAGTAATTGGAGTACGGGGAAATCACTGTTGCACACACACACACACGCACACACACAGAGTTGTGTTTTTATTACTTTCGGGAACATTACATTGACTGACATTAGCTTCCTAAAGACTTCCCATAACCCTAACCATAACCTGTTCCCACAATGTGACTGTAAAGCCTCACGGTATACACACTTTTGCTGCGTTGGCATTTGCGACCTTCGAGCATAAATCCCACTTAATCAGACTTATGTCCCCACAAGACAGGTAAAACAACACACTCACACATACACACACATCTGAGTCTTGGAGAGAGCGATTAAGGCTCTTAAGTGTTCTTTATTATTTAGTTAAAGCTCTACAATGACACTCCTTTGTATTCATCTTTTAAGTTTTTGTTGTTGTTGATCATTTGCTGTAACTGATCCTTTGTGTGTATTTTAAACCCTTTAAAAGGGGAAGTGACACTTTGACAGCTCTGTTTGTTCCGCTGATGACAAATTGTGCAAATACCTTAAAGAGCAATTGTTGTATTAAAAATGTCATTGTTCATGCAGATGCACAGGGGGTGAAGCTCAATGAGTACCATGAAGATTTTCATGTGAATGTAGAAAATGTTAATTACAAGTTACATCTTTTATGATTGAGTGAGTGGGAAGCATCTTTTGAGCATTTGTCAGTGGGCATATGACAAAATAACCCTTTACAGCTTGAAAAAGTAACCAAATATAGATTTTAATTAAGGATTTGACATTTAAAGCTGTTTCCCACCTCGCACATTATTTTGTCTAAAAAAAGTCACACAGAAATTGTATTAATAAAAATGATTTCAGGGCTTTTTATAAAACACACATCCCTGCGAACATTTGTGTGTGGTAAAAAATATTTGGATGGACCACCGTTTCCATTTGGATTTCTGCCTGAGGAAATGTATTGTATGTTTGACCAATGAAATCCTTTGTTTTGATCGATGGCGTCTCTCCAGGTCATAGCTAGCTTGCGGCCAATGTGGGGAAACATTTTATTAATTTGGTTACAGACAATATTTTGTGACAAACACAGCAACAACTACCTCAATTACCAAATATAATGGCAATAAATAGCTTGAGATTGCTAATGATATTATATGTTGGTCTTGGAAACAGAGTTCTCCACAACAGCTCGGGTTAAACTAAAATATGGGCTCCGATGGGTTTATACAAGCCCTTAGACAACCTATGTCTGGATATGCTTCTGTTGTGTGAAGTGGACTCAGCTGTTTCAAGTCCTCCTTGCAACAGCAGGAAGACTTTAAAGTAACCCATCAAGAGGCTCACGGGTGGTTGACAATGCCAAACTATCTTTTAGTAAATAATAAGAGCACTTGAATATAAAACAGTGCTTTCAATGTTAAATCAAAAGAATACTTGAATTGAAACACGATTGGACTATTATGGGTCTTGTACTTGTGATGAAGACAGCGCAGGCAGAGCATGCACACTTACAAGCTCATCATTTTGATGGGTTTTTTTTTAGTCCATTATTTTTTTTTTCGTTGCCTTTTTTTTGCCAACGAAAAAAAAAAAGTTTCTGAAAAAAAAGAAGTTTCCGAAAAAGTTTCCGAAAAGAAAAAGTTTCAGAAAAAAAAGTTTCCGAAAAAAAAAAAGTTTCCGAAAAAAAAAGTTTACGGGAAAAAAAAGTTTCCGAAAAAAAATGTTTCCGAAAAGGAAAAGTTTCCAAAAAAAAAGTTTCCGAAAAGAAAAAGTTTCCGAAAAAAAAAGTTTCTGAAAAAAAAAAGATTTCCGAAAAAAAAAGTTTACGGAAAAAAAGTTTATGGAAAAAAGTTTACCGAAAAAAAAGTTTACCGAAAAAAAAGTTTACCGAAAAAAAAGTTTACCGAAAAAAAAGTTCATGGAAAAAAATTCCGAAAAAAAAAAGTTTATGTAAAAAAAAATTCCGAAAAAAAAAGTTTAGGAACAAAAAAAGTTTACAAAAAAAAGTTTCCGAAAAGAAAAAGTTTCCGAAAAAAAAAAGTTTCCGAAAAGAAAAAGTTTCCGAAAAAAAAAGTTTCCGAAAAAAAAGGGTCAGAAAAAAAAAGAAATTACGTAAAAAAAAAGTTTATGGAAAAAAAGTTTACGGAAAAAAAAAAGTTTACGGAAGAAAAAAATTACTTAAAAAAAAGTTTATGAACAAAACAAGTTTACAAAAAAAAATCTTTTTTTTTTGCTCCGAATTTTTTTTCTTTTGCTCCGATTTCTTTTTTTTTGGGTGGCGGAAATGGGCTTCCATAATGATCAGATCATTATCACACCTTACAATATACTTTGGCATATATACGTTCAGTCATTATTCAATGCAATGGGAGTTATTAAGCACACACACACACACACACACACACACACAGAAAAAGAAAGAGCGAATTCAATCATAGCCTCGGGTTTGCTTCACCGGTTGACATATCTGAGAGTCAATGAAACAGATTGGAAATTAGAAGTAGGTTAAATAAAAGTCAAATCCCTCTTATCTCATCCATCTATGCTATCTCTTCCTCGGCTGTAGTTCACTTCCATCTCTTGCTCCCTTTGTGACTGATTTCCTCTCTCATCAAAAGCCTGTCTTAGTTTAGAGAAGCTCTTGAATGAAGAAAACTTCAAGCAGTAAATGTACACGCTGAGTGATTATCAGCTGCAATCTGTCACCAACGCAGCGTCGCTAAACTGAGATTTATTTATATAAAAATGTCACCAGTTCTTACTTTAATACAGACTTTGACAGACTCCTGGATGAGCATTCATCTCCTCATCTCACAGCGCAGAGTGACAAAAACAGGGACAAAGTCGGGAGACAGAAGGAGGGATATCAACTGACAAAAGTTATAAAAGTCACATTTATTTCAATTACAATGTCAGAGAATGTCACTTTAATACAATTTCTGACAGATGAAAAAAAACTCCCATGAGCTCGAAAAAAGAGAGAAGAAGAAAGCAATAAATGCAAAAAGAGAGTCGCAGAACAGAAGATTCATTTATAGGAATTGCCACGATTATTACCTTAGACTTGTGTCTTGGTTTGGTTTCCTATGGTGAAGCCATGTGTGTGTGTGTGTGTGTGTGTGTGTGTGTGTGTGTGTGTGTGTGTGTGTGTGTGTGAGAGAGAGAGAGAGAGAGGACACAGACAAATCGTGTGATTGTGGCCATGGTTGTGGCCATTGCTCAACTGTGAGTCTGTGTGTGCGTGTGTGTGTGTGTGTGTGTGCGTGTGTGTGTGTGTTATTTTGTGACAAGAAAGCCACAGATTATTGCACATGAAATGTTATTCATACAAAGCAGCTCTGGCGTGACTATCCCCCCGCTACAGAACTCAACAGCCTACTGGAGAAACACAACAGAACAAATCTCAGAGAAATAACAGTCTGCAAATCTCACACGAGAGATTCTCTCTCAAAACCTCCCCTCATTTCTGATTTGATTTCTTTTTTCTTTCTTTTTTTTTTCGAGGGAGATGCTCGCTGCAGTTGACAATGAAGGAGTTCCTTTAATTAAAGAAAGGATCTACATATATGTGTGTGTGTGTGTGTGTGTGTGTGTGTGGAGACGGGTTACAGTGCAGTGGGACTCGTGTGCTTCTTGAAACCCAGAAATGAAGAGAAAAAACATTAAGTGGATGAATGTATTTTTTGATAACACCCACAAGCTGGTACTGTTCAAATAATTTGCAGGTTAGAATACTCATAACATTCATACATTCCCTTTAGTTTTTGTAGTTTGCTAGCTCATAATCCGACACATCATGTGAGGTGTTATTTTGTAGTTCTCAATATGTTAGCATTGGAGGCTATGAATATAGCTAGCATGAGCAGACAATGGGGCGAAAAGGTTCATCAATTTTTTACAGTAATTAACTGAAAAATGATTCTGGGGATGTTCAGAGCAAAACCATGATGTCACTGCACCAAAGGCAACTTTAAATTAGTGGCCAACATGTAAAGAAAAAGCAGTTTTACCTGAATGTTTTCTCTAGTTTTGCTATGCTAAGAGCGACCTTTCCTCTCTGAACAGCACAGACACTCACAGACTCCCCTCACATTCATATATCCTTTAAATTCTACTCTATTATTCGTCACGTATCTTTAAATGTTTTATACATACGAGAATCAGAACGTTAATATAGCAGCAAACACCTACTCGCACAATAGTGCACGCGAGTGTCTGTTGGCTAGCCCCACTGGCTAGCTAGTGGTTATCAATTAGCATGCAACTGATATTTGATTCTGGAGTAGACGGAGCGCATTTTATGCTGCAAACAAAACCATAACTCCCTTTACCGATATATTAACATTTACTGCCCACTGTGCCTCCTCCACATGTGTGTGTGTTTGTGTTCTGGTTGTGTGATAACCATAAACTTAAGCGGGCGACGTCACTGTGACTTCACACATTGGTTTGTGTGCCACGATTTTGAAGTCGCCATCTTGTCTTTTTTTTTGGAAACCAGAAGTGACACGAGAGGGTGGAGCTCAGTGCATTTCATTTGACATTACATTTCTTTTAGCTGTCGCCTTTATCCAAAAAGCGCCGCCGCCGCGGTGCCGACCTCTCAATAAAAAAGTAGCCGTGCCCTGCGCTTGTTGGCTGCAGGAATATATTCGGGCTAATCATGACAAGGACTCTGTGTTGCATCGTAGTTCCTGCTTTGCCTGTTGGCATGTCCTGTGGAAGAGGGAACAATGGGCCCTGTCCAACATTGTCCTGTAGCACCTCTACACATTATTGTGCGCAATCACATTTCCCCGCATTGGAGACAAAACTTGTGATTCACAAACTGATTTTAAACGCTCAGGACTTGACTTTTGGAACATTGGGGACAGCGGCGATGTCATTGCGGTGAGGAAACTCCCACAAACAACCAATCCTCGTCCCAGTTTACCCCAATGCCTTTCTGTTTCCTCCCTCTCCTTCATTTTGTGTTCCTCTCGTTCTCTCCACCTCCTGCGTATCCCTTTCTTCTCTCGGCGTCGGAGTCGTCCTTTTTCCTGCTTCTATCCACTTGTCTCGCGTCTGAGCTGGATCCTGTTGTTTTTCCTCACTTTGTTTGCCTCTCCCTCTTCCTCTCTTTCCCCTCGTTGTGCTCTGTGATTTCTCCCATTCTGCCGTTCTGGTTTTGTCTGTTTAATCTCTGTGATCTCTCCGTGAGTTGTTTATACCTCCTAAATGTGCCACCTCCCCTCACACTGACTCATTTTCCCTGAGTAACAGTGCAGAGAGAAATGTATTCATTTTCATGGCGCTCCGGCACACTTATCTTTTATTTCCCTCCAGATTATTTTTTTATGGCAGTTCAGCTTTGTCAGATGTTATATGGTGAGAGGTAAAGGTAGACTAGGGGAAGCGTTTCCTCCGTATTCTCCCTCTGGTGATGTTTTAATGCTGCGGTTTCATGTCTTTTTTTACTGTTTTCTCCTATTTTGAGTTTTACTGCCACGCTGGAAGTCTTCTTAGATTTCCTATTCAAAACAAACACAATCGCTTATTTTCTGTACGGTGAATTGAATAATAAGTATTTTTATCTGTCGGTTAGCTCTCGGCTGCATTGAAAAGCAAGTAAAGAACAACCTTGCATGGCTCATCGCTCGCAGGAAATTCTTGTAATACATTGGTGCAATAACAAAAGGGCCCAAACTGTGCGAGACATTTTCCTTTTAAATAAATAAGATTTAAATGTCATTTTTTTATTTCCTCTCAGCAAAGTCCTTGAACGGCAGCTAAACAAGTGGCGGTTGCCAAGCGACATGCGAGCGGTAACTTTTTGGGATGGCATGTTCATATTAAAACACATATAATGTGGTTCATATCTCTGTTTGTACGTTTCAAACCTGCAAAAAAAAAAAGGTTTTTTAGCCCATTAAAGCACAAGAATAGGAATAATCAATATTTTTCAAATTCTGATTGACTCGAGAGGCGTTAGAAGTGCGCCATGCGTACTAGAGAAACATCTTTACTGGACAGATGTGAGCTGTGATGCAGTCCAACACTGCAGCCTTGGACATGAAGGAAGAGAAAGAATGGCCTCTGTTGTCTCCCTTTGACGCTTATGATGCCTTCGACTCTTTAACCCCAACTTTCATTGGATGAAAGAGTTCCCCTCGCTGTCTGTCTCCTTCTCCCATTCGCTCCCTTCAATCTGTCATACACGCCGGCTCCATCCATCCACACACACACACACACACACACACACACACACACACACACACACACACACACACACACAATGCCGTTCCCTGCTCTCTCAGTGCCTTCGGGTCATTTTCAGTCGGTGATTGAGCGGACTGTGGAGCTTGTGTATGTGTTTGAAACAGGAGTAGCGGGGAAGGAGAGACTGATCCAGTGAAGAGGACAGGGCGAGCGAGAGAGAGAGAGAGAGAGAGAGAGAGCCACAGGGGGGAGAGAGAGACAGATGCGAGGGCGAACGAGAGGGAGAATTGTAACCGCGAGACATCGCCTTGATGTCGATCCGGCCCGCCGCCGACCTTCCATCCACCTGGCATCTCTTCCTTCCTCGCCGCCTCCGGTCCGACCTCTCAGCCTCTCTGAACTTCTTCCTCTCTGAACTCCGAGTGAAGACGATCACAACCAACGAGTCACTGACGACGCCGTGCATCCATGGCTGTCGACTGAGTATCGTAAGGTGGAGCAAAAGTCCTCTTGCAACAACAAGGCGCCCATTAAGTCAATTCATGAGTGTGGAACTTTTTGAAGCCGTAATCTCTTTATATCTCTCGCATATCAATCTTTCTCTCCGTGCCTCAGCTGTCCAGCAGCCCCCTCCATCCTTCCTCTACTTGTATTCCTTCTCTTCCACCATGTAATTTGAGAGGGAACACAGTGAGAAAATCCCCCAGTAGTCTGACCCAGCGATGAACCTTTGCTTCCTTTGACAGATCGCTGCAACACGAGCCTTTCATTTCATCGTCGGAAAAAAAAAAAGTGTCTCTCTCCTCCCTTTTTTTTTTTTTTAATGTGTTGTGTCTTTCACCGCAAATGGAAAAAGATCTAGTCCAGTGCCATCAACGTGTGTGTGTGATATGTGTGCCTCAAGTGTGTGTGTGTGTTTGTCCACTTTGGTTGCCATTGATGTATATTGTCATTTGTGTGTCTGTATGGGCGGCCCCATTTGGGAGATAAGGTTAGCTGTAGCGGCGGTAAGGACGAGCGCAGGAACAAAAAAAGGACCCGCTTTGGGCCGGACGTCGCGAGAGGTGTCGCAGACAGTTATAATGATTCATATAGCCGCACTTTAAACACCACTTACTGAGAAAGAACACCCTGAAACGCACAACGCTCTCCCAACAGCCTGTGTATTAGAGTCAGGCCTTTTTTTTGACTGAGAGACATTCGTTTCCATTTCCTTACAATTTTTTGCCAACTTTGAAGTAACTTTCTTTTTATATTTCATTTCACAGGCACTTAAAGCGTGCGCAGGCGGCCCGGCTATGTCGAAAAAAAGAGCAGAAAAACGGACTACCGCACACGTGCAGAAGGGGGAGGGACTTCATCCTCCACTCAGGTACATTAATCCACTATATCTTTATGTGGCATTGACTTTGCTGCTATATTAATGCTCTGAATGTTAAATACAGCTCCTTTAAAAGTTCTTATAGTCAGAAATACCTTGAGAATACAGTAAGATGTGGCTCTGTGGAAATGTTAAATGGATCCACACAAGACCGGAAGGAAATCCACCAACTGTCTATCATAAGTATTTTTCTTTTAACATTACGGTGAATTACCTGGTTATCGAAAATGTTTTTTTTTTAATCATAATTACCATCACATCATCGGCAAAAGGGCGAATTGAAGTATTTCCATTAGTGCGACGATAAGGCCCATTATAAATCTTTGTCGGGCCAGTGTGAACATAACAGTCCTTTTGTTTTGGACAAAATGAAAGGTTATGGCGATTGAGAGCGAAATTAAAGGTGATGGATGAAATTGAGTATTTCCTGCATGGAGGGCATTTAAGAGATTGAGATTGTAATCATCACTGTTGTGCCTGACAAAGAGTCAAATGGGCACGGGGGGTCTATTGTGTAACGGTAATGAAAAAGTAAGGACTTGACATTGCAAAGGTTAGACTTATGGCGAGAGTGAAGGAAGGAGGGGGGGGGGGTACAGATAGATGGATGGGATGAATGGAGGCGAAGGGGGCGGGGGATGATGGAGGGAAAGTGAGGGGAACATGGGAGGGAAATAGAGGGTGAGGGGGGAGATAAGAGAGAGCTGGAGGTGGAGGATTTGAGAGGTTTCAGGAAGGTCAGTCATTTGACACAGTTGGCTGCGACCCTGACCGCTGGCAGGATGCCCAACACACTCTCTCTCTCTCTCTCTCTCTCTCTCTCTCTCTCTCTCTCTCTCTCTCTCCCTCCCTTTCTTTCTATCAGTGACACAAGTGAGTGATACAAGAAAGTGTGTTTTTCCGTGCGTCTCCCCTCATAGAGCCGTCTCTGTCATTGTTACATGAAAGTAGACTCCCTCTCATTTTTCTTCTTCTACTTCTACTTCTATTATTTTTGTAACGATGTGTGCAGCGTAAACGGCAATTTATCTCCGTGAAGGCCGCGTGTCTCTCCGTCTGCGTCGACGCATTCAAACCGACCGTCTGCTTGAAGTTTGTGTTTCCAGTTTGTGTTCAATCACGGTGTCCAGGTTCTCCGCCACCGTGAGCTTCTCGTGTAAAAGAGGATTTATTGCTTGATTCCAATGACTTTGATTTGTTTTTCTGTTACAATGAGCAGGAAGAAGAGACGGAGGAGATCTTGGTTGTGAAAGCTCAGAGTGAAAGGGCCTTTATTAAACGCTGTACATTGTTTTTTGTTGTACGGTGGTTCTGTTTATAACCAAAACAAAATGGCAAAATGGCCGACTTATTGAAGTCAGCCATTTTTTTCGGTCTTTTTTTTTCTTCAACCTCATATCGTGTGATTGGGACATTTTGGGGTGCCTGATTATGTTCATGTTTTGAGGCCACAATACTTCATTTTCCATTTAAAAGAGTTTATCTTTTGCCGTACAATTAGGAGGACGCGGCTGCCATCGGGGCGGTTAGCGAGCGCTCCGTCCGGCAGAAACTGTAAAAGAACAAAAAGCATGATTGAAACCAAGAGGAAACGAGTGAGAGACATGTGTTGGCCACATTTATTGACCATCAATCGCCGGCGTGGACGGAGATTGTTTTTGATTCAAAACCCAGAGTTTAAAAGGAAAACATTAATCTCAGTTTCAGCGGTTACAGGTGGTTAAAATACGGCTTTGAAGTGATGAATCCATACACATCTTATAGCTGCTGTGAAGCCTTTTAGCAGTGAGTCCACCAGGAGCCTCAAACTCAGCTACTTCCTGTCTCCTACAGCATTGGAGATGTGCTAATTTATCTACTTTTATTTTTGGTTAGGACATTTTCTTTTATAGGATACAGACTATTTCACAGCAGCAATGTTAATCAAACACAGACGTACCCAATACCAGCAATAAATGCTGCAGGAACCTCCGGTATGTACTCTGCAAAATACCTAATAAACCATCACTGATGTAATAAGTTACACCTGAGCTTTTTCCTGCAATGACATGTCTGCCGCGACTGTGTTTTTGGAGAGTGAACATTTCTATGAAGAGAGAGCAACAAGCAAAGAGAAAGGAGACATAAATATAACAGGTGAGGAAGCAAAAGGAGAAAAAAGTGGTGAAATTTAGTGTTTGCATTAAGGATACTTGTTTCCTATGTCAGAATAGGCCTAAGTCGCTCAAGTTTTGAGAGTTCATGACCTTTTGCCCTTTTTAGGGGTCAAACGGACACACACTGTGCCATTGGATGTATTTGTGTGTGTGTTGTGATGTTTTTAGTGAAGCTCTGACATCCACTGAACCCTAAAACCCTTGCAATGCAAAGCCTTGACAGGCATTGCTTAGGAAATTGTGTGTCTGTGTGTGTGGTTTGAGAAAAGAAATAGATACGTCTTCAAAAAAACAAGCAACACCAAAGGCAGCATTCAAATATACGTCCTAATTTGCACACTTGCGTGAAGGAGATAGTTTTTGCTCGGTGTGATCGCTGCGCTGCATCTGGATGGCTCATGTTCCCCTCACTCGTTAGAAACATGTCAGCGTTTGTCACGTGGAGAATCATTTTAAAGTGGTTTCATTTTGGAATCCAACCTCATAAACCTGTCTGTGTTCATCTTCCACAAATGAATGGCATTTCTGTGTCTTTTTGAAGCAGGTAATCTGTAATCTGTAATAGATTACACTCTGAGAGTAATCCTCCCGGCCTCTTTCACACTATAAATGCTTTTACGAGCCTCCGGCCTTGTACAGTGTGAGTCTTTCATGTGTATAGGGCTTTCAGCTGTGTGTCGGCTCTGCCAATAAGACGTGCTGTTTAAGACTTGGCAGCTCGTCTTCGGCCTCCACAGCAAATGGTTTGCAGCTGACTTTAACGCACGCCGGCTTTCAAACTTTTCAAAATGTTTTTTTTTGTTGCAGCCCAAACTTTTTTTTTTATGAAGGTAGAAGGTCGCTGACCTCCAATGTCCCGTGTCCCTTTAGCGCCGGGGCGAGATTCACTAAGTACGTCCAAAAATAATGAAAAGGAGCCATTTAATCCCCCGAGCTGCACCTTTAAAACTGTCTGACCTTCTGTCAGAGAGGAAGACATCTGTGTGAGAGTGTGTGTGTGTGCGTTTATCGGCAGTGGTGGAACTTACCTGACATAGCGTAACCACATTGGAACACACACACACACACACACACACACACACACACACACACACACACACACACACACACATATGCACACACACACTTTGTGTTTTAACAAGATAAGCCTGCTGTGCTTGTTCTCTGTAAAATTGACAACCAATATATATCAGGAAGGGAAGTCATAATGAAGATAATAGGGTGCTGTGGACATGTGTGTGCGTGCGTGTGCATGTGTGTGTGTGTGTGTGTGTGTGTGTGTGTTATTTTGTGACAAGAAAGCCACAGATTGAGTGGGGGGGAGGGAGAGATAGAGAGATGGAGGTGAGGAGAGTGCAAGCAGTGGAGAGCTGCATTTTAATTATTTACAGCTGAGCAACTGAAACTCTCTCTTTCTTTTCTTCTCTCTCTCTCTCTCTCTCTCTCTCTCTCTCTCTCTCTCTCTCTCTCTCTCTCTCTCTCTCTCTCTCTCTCTCTCTACCCTATAATCCAGAGTTAGGTTATAAACACAGTTAAAGTTTCCGTCTATCGTGCTCAACCTGGGTGGCCAAACTTGTGTGTTTGTGCGCGTCTGTCTGCACGTGTGTGTTTGCCTATACGTCTTTTTTTTTGTTGTTGTTTGTCGATTTGCATCTCTGCCTGTGGATAGTTTTGCGGCCGCGCTGCGACCTTTCACGACCCAGATTGTGTTTGTTCCACCGCCCCAAACCTTTGTTTTTAAATATTTTTTTAGTCAGAACAGAAACAAAAGACAGTGGAGAACAACACTTTGTGTAATGTGAACTCTGACTCCGCTCCCGCTGGCTCGTCCCACCACCACCACCACCGCAGAGCAAAGCAGTTGAGGTGTCTTTGGCGGAGAAAACACACTGCTGATACCTCACATGCAGCTGAAAGAAAACAGTCACATCGCTACGAGTTGCAGGGTGGATAACACATAAATCGAACGGGATAAAAATACAGAGACACGCCGTGCGAGAGGAACACATCGCAGTGGGATGCGTCTCCGGTATCTTTGTTTTATCACCGTTTTCACACCTGCTGTAAAGTCTTTAAGAAAGAGGAGCTGTGGGCATCGTCACACACGCTTTTGAAGAAGTCTCCGGTTGTAATAGGACGACTATTTATTCATCCCTTTACTCATATTATGGTTTTTATTGAGGTCAAAGGTCGGGACGGGCCGAGGGTGCCGCAACGCGACCTGTCGTCTTCACGCTGCTGATGAATAATTCAGGGTTGGGTCTTGGTTTTGTCCTCGTGCTCTGATCCCCAGTGTTCAGGATGTTGTTGGTTCGAGTCGGTGATCAGATCCACACGGCTTCATCCAGACGCTGCAGCTCTGACCCGATCCAACGACAACGAGGAGGCAGCAGAAATAGAAAAGGTGCAGCGTTGAAACTGAACTTAGAAACCCTGACTGGAGGTCGCAGCCAGGGTTTCTCAAACTAAGGTTTAGTCTAAACCTAAGTAAGTAGTTTAGTCTAAACCTAACTGAGTAGTTTAGTTGTCTAAACATAATTGAGTAGTTTAGTCTAAACATGATTAAGTAGTTTAGTTGACTAAAGCTAACTGAGTAGTTTAGTTAGCTTTAGTGTGTGTAAACCTAACAAGTAGTTTAGTTGTTTAAAGCTGAGTAGTTTAGTCGTCTAAAGTTTAAACAACTAAACTACTTTAAACTTTTGACTCTAAACCTAACTAAGTAGTTTAGTTTTCTCAACATAACTGAGTAGTTTAGTTGTCTAAAGCTAACTGGGTAGTTTAGTCTAAACATAACAAAGTAGTTTAGTCTAAACATAACTAACTCGTTTAGTCTAAACATAACTAACTTGTTTAGTTGTCTAAAGATAACTAAGTAGTTTAGTCTAAACATAACTAAGTAGTTTAGTCTAAACATAGCTAACTAGTTTAGTTGTCTAGAGATAACTAGGTAGTTTAGTCTAAACATGACTAAGTAGTTTAGTTGTCTCAAACTAACTCTTTTAGTGTGAGTGCGTCCTCCTCGAGCTCATCACATTTCTCGGTCGTGGTTTTGGTTCTTTTAGCGGATATCCTTTTGTTCTTTCCTTTGAATGAACCGCTTTGCTCACAGTTTTGCTAAATCTACTTTTGTTTGCTGGGAGTGAACGTTTCCGTCAGCATCGGATGACAGACACTGGTTCCCAGTGTCAGCTGGGCTGCTGTGTGCATAGCTGCTGACTTGTTGGAGTAAGACGCTCGGATATTTGTGCAAAACCAGAGCTCAGTGAAACAGTGGGGCCGCAAAGTCGTACGATGTCTCTAGATTAGCAGCTCTGTGCCGTTTGAAAAAACAACAACAAACAAGCAAACTTTTTGCTCTTCGGACAAAATCCTCCATTGAAATAGGTCACGCGTGGTTAGCTCCTTCAACTGAAAGTGTACGGTTAAAATAAAGGAAACCAACACTAAATATGAACATGTTTAAAAGCTACGCTGCAGATCCTGACAGTGGATTTCTGCATAAATGTATTTGATGTGTTTTTAAATGATAAAGTACATAATCTTTACATGAATCAAATAAGTTAAAGCTGCAGGAGTCAAAGAGGGAGGCGTGGTCTAGGAACCCGCTGACACTGCTCTTTAGCTGTGGAGTTATAGAGAGACTCTATATGATCTGTGGGTGGCCTGAAGAGACAGGAGGGTAGTTTGAGCTTGTTCTGAGGAAAGTGAAACCAGCCAATCCTCTCAAGTCTTACATCAACATCAGAATGTTATTGATGTGCTCTATTTTAAGGTGAGAGCTTTGAGAGTCTCTCTCTCTCTCTCTCTCTCTCTCTCTCTCTCTCTCTCTCTCTCTCTCTCTCTCTCTCTCGGTACTGTATATATTTCTCTTACTCCCTCTCTCTGTGTATGCATGGAGCATTCCTCTCATTGCAAAACTATGCGAGAAAAAAACAACTAAGAAGCTGACTTTCCCCAAAAAAAGTTAATGATTTAGAAGAGGTGTTGGCAGACTAAATTATCACCTTGTGAAAGGACCCTTTGAGATGACATATCTGCAGCGAAGCTCGACTCCGAGCCAAGAAAGACGGAGCCGAGCTCCACCCAAATCCTCCAAAAACTGTAATGAAGCATGGCTGTTTAGCTCTTTGTCGATGGAAACATGAAAAAAAAAACTGAGAATATCTGATTAAAATGGGTCATGGGACATTTTACACCCTGGAACAGCCATGCAGAAGTGTTTCAACCACTTTTGCCATAAGTAACACATTGTATTTGATCAACTATGCAGAATGATAAAAGCTGAAGTAATGCAGAGACACCTTTTTTCTCTTTTTTTCTCAAGTGACGAATTGCCTGAAAGACTCTTTCAAGGTGTCACTTCCTTAAGCACTTTGTTTCTGCTCGGTTGAATTCAGGTATATGGGGTTCGAGGGGAGGGAGGGGGGGTTAACCATGCAAACCTTAAATCACTTAACCGATGTATTAGATGGTTTCGACTTCAGAGGCTCTTCCTCGCATTCACCTCTTTTGCCAATCCTCCCGTATGAAAAAAAAAAAATCCCGAGATGAAAAATCCCCCCGAGATGAAAGCGCAGAAAGTGAGCCCGGCGTAATACGACAGCTAAATTGACGGCGTTGGACAGACTAAGCTGACTGTTCTGAAGGTCTAATGAAAGGTTTCTTTGAGAGGCCGTGTCAGCAGGTGAATGGAGGTGAAATATGCCGGCTCCCCTCCCCTCTTCTCTTCCCACCTGTCTTCTACTCTCCTATCCCCCTCTACCTCTTTCTCTCTCGGCTGAAAAGAAAGCCTGTCCCTGCTTTGATAGGCAGAGTTATTATTGGCTCCAATGGTGGTCCGAGGGCCGGGTGCACTCGACTGAGGGTCACCGACACTCATCAAGTCTCATATCTATACCGTGCAGTGTTACGCTCGAGGAACTGAGGTAACATACTTATATATGTGTGTACATATTCATGCATATTTATCCTCTAAGTTGAAATCATTTCATTGTGAGTGAAGGTCCTTTCCTTCCATCAAGGACGATGGAAGGAAAGGACTTTTAGTCTTTCTTCTTGGATCTACACACGTTTCAATCGGTCTGTCAGTCCGTGTGTGTGTGTGTGTGTGTGTGTGTGTGTGTGTGTGTGTGCGTGTGTGTGTCATGCTGCTAACAGAGGGAGTTATTCCACTACATCTTTCAACTTCCTTTGATGGGCCTTCTTGATTTATAGCAACATTAAAAGGCTGTTGCCGGCGTTTGCATTTTTATTTTATGTTTCCTCTTCCTTGCATGAAGAGAGGCTATATGACTTATTAGTGCGACAGATTCTGCAGAGGACAGTGTTTTGGTGTGTGTGTGTGTGTCTGTGTGTGTGTGTGTGTGTGTGTGTGTGTGTGTGGAGGGGCAGGTGGGTGTGTTAGGGGCGGATCAGTTAGACTGCAGTCGGTGCTGCATGCATTTCAATGACTCGATATCAAATCTCAAATCAAACTTTTCATGGAAAGTCAAACAGGAAAAATTAAAATGTGCTTTTTTTTTTGTTGCTGCAGATTTAAGAAAATGCTCTGGAGAGCAAAATGGATGCTAATTTACTTTACTACCGGACACATTGGACAGACCATAGGAAATTAAATTACCTCACCTGGATACACATACATAACTACCTTTTTTGTTTATCCAGAATTTCCTGAAGAGAAAACACATCTGCAACGCATCACTGGTTTGATTGAGTTTGACAATACTGCCAAACAGGCAATATATCAAATTGCATTCTGGTCCAAGGACGCAAAGCTTCTTACGTGATCTTTGTTTCTTCAAACTGTGGAAGTGAACACAACGTACGCGGTTCAAACTGCAGCTAAAGACAAAAATGGAATATGACACCACCTTTCATTGGGCCCCTGGGCGAGTGAGAGACAATATGTTGTTCTAATATGCAAATGTTGCATTAAGGATTCAGTGAAAATGAGCGGGTGAGATGATCACACCATTAAAAGTTAGCATTAGCAATGTAGTATGCTAATCAGGCCAGATGGGACCGTTCTGTTTGTGTAAATTAACTCGCTCGACTTCTTTGTCGTCGGGCCTGGAAATGTAAGCTTTGACAGGCCTTTGAGAATGTTTTCCTTGGAAATACACTGAGATATACTTCACCGGCTGGAACATTTATGTTGGAGTCTGTAACTTTAGGGGAAAAAAAATCTACAGGCAGAAATATAGAAATATAAATAAAGTCTCTTTCTTTAAGGCACTGCTGACTTTCTCCCAGTAAAACTAAAACCAGCATCTTTCCCTGAAACCGGCCCTAACCAAGATCTATGCAGACCTAAACATCACTTAACATATTGGATAATGCTTTAGTTCAGCTCTAGTAAACTAATCAGAAATACAGTATTATACATTGTTAACGTGGTAAAAGACTATTCTAGGTGGAAACGTCTGTTTTTTAATAAAATATCTACACATAGTTGTATAGAGGCCCATTTCTGATGCTACATTGTGTTTGCTCATCGCCTTAAAAGACTAATAGGTGAGTAGAAAACCCTTGAATCCCTTGAAAACTCATAAAAAACGTAAAAATCCCTTACAAACCCTCAAAAATCCTTTAAATTTTAAAAAAAAAAACCCTTAAAAAATCCCTTAAAAACCCTTGTGCAATGATGTTAGCACGGCTGAAAACAGTTCTTCCTTTGGCCTAGTTGAGTATCTGGAGCATCACATTTGTGGGTTTGATTCTACTTTCAAAATGGCCAGAAAAACCGAACCTTCATGTGAAACTCGTCAGTCTCTTCTTGTTCTTAAAATTGAAGACTATTCCATGCGATAACTTGCAAAGAAACTGAGATTTTTTTTACCCCAAACCTTTGAACGGTTGTGTATGTGCGGACCCCACAGTGCAAGAGGCGCATCTACCTGCTGCTAAACTATCCAACTCCCTCTCCAGCGAGCGGCTTCGAAGCCCCCCTCACTCATAGAACTGGGGTTACGATATTGAAAACTTGGTTCCAACACACACAAGCTCTTCCCTTTGCTGGATTCCACGGGTACAGCTCGGTGATCGTACACCCTGCCGACCCAACCACACAGATCCTGAGAGACTTCTTCTTTCCAACGCAGGTAGCAGCCAACTCAGGTATACGTGACTGAACCGGGTCGAGCCGCGGTCCAACTCCAAGCTACCAGGAGGAACGCCAGGCTCTGGAGATCCTTTTACATCGTGGTCAAACGGTTCATTCACGGATCATTTGACTTTATACCCCAATATTTCACTTAGTGTGTCTTTTTGTAACTGTTATATTATTCTATTCTAGGAGAAAATGGACCATATGACACTTTTTTTGTGTCTTTAGCAATGGCAATAATTTCGAATTATGTAAGTCGACCACTAATTGTTAAATGCAGGAAAAACAACTGTCTGAACTATAAAGTCAACATATATAAACACCCTCTGAATACTGTCATCATCCTAACAACACTGAACTGTCTCTCAAAGAACCCAGGATCCCTATTTAGCCAAAATCAGTATTAGCTTTCCACCACTGTCCCCGGGCATGTTCTGGCTCTCCGGCTCGATAATCCCGGCCATTTTCTAAGATCCTTAACCCAGCAGCAAGCTTTGTTTTGGGGTTTTAGTCCGGTTCTGCTCTTGGGAGGTCTAACAGCTCATCCCCCCCCCCCCCCCCCCGCCTCACCCACCCACCCTCCAGTCATTTTTTGGCGTGAAGGATTTTTATTTTCAATCACGCTGTCCCAATCCCCGGGACAATTAGAGGTCATGGAGGAGCAGTTTACAGAAAGTGCAGCGCTACAGAATGTTTTTTTTTTTTTTGGAAAGTTGTAACGGTCCCTTGTGTGAGCGAAGAGGCCTGGAACACCGACGTGTTCAGAGACAGAAATAGGTTGCTTATCTTTTAATAATTTTTACTTTCCTCAAAAAATCTTGTTTATCTAAATCCCCCCCAGGAGCCGAGGTTGTCCAAGAAAATTAAATGTTCTGCTCAGACATTCATTGAAATTCCTCACTGGGTCTTATTCAAACTCTGCGATTTGAATGGAATACATTTTCATCTTGCTTGTGCTCATTATCAATCCGCGAGTAACATCAAAGAACTGAGGCTTTTGACACATGGAGGCTGAACAATATCCCACAGTGGGGATACAAAAAATCGTTACTACCTGTGGTATTAATACTTGTTTGTTGAAAAAACAACACATTGTCTGTGTTCCAAAAACCCATTAAGATGTGAGACTACAGTCTCCGCTGCACTAAAGACACAACTGGTGCAACAGATTCCTCACATTCCTTCTGTGTGAGAACATTTGGCCTACATTTTTTTATCCTGCATATTTGTTTAAGACCAGCAAACTCTAACGATATCCAATTAAAACCAATGTTGCTTCGCAGCCATTTACCCAAATCAACTTTAAAGGGTTTAAAATAACCTCGGTGCACTCAGCCACCTTTCATTTTTACACACATTCTTGCAGCCAAACTAAACACTGCTCTCTCTCTCCCTCTGCCTCCCTCTCTCATTATCTTGTCAGCATGAGGTCATTGTCTCATCCATGCCCAATGATGTCATTTCCTTCATAAACAAGTTCAACTTCCTCTCTTGGGCTCCATATCAGCTGAGCTTATCCTGTGAGTGCCCCAGTGGGAGTCCAGCTCAGCTAGACTCTCTATTAGTTTGCATTCATTTTTTGCACAGCAGCATATACTACAAATACTATAGTAACTGCAGTACATTAGTGTTTAGTTCGACAGCGCTTGACAGCATGCGAATAAGCTGCTAGCACGACGCAGAGCCACAAAAGACCAGTTTGGTTGAGTCAAACGTTGTCCCTGGACGTTTTTAAGGAACTGCTCCAGTTCCCCTGACTCACAGCAAGCACAGAGTAAACCAGGGATAGCAGCCGGATTTTTCCCTGGGCTTGTTGGTGGAGTAGTGTTTGTACAGCAGTGTGGATCAAGTGAGCTACCACAAGCTACACACAGATGTCAAACAACTCTCAGGCACTGCAGTGTATGTGGAATTCAACATGCTTCACTTTGACCGTTCGAAAAGGCCGGACGCTCCTGCACCTTGACTCAAGTGGAGCTTGTCCTTCTCTAAGTCAGCAAGGTAAAGGGAATGGTTATGTGATTATTTATTTTTTTTATAGAGCGAGGCACAGCTGTATCCTGCCTGGAACAACATGGGCTGGGTTACCGCATTCGGCCAAGGTAATCGCAATCTAGACGAGCTTTAAAGCTGATGGTTGCTGCAAGGGGGAAAAAAAAACTGTTTTCTTTGCCAAACCCCTCGGCTCTGTGGTTCTCAGGGAAGGTTGATATGGGTTAGGAGTTTAAAAACTCGCTACACACCCTCGTGTTTTAACAGTTTCGCCTCCACCGCATGTGTTATCAGCTGGGGCCGTGGATGTGGGAAAGCCCCGCAGGCAGGATGACATCATGCCTTCTGTATAACTAGATGTAGTTTAACACACAAAAGGGTGGAGCTTGAAACATGTAGGAAATGGGGAAGATTGTTGGAAACAAGTGAAAACCAGGGGAAGCAAACAAAGATACAAAGAGAAACTCCCATCCCAGAACCAGACTGTATGTTAGAGTTGATTTCCAGCATCTCTCATCCTCGCAGTATCCTGTACAATATGAAAGCGCTGTTGACTCTCTGGCCCTTGTATCGATGTGTTTTACTACAGCCTTGCTAAATACATAGATTTTTTTTCACTAGCTTCAAATTGATTTTCGAGTGCTTGCCCTTTAAAAGCTTTGGCTTAGTCAGCTGTTTAGGGTTGGAAATGTTTTGAACAGTTAAAGCTTCTCCGCATGTGCTATCAGTTTAGCCGTAATGAGCGAGAAGCCCAGTGGCCGAGTGACATCATTTATGGTTTAGCGCTAACACACAGGGGCGGAGCTGGGAATCTTTGGAAATAATAATAAAAAAACAACATGATGATATGTTACACAGGCACATCTGAAACTTGAGCATGTTGATGTAATTGCTTTTGATGGTAATACAAACAGCGAGCACACACTGTCTTGTATATTTTGCTGAGTAGAGCGACGCAGGATGGACTTGCCTGTTAAGCACTACGGTTTAATAACACCTCGTAAACATGTGCGGCTCTTTTCAGAGAAAACCCAAAGTAATGCCATTAGATCAGACTAATCAGTTTAGCTCCTTTCATCGTGTCAAACCCGTGATGGAGACTGACATGGTTGCTGCTGTAAGACCTTGCTCAGCTTTTAGAAGAAGGAAGTCCTTGTGAAATTTAAAAAAAAGATATGGGAAAACATAATGTAAAACATATTTATACCACATCATAGCAGAAATGGCAGATTTGATGTATTATTGCCAAAATAGTTAGGTCATTTGTATTCTTACTAAAGTATATTACTCATTTTATATATATGAATATATTCATATTGTAATATGTCAGTAGTTCATGCACAAAATTCTTTACTTATTCATTTTACAATACTTCTCCACAGTTTGAGTTCGGAAAAAAACATAAAATGTGATAATGAGATGTGATTTTCTGGTCAACTTTGAAACATATAATTCAAAGTAAACTCAATTTATGGCCCATGTCTGATATTAATACATTGCTGAGGCCATTAGGACGGAGCACTAGAGCCTCCACCACTTCACCAAGGGTGTTTTGATGAAAGTCATATAAATATAAAGTTGTGTCTCTCCAGCTTGAAAGCAAGTGGTGAACTGCTCATGTTGTTAAAAGGGGGCTTTAGGGACAATGACATCATCATTGTCATCAGCACCATGACCACTGCACTGACCAGCATCACCATCATCATCATCTACACTGCCCTAACCACCACCACCACCATCATCATCATCATCAACATCATCCAGAGCTCAGCACACGAGCATAATAACTCCAAGATGTAGGGCCCCGTTGGAAAGATGACATCAGTATTTCCCCCCTCTCTCTCAATAACTCTCCAGGGTACAACTGGCTGAGCTGAAGAGCAGCGACGTAGTTTCGTAGATGGCGTGATGCGTTGGCATCTTTGTGGAGGATTTGTCAGCTGCTTTGCTGGCTCCGTCTCACAGACAAATGGCCCCGTAGGAGAAGATGACATCATCCCCGTGCTGCGAAACAATAACCGGCATCCTTTAATCCGTTGACATAAAAATTGACATCTGTCTGGAAGAGGGGAGACGTATGGCATCAATGGAAGTCGTTGGCCCCCTCCTGCAGGAAATAGTCAGCTGTTTGGCCGGTCTGGAAAATAAATGGCGGGGATTGAAGTGTTTGAGCAGAGCGGTAGACTTAGAGACACGGTCCGTGGGCTGTGACCGTGAGGGTTCAAACCTTCCTCGTGAAGCGTCGCACACATCGCTGTTTGATGTTTCCGAGTGTGTCCGCGATGTAATGTCTGAAATCTGTTTAATAACCCTCTGGAGGGCGACTTCAGTCTGCCCTTGAGTTAAATTACAAAATTCCCAGACACTGTAGTTGGCCAGTGGTTCTAAAACTGTGGGTCGCGACCCTCTAGTGGGGCACAGAGGTATTACAGGTGGGGCGCAGGGGGAGATGCAGATTCTTAATTGTTTTTTGTTTGTTTTTTTAATTTAAGAATCCTTTATTAATCCCACACTGGGGGATTATTCTCTGCATGTCATCATCTTTAGTAATGAAGCAGCTTTGTGCTGCTGTGAAGCTCTGGGGCTTCAGTGCCTTGCTCAAGGACACTTCAACATGAAACTATGAGGAGAAAACAGGGATCCAACCGGCTTCCTTGCTCATCTTTTTTGCCAAATATGAATTATTTTTTTGCACATATATAACTTTATTTGCATTCTTTTAACCAAGGTGATTGCACATGTTATTAGTTTTGGTCAGATGAAGCAATCTCGTTTACTTGAAAGGGATTTTAATTTTCTTTAATCTAGTAATTAAAAAAGCACGGATGGAGGAGTCTGTTGGGTCCCGAACATTTTGCTTCCTCCAAAGTGCTGACGGAAAAAGTTTGAGAACCACACTGCTGTTGGTCCTGTGTGTAAAACTTGAAACTGATTTAAAAATGGGGAAACAAGAAAGTTGAAAGCATCTGAATAGAATCCTAAACACTCAAACCCCACCATGTTGGTATCTAAACACAGCATCCTCTGCTTTCCTCCACCCTCCAAATGGTTTTGATTTTAGAAACTTAATTAGTGAAACTTGGAAGCAGAAGTGATCGAGGGAATCCTTCAGCTGTGTTTAACTAAAACCACAAGCGCTACAGGCAAAATGAGGTAAATACCACCGGCGATGCTAATGCTAGCTGACTCAAAAAGCAACGTGTAGAACTGCCCTGCTGGATTAGCGCTGTGAAAGTGACAGCATGGTGGGGAATGATGACCACAGTGCTAGAAAGGTTTGTGTTTCTTATCTTGTCAGCAGTTTCCTAAAGAGAGAGTGAGAGAGGGAGTGTGTGTGTGTGTGTATTTGTGGTCAGTGATGTGCCACATAAAAAATGCTAAACGCTCGAAATGCCAGATACACAAGCACACAGGCACCTACACACACAGCTAAGTGGTGAGTTTTCACAGAGAGCTGACAACTCTGTGATGTCATCTTGCTTGAATCTCGCAATATGCGTCAGACGAATGGGGTGAATGGACGATGTCTACATGCATATTGCCACCGCTGTCACTTTAATGGATTTTATAGTAGGTATCTGAGTCATGTACAGTTTACACAGCAGATTATTAAACATGTGTCAGTGTGTGGTTCTTTTTTTGGTGTTAATGAGTCATTTTCAACCTCTCACAAACACACTGTATTGGGTGAATTGCTCATTTTTTTTACATTCTACCTGACTGCAGTTCTCCTAATGGCCACTAAGTGGCGTCTCCAGGAGAACGAGGGTATAATTACTGAAGGGTCTACACTTCTGCCTTGATACACAACGTCAACTCAAGTTTTCAGATAAGATTACACACTCAAAAGCTAATATTACTTCAAATGATTGTCTTGAGGGGGATTTAGAAACATAGCTATGATAAGATATTCAGGCACGAAGAGAAGAGGGATTAGAAGCCTGATTGCTGAGGAGTCTCACCGTATCACTCCTGGCACACTTTAGTCACTCCAACCAGGCCCCAACCGTCCTACGTCAGAACATTATTATGATTGTATTAACTCTGTGGTGCTGGATGAAAATGCTGGTTGCATTCAAAGATTGACTCATAGCGGTTAGCTTGATGAGCTAGCACTTTTGATAAAGGGGCAGACCACGAGGATCTACTTGTAAAGATTAGGGGTGGGAATCACCAGAGGTCCCACGATACGATATCGTCACGATTCTTAAGTCCCGGTACGATATTATCACGATATAGCGATATATTGAGTATTGCGATACATTGTGATTCATTACCTTTTTTTCAACCGCAAATTGTCCCCCAAAGGAAAGCTTTGTCAACAAAAAATCAATTTATTTTTACTAATCTCGGACCAAAAACGTTTAAAATTGATTAAATAAAAGATGGATACTTGGCTTTCATGTATCGATACAATATCGCCACGCAAAATATCGCGATACTATTCTGTATCGATTTTTCCCCCCACCTCAAGTATTATGTCTCTGTCCAGCTTTTTTTCTTCTTTTTACAGCATACCAATACAGTTAATAAGATCAGGGAGGTTGTGAACAGTGTACTCTTCTGTCTCTTTCAGGCACAAACAATACTGGGTGGCCGCATATGAGTCATCTAATTCATTCATAAACTTACTGTATGGCTCAGTACAACGTGTTGCATGACATGGGGGCGTCTGGTGGGTTCTCCCATGACCAGGAAGTAGGATGAGTAAACCTTTTTCATTAGCCGGGGACCACTGGGTATCTCCGAGGGCCCCGCGGCGGGCATCACATGTCTGAATCACTGATAGAAAACAAAATCACTCAGAGCAGACAGAGCAGGCGGCGATAGTAATGAGAGCGGCTTGGCATCCCCGACCGAGGACGAGCAGGACGCGGCACGCTGCGAGGCTGACTCAGTCTCTCTCTTGGCGAGGCGATGGCGTCACCGTCTGAATCATGAGAATCTGCCGCTTCAAGTGTGCTGTATACCTTACTCTCTCTTTAGATGTGTCCTGAGGCACAATGCAGCTCAGTCTCTGACTCTCGCGTGAGTCACGCCGGCGTCTATTGAGAGAGGGGAAGACATTGTGTATTGTGTTTTTCGAGTCCTCCAGCTGAATCATTTGGGGATTATACGAACCACGTGACTCATTCCTCGTTTGGCTCAGGTCCGGAGAGCGACTTCCTCGTATCGGATGTGAAAACATGATCCGGGGGAAAAACTCAGGTGGGGTTGATTTGAGCAGCGGCAGTCGCACGGGGAGGCGGAGGTGTTGCGAGACGGCCGACGATCGACCTTTGAGAAGCGGAGAAATCGACCGTGAGCGTTGACGAATATGAGGATACCTGGACTTAATGTTTATGGTCCATATGTGTGTTTAGATCTGCTTTGGTTACATGTTGTTTTATGTTCAGGAGAAGTGTTTCAATTGGACATCAGCATGGCTTTAATGTGACGAAAATGGCACCTGAAGTGCTCGCCTAATCATTTTTCCAATCTTTTTGGAACCACAAGCACAAACACATACACATACACACACACACACACACACACACACACACACGGTTGAACTTGTCTTCCTTCCTGTGGAATGGCAACGCTTCCTTGTTTATGCAGCAACCATAAAAACACAATCAGCCACGAGTCAACACTGACTGACTCCCCAACAAGCCGGATTACTGCTCTAATTGAGCTTTAATAAGCCCTTATTAAACGTCCGCGGGCCTCGTTAGGCAGTTCATTAAGTCATTTCATCCTTTTATTCCTTCATTAAGTCTATTTTCTTCTTCTCTTTTCTTCTCAGGAAGTGTGGAAGTGGTGAGGTCTGGGAGATCACGACCTTAATTCTCTCCGAGACAGACAGTTTAATTAACGCTGGAGGAATCCTCTCCGGCTCCAGACTTCCACACTGTGGGGATGTACTGAGGGGCGATTGGACCGCTAAGGTAAGGCGCTAAGCTAATGTGCTTTTACTGGCTATATACACTAATAACTTTTTTTTTAATTGCAGCTACCGTGTTCCCTGCACGCGTGACGTCATTAGATGTCGATACTGAATGCATAGAACGTGTAATTTAGCCGCGGTTGAGAGAAACACCTGATAATGAACAACTGCGGTTTAATGAAACGGGAGAACAGACGCCGACATGAGGAAGAAGTAGAAAAGTAAATGTGGAAATTCATTGCTCCACTGCAAGGTTTTTAAAAACCTTTTTTGAGCTTTTTTTGAAGAAATAAATCCACACCAACAACCCAAAAAGTTACAAAATGTCCCATTCTTGCGTAATACAACATACATGGAAGGTAATTAGTGCGCTACCTACTGGCATGGGAGAGTATTTCATCACCTGGTCAGCCACGATGTCGCAGGCTCAGACAATTCAACAATGGAAAATGATTTGTTGGAAAATTATTATTAAGTGAAATTGGACATTTTCCCCAGCGGCACACGTGCTGATCTCTCGCGGCACACTGGTTGAAAATCACTGCTCTACTGTATATATCAGACTGGGAGGTATCAAACTGATCAAAGTTACTGACAGAAGGGAAATTGCAACAGACACGTACGTCTGTTGGTACTTCCCCTTCGTTAAACATCCAACTGTGTGCAGTTTCCCACAGTCGACGTGACAGCAGCAGCTCAGTGTGAGGCTGCTGCACCGCTGGTGTTTACACGGAGGCAGTTTACTGTTCAAAACAGGAAATGTTGACCTATTCATTGCATAAACCTGCAAAAACCAAGCCTGACTGGAAGTGAAGAGGATGAAACGGCTGTTTGTTTTAAGTTGAGTTCAGTCTCTACATGATGGAGCTCTCTTCTGTTTCAGGCCTCACTTTGTTTGGCGTTTGGCCCAAATCTGCTTCTCCCTTTTGGTTTGCACTTTGCAATGAACTTTCCCCTCATTATGTCCCACCACAGCGTGCCCTTTTGGAGCAGAGAGGAGATCGCTGTCAGCGGGGTTCACACACGTTTTAATATTAAGCCTCATGAGGACGCGGTCGTCATGCGTTTCAGGACAAATGTTTATTTGTACGCTGAGATTTATCGTGGGTTGAGTAAACAGAATAGAACTGAGAGCAGTAAAGAGCAACCAGATGTAAAGGGACACACACACACACACACACACACACACACACACACACACACACACACACACACACACACACACACACACAGGATTAGAATCTAAAACACTCAAGCAGTCCCTTTAAAGAGTGCAATGCAAACTGTTCACCCTGAAGCTGCACAGTTTAATTAAAGTTAGTTACAGCTGCATGTTATTGTGTCTGCTGTGTGTGTGTGGGTGTGTGTGGGTGTGTGTGTGTGTGTGTTTAGGGGACTTCCAATTCAGAGGAGCTTTTCCTCTTTTCACATGCCAATAAACTGCACTTGAGCCACGTTTTGCTGCGAGCGGTGAAGAAAGTTGTCTTGATCTTATAAGAGAAACAATATAATGCATAATGATGATTCTTTACTTATTGTATTAACATAGTATATATATATATATATATATATATATATATATATATATATATATATATATATATATATATATATATATATATCCAAAAAGGATTACAAATAAATGAATAAACAATCTGAGCAAAAACTGAAGTTGTCTGAGCTAAATTTAGCCATTTATTTTGACTAAAGGTGGTTGTGTATGTGTGAGCGAGTGGGAGAGAGAAATATAGATCATGTGTGTGTGTGTGTGTGTGTGTGTGTGTGTGTGTGTGTGTGAGCCTGCCTTTGCATGTGTATTAACAGTTTGGATCCTGCTGAGGAGACAGATGTTCATGGCAGAGGTAGGCAGAGATGAGACATGTGTCCAAATGTGAGTGTGTGTGAGTGTGTGTGTGTGTGTGTGTGTGTGTGTGTGTGTGTGTGTGTGTGTGTGTGTGTGTGTGTGCGTGCGTGCATGTGTGCATGTGTGTGTGTGTGTGTGTGTGTGCGTGCGTGGATGTGTGTGTGCGTGCGTGCATGTGTGTGTGTGTTGGCATGGTTTAGTGCAGAAAGCTGAGACTTCCACCTTCAGCCATGAAGTGATTGAGTTTCCTGAAGCTTTAGCAGATGTCCAACCTCAGGATCCTCCTCTGCCTCTTTCTGTTGCCTTCTTCCTGTCTTTCTCTTCTTGACCTCATTATTCCACAATGTTCTTTCTGTCCTCCATGACACTTTGTACATATAAATGTACATAAACATGCATATACAGTACACTACATTCATATACACACATGTAGTACTGCTGTTGATGTTGACAATAAACACGCAGAAACACAAGGAAGTGCTGGTTTGGATGTTATGTACAAATTTAGCTCATGTGTTCAAAGACACATGAGAAGCACACACACACACACACACACACACACACACACACACACACCACACAGACACACACACGTCAACTGATTAGTTACACAATTACAACCATGAGTTCCAAAAAAAAAGCAGAAGCTGTCAACTGTTTGTACTTTTTTTGCAAAGGGAGAAATGAAACTTGTGAAGTCAGTTGAGAGCCAGATATGAGCTCAGATGTTTTACACACAACCCAGCACACAAATACACAAAGCTCACAGCCGCCTACCGTTGTGCGCTATGTGTGTTTTACTACTTCAAGGTAAACGCCTGTAAAGGGGTCGCGTTCACAGGCGTTCACAATGTGTCCGGTGGGTCCGACCATCTCTGCTACCTCATTATAAATGAGGAAAATAAAGAATTGGACGCCACATAAACTGAACTGGGTGCTCTCCAGTTTCATATAATTCAGTCATGTCTTTGTCAGGACATTTCGGGGGAGGGGAGAGGGGGGGGGGTGGATGCTTTTAGACAAATGCTGAACCCACGAGGTTCCCCTTTTGTCTGCTGAGGACGACCCTGAGCGGTGGCTTCTAATTGTGTGTAATTGCAGCTGGAGTCTCCTCAACGAGAGCAATCACACACGAGCAATTACAAGACGCTGGTCAGAAGCCCCAGGTGCAGAGCTTCGGATCAGACGCACACACACACACACACGCACGCACACATGTACACGTACACACACACCGGCAGTCACCCACACGTTTCCTGTGTGTTTCATGTAAGACGGTCTTTTCTTCTGTCTCCTCTGTTGGAGAGGAAGTGCGGCTCTAATGACTTTTCCTCTGCGTCACAGGCGCTGCATGTGGGAGGCAGACAGCCGCGCTGCACGTGTGCGCATGTGAGAACCTTTTCACGCGTCTTTACGCTCGACAACACGCACGGGGGGTCGCGCTCGGAAATTGTTTAGAGGCTGGATGCATCTTTAGGTGTTTGGTGTTTTTGCAGAAAGTTTTTTTTCTTCGCTTTTTGGTCTTTGTCTCACGGGAATCGGGCACACGTGCTCGTGTTAGCTCGTTGCGCGTTGCACTCGTTGCTTTTGTACGCGCCTTCTCGCTCAGTTTTGTAAACACGGCCACCGCCGAGACCTTCTCGCGCTTTGTAGAACTCGCGGCTTCTTCTATACCGGCTCGCGCTCCCCTAAATCAATCCTGATCCATATTTTATTTCTTAGGAGATTCACCGTGCGCCGCGCTGAAGTTTCAGTAATTATTTGTTGCAGTAAAATATCCTATATTTATGAGGGATGCTGCCAATGCACCTCCTCCTGGCTTTTGCATCGGCGTCCCATAGCATCATTTTAAAGCTTTGAAGGAGAACTCTGCCTCAACACCAACAACCAGCTGTCAAGAAAATCACATTTTAAAAAAGTTTTTCGAAAACATTTTTCGGGCTATGAAGGATACAAGCTATGAAGGATACATATTGATGAAGTCATTGATTTTTATGTGTATAGTTGGTTAATTATGATTAGATAAGTTACTTTCATTTCGATTGCACATCATGTCAGTCTAACATTACCTCTCCATCCTCTCAATGTAAACATATACTGATCATTAATATAAGATAATCCTCTATTAGTCCCTCAGCGGGGAAACTACAGGATTACAGCAGCATTGCTCACAAGTTATATAAATAAACAGTCGATTGGAAGTAAAACAACATTTATAATTAACAGAAAGTAGATCATTTAATATACAGATGGAATAAAAATGTGTATAAAAGTACTTAAACATGCTTAAACGTAATGGAGATGAATGAAAGTCAACTCATGAACAAGGCCTGCTCCGGCCGCTCTTTTTTTGGGTTCAAACATTTCAAGCAATGTCAAACAATCAAGTATGGAGCTCAAAAAGCTCGTCTCCAAAAGGCGTGAATACGTCTTCATGGGAGTGAAACGAGGTGAGCTAATCTTCACGGTTCACCCGAGGCCGGCGAGGAGGAGCGAGGCGCCTTCTGCACCGAGCGAGCCGCTCGGAGCCCGAGGTGGACGCTTAGCTGCGAGCTACACGGACTGTTGAAACATTATTTTAGGTGAAATGAAAAACAGAATCAAAAACAGCCTTTTGATTGGAACCGAGGCCTTTGCTGAACTCTTCTTCCAAACTCATCACTCCCCTTTTCTACCTTTGCTCTCCGGTGCCAACTCCATCATTTCCCTCACTATGTCTCATGCTTTATGGACACCCACTCTATTTTTCTTTCCTTTTTTTCTTCCATCCCTCCTTCCCGCCTTGCCTTTTCATCACTCCATCCTCCTCTTTTTTTGTATCATTCCCTAAAGATGAATCTTAAATCTTTTGTGTATTTTTTCCCTGTGAGGGACAAACCACTCCTTCTTTGGTCCATGTTCAGTAGTAAGGGTCCCTGTGAGGGACAAGCCACTCCTTCTTTGGTCCATGTTCAGTAGTAAGGGTGCCTGTGAGGGACAAACCACTCCTTCTTTGGTCCATGTTCAGTAGTAAGGGTCCCTGTGAGGGACAAACCACTCCTTCTTTGGTCCATGTTCAGTCTGTTGCTTACCTTAAAGATGTTAAAGACCAGCAATTAATTAACTTCATACAAAAGCAATAAGTGCTTTTCATGTTTTACAGTTCAGTTTTTCTTCCTCAGTGAGAAACGTCCACCCTGTGTTGTCTTGAACAAGTGCACTGAACATCTCGTGATGTGTGGAAAGTCCTCCTCTTTGAGAGAAGCGTAAAGATCCAGAAGTGATCCTGACTTAAAGTGCTCCCGCGCGATCAATGTTCAATCTGGACTCGGAGGCTGCCGGCTGAGACAATGAGAATGTTTTGTTATCTCTGCTCAGGCAGTTCATCAGTAAGCCTAAGATGTGTTCTCAATCAACACGCAATGATTTTGTTGTGTGTGTGTAGGCGAGTTTGTCTTCAGCTCCCTTCAAAGGGAGGTTGTCTCGGCCTCCGCATCGCGAGCAGCGAGGCTGCCGTAGCAGTCGAGCCGAGGTCACTGGAGGTCAGACAGACAGTGTGTGTGCCGCCCCGGGGAGATACAGGCTGGCTACCAACCAGATGAGTTGGAATGCAATGTCCTGGTATATCCCACCTCTTTCTTTCTCGTTCTCTCTTTCTTTCTGTCTCTTATTTCTGAGAGCCTGTTGCTCCCACTGAGCGCTGGAAGCTCAGACGAGAGCTCCCTCGGAAACCGAATCTGCCCGTTAGAGCAAATAAGAATGATAATAAGTGAAGTACACTCTGCCCCTTATTTTCCTTATCACTTCTCAGCCTCCCTCATCATCTCATCTTCCATGCACACACACACACACACAGATTTGAATGATTTATTTATGTCAGCGTGAATCACAGTAATAACTCTGGTAGGAGAATCAGATGTCGGTGCAGTCGGTGTGTGTCAGCAGCGAGGTGTTGCAGGGCCTCGGATGCCAGCTAATTTTGATCGGTGTGTGTGTGTGTGTGTGTGTTTGTTTGAACTCACTTGGCTTTTTTCCCTAACAAGTTTGATCAGAGTAAACAAGCAGCCATCCAAATAACTGCGGAGTGAGAGAGAATGAAACGGGGTCAGGGAGTGTGTGAAGCAATGAGACGCTGCAGTAAAGGCGGAGGCAAAACACTTACTCAGGCTAAAACCCTGAAGTCACGGACAGGAAGCTGATATTTTTTCCCAGACTTACTCTTTTTTTTTTGGGAGTCTGATCCGACAATTGCGGCTTCCTCCGAGGGGCTAATAATACAACGGAGCCATTGTGCCAATGCGTCGTTTCCCTCCGCCTGGTTTAGAGAGAGAGAGAGAGAGAGAGAGAGAGAGAGAGAGAGAGAGAGAGAGAGAGAGAGGGAGAGAGAGAGAGAGAGAGAGAGAGAGGGAGAGAGAGAGAGAGAGAGAGAGGGAGCGTTTGCATGAAATCTTTCCACTCCCAGTGTGGTTGGGTGGAGCTTTTCTTTTTTTTTTACTGCCATCAGATTGGATTGTCACACCACATGGTAATAATGCACTATTATAGTCTGGGGCTCAGATGGATGTGAGTACACACAGTGCTCTAGCTAGTCTAGTTAATAGCCTCTAAATTCCTCTAAATTAGTTTTTTTTTTAGGTGAAACAGTTGTGCGGTGTGAATTATGGGCGAATATGGGCCGTTTTTTAGTATTGACGTTGCTTCCTTTGGCTTTCTGTCTGAACACACAGGGAGGGAGTGAGAGCGTGTTGCTTTTAGCTTGAAACCGCGAACAAATCCGGCAACGTGATTGGATTTGTGTTTGTATTATCGCTTCCAATATAAAATAACTTGTTTTAAGAATAAACCACTGTTGTTATTTCACCCCATTGGTAGACGTTAGAGAGCTGCAAGGCAACGTGGAGTCCTACGAGACCTATAACTAATGATTTGGCTGCACATTCACTCTCATCTAGCTGGGACTCTGTGGTCAGCATCATCATCATCACCATCAGCGTTGAATGACATTTTCTATTGCCATTGTTCCACTTCTATTATTAATAAGCCTAGCATGCATTGTCTTCCCGCAACTGTATGCGTCCACATGTGATAAGCTGCTGTGGGTTTTGTAAAGATGGTTTCCTTCTGATAACAGTCAAACTAACAACGTCTGACCGTCTGCTTCGCGTTCTTTGCGATCGCAAACAACACAAACTTTCAGAAATAAGAATGATTAGCAGCAGCTTTTAGTTCCCGTTGCCTTTCGGCAGATGTGAGGTGTGTTTTTTAAAAGGTAGCTTAGCAAACAGGTGAGTAACTGCATTAGCATTTCTTTAGATTAAAAACATCCATAATGCTTTGTGTCCTATTCGTCCTGTGGGACGGGGTTTTATTGGAAAGGGTTGTTGTGGGCAGGTGTGGCATTGGAAATAGTCCCACGCAGACAGGAAGGCTGAGTGTGAGATGAAATTACTCGTTGGATGGATGGCTTGTGCAGTGTTCTCGACACAGCCTTATAAAAAAAATATAAGTGATCCTGCGAATGAAATATTAACCCAAGCATTGCTTTTTCTTATTCTCTCCGTGTCTGTGCTCCACCTGCGTTGCATTGCAGTGGGTTTTTTTATATACAGTACAATGTTTTGTTGAATTTTTAAACACACAAACCTTCACTTATTATTCCCATTTTCCGAGACACACACAAATGATCAATGGCGGCTCGGGAGATGAGATGATAATATAAAATCACGAAGGGAAAGCATTACTCTTACATGCGTAGAGTGAGGAAGTCGTTTTTATGGCCCAGACAGTGCGACATTAACAAGACAAATCACCGCATATCCCGGCTTACCCTTGATCATCCGCGCGGGCGGGAGCAGCGTGTGACCAGGTTGACCAGTTTGTCGAGTCTCCGGTTGTGTGTGTGCGACAGTATCTTGCGTGCATATCTGTTGGCCTGGCTTCTGGCCTGTCATGCTGTTTGTGATGACCGTGCATCTATCATTTCATCAGTGAGTCCATCACATGGTGTATGCATATCCTATCAGGGCCGGTTGCCCATCAGTCGTGCAAGCGTTGACGTACTGTGTGTCCTGCCTATTCGGTGTAAATGTGTATTTGTCTTGTTTGGCGTTCATGTATTATGTGCCTTTAGTGTTTTATATACACATCTTGAATTAGTTTTGTGTTATTTTGAATGTATTTTCAGGCTGCCCTAAAAAAAAACTGGCAGACGAAAATTAGCCTCTCTGGCTAACTCTGGCTCACTTACAGTTGCACTGTTGATCAGTGGCCCTGTAATGTGTGTGTGTGTGTGCGTTTGTGTGTGTGTGTGTGTGTGTGTGTGTGTGTCTATGGGTGAAATGACCACTGGGCTTCCCCCCGCTGTGTCGACCACATGCTCCTCCACTCCGTCCTCCTCACCTCGGGTCCTCCTTTTCTTTCTTTTTTTATCACACCTGGCTGCTCTACCTTGACCACTCATGTTGTTCAGGTCCGGCCTGCTGGCCTTTTGTGTGTTTTCATACTTCAGGGGCCCCATGTGGAGCTCCTGAAGGGGGAAATGCTGCTCCATTAAAACACAAATCCTACCGGGAGGACGAAACAAATGCAAAGTGGCATACGTGACATTTTCATACAAATATATTTTGGGACTGTAGTGACTCAACGATTACAAAACAATAGTATTCTTATTTAATTTCTTGGCTTCTCTTTCCACAGAATGACTGATGATATCCACCTTCACTGAACAAATGATGCAGAGAACACAACTCAATATGACACAATGAGAAAAGTAAGCTTTCTAGTCAACATCCTCTCCTCTCTCTTTTCACCTGATCTCAACTCTTTCCCCTCGGCCGACTTCTCCCGCAGTCAGAGACAATATAGGTTTAATTTGTCTTTGGTCGTAGCGTGTGTGAGCACACACACACACACACACACACACACACACACACACACACACACACCGGGCCACGTCTCTGTTTATAACCTTACCTGTCTGAATGCTGTTTGTGTAATTAAGTGTTAGGGTATACCCATTTGTCTGTGTGTGAGTGAGAATGTGTGTGTGTGTGTGTGTTTTCTGCCTGTAGGTCTCTTTGCTTATGTCTTCCGATTATGGCGCTAATGACCCGGGTGTGGACAGAGGTTTTGAGTCCAGACGCAGGAGATGGATCGGCGTGTGTAGACTAATCTGGATGTGGAGGTGTGCCACACTGACACAGAGTCAAACACTGATTGTCTTTGTTCTACCTGCTTCCTCCTTCTCGTTTAACAGTTTAAAAGGATGCCAGGAAGAAAATAAAAATAAGCAGTTTGGCAAAAATATCAAGACAACAAGTTGAATCCGATCCAACGACCTTGTAAAAGGTCCGTCTCTTCGCCGATGACATGATTCTCGTGAATTCTCGAGGATAAGTTACAGATATTAACTCGAGCCAAAACAATTGAAGTAAGTGCTTGCACCTCTTCGCCCCGCTGTAAACATTCACTTGTGCTCTCTTTAAACTTTCTTCCAGTCGCTATTTAAGGGGGCAGACGCTAGTAAAGCTAGCCAGCTGTCTGCCCTCTCTCTTTCTCTCTGTAAACCTAGCCAGCTGTCTGCCCTCCACCTCTGACCTTGTTTTGATGAATACTGTTGTCTGTGTGTGTGTGTGTGTGTGTGTGTGTGTTTGAGCGCGCACACACGCAAATGTGCGCGTGTGCATACATGTCAATAGGCTTTCAGTGTGACCCTTGACCTTTCGTGACTGACAGGCTAAATCCAGCCACCCTGCCTCTTGCTCTTGTTCTCGTCTCCTTTTCAACCCCTCTGTTTCCTGACTGATAGCCTGTCAGGGGGACAAGCACTCAGGCTCGGACGTTATGTGTGTGTGTGTGTGGGGGAGAGAGGGTAAGGGAGGGGGGGAGGGCAGTGAGACAGGGAGGGGAAAGAGAGCACGTTCGTTCAAGTGTGTGTTTGTGTATCGGTGAAGGTGTGTGCACAAGCTAAGGGGGTCGCAGAGGAAGACACAGTCCAGACATTTCAAAAATAACAACCCGTATAGTCGTGAAGTTGTGTGTTTGATTTTGTGTCTGTGTGTGAGTGTGTATGTGTGTGTGTGTGTGTGTGTGTGTTAGTCGTCGCAAAGAGTATCTGGTAATTATTTAGTCAGGCTTTGACCTTTGACCCTCTCCTTTGACCTCTCACATCCTGTTCAACTGGAGAGAAGATGGACACACACTCATACATATGCACACACACACACACACACACACACACACACACACACACACACACACACACACACACACACACACACACACACACACACGGAGAGGTTTAAGGGGGTTTGTGTTTGTGTGGTCTCGGAGTAAATTTAGAAGGTTCACAATTTCACCAATTTGAGTAGTTCGTGGTAGAAAAACATGAATGAAGTTTGAAGGAATGTGCTCAAAATTGATAAAACACACAAGATATACTTTTAACACATGTTAAATAAGAGAAATACACAAAGGAGACGACCATTATTGAACGTTTTTCGACAATATACTGCCAATAACATTGTCGGTTATTGATTACTGCGCCAGGGTTTTTGCCCATTCAACAAAAACACCTAATACGTCTTAAAAAAATGTAAATATTGTCTTTGCAACCGAGGTTATTTTCCTGCTGAAACAATACAGGAGAAGAAACGCAGCGTGAGTTCGCTCTGGGCTCTTTCCCCGCTGGATTACATTGCTTGATTCTTTTGTGATAACATCGACTCAGAGCCTTATATCAGCCCTCATTATGCCTGTCTAAGCCTTGTGTGTGTGTGTGTGTGTGTGTGTCAGTGTTCTGGGTAGTCGCACCAGTGTATGATTCATCCAGTTTGTTATGTTGCATAGCCATACACTGTATGTCCATTTGCATGTCAAATACATGTGTGTGTAAGAGAAGGAGACTCTTCACTGTTAATGTGTCTTCACAGCAAATTAATGACTAACTCATTTTAAGACTTCCCACCTTTTATACTTGGAGCGCCTGTTCAAACTTGACACTTTAACGCTGCACTTTCCTTGGGTCCTGAACTACACACCTGCCATGGCTACATTCCCCTAGCAATGTCCAGCTTTACCCAACATGCCCTTTGGCAGTGGATAGTAAACAGTGAATAGCAGTGAAGCGGTTAATAGGGGTTTCCTCTCGATGCACTACAGCGGGCACATAACACACTGCTGTAAATGTGTCCGTGCAACTCAAGGGACACTTGACACTGCATGTCCAAATGTGAAGTCCATCAGATGGAAAGAAGAGAGAGAGACAGGTAGGTAGGTAAGTAGGTAGGTGGGTGGGTAGGTAGAGAGGTAGGTAGGTAGGTAGGTGGATAGGTAGAGAGGTAGATAGATGGGTAGGTAGGTAGGTAGGTGGGTAGGTAGGTAGGTAGGTAGGTAGGTAGGTAGGTAGGTGGGTAGGTAGGTAGGTAGGTAGGTGGATAGGTAGATAGGTAGATAGATGGGTAGGTGGGTAGATAGGTACGTTTTTGCTTTGATGAGACTTTTTAATGTTGCAAATGCATATATATATATATATATATATATATATATATATATATATATATATATATATATATATATATATATATATATATATATCCCATCCATGTTGGCAGCCAATATCCTCACGAGAAGCTTCAAAACCAAACGTAAAGAAACGAACGTATCGTCGCATGACGGTGGCTCTTATGTCACCAGTGGTCTGGAGGTATCAAACATTACAACGCTCACAATAAAACAGAGCGCAGCTGTATACAAAACAAAGTAAAAACAATAAAACAAAATACTGCAGTGAAGTGGAATTCAATAAAATCACTTGAAAGCGCAGACTCAATTATGGTGCGGCTTGAGTTCAGCCTGGAGGGGAAAAAACTCTGTTTTTTAACTGCCGGGGCCGGGTTGAACGGGTTGACTCGGTGCTCGGGTGAGATATTCGTCTGGGCAGTGTGTGTGTGTGTGTGTGTGTGTGTGTGTGTGTGTGAGAGTGTGTTACTGCGGGTGTGTTTGTGTGTGCATGTCTATGTGTAGAAGCCACACAGACCCCTCTCCTTAATTCCAGGGTGAACTTGGACTTCCTCTCCTTTCAAGTCTTCGTTTCAACACAGACCGACACGAGACATTTCCCCATGAGTCATCACCTCGCTCTCGTTCTTCCTCACTGAAAATGTTTGTAGTTCTTATAATATCCTTCGATGGCGTACGACAGACGTAGACGCCGTAGCCCGTCCCGACCGCTATTTGGGTCTGTAAATGACGGGGATGGCCTCTTTAAATTCATTCTGACGGCGTTCATTTCGGTTTGGACGAATAAAAGCAACACAAACTGCGACGTCGTGTGGATTTTACTTGTTTCATGTCGGTGTCTCCTGGTTGGATCGCTCACTGTCTTTTATGATGCTCCCATAAGGAGTTGTGGCAAAGTGACAGCTATTACACATCTTAATCATAAACTGTCATAAATGAGTGTTGTATTACTCTTTTTTTTTTGCTTTTCGTCTTGTCTCTCGGGGGCAGATTCCCATGTCACTCGTCCTATAAAAGAACACCGCAGTACATCTTTATATTGAATATCGCGCCGACTCCCCCGCACGGTGGGACGTCCTCCAAGTTCCCCAAAAGGTGTTTTAGTTGTCAAGCTTTCAGCTGCGCGCTTGTTCAATGTCACCTCACACCCGACCTGACCCCCCGGGGGAGGGGGGGGGCTTTTCACCTTTTTTTTTTTGAAGGGTGAACTTTGACCCTTGATCCTAACGGGTCCTAATGGCGCGGAGAGAGAGAGAGAGAGAGAGAGAGAGAGAGAGAGAGAGAGAGAGAGAGAGAGAGAGAGAGAGAGAGAGAGAGAGAGAGACTGCCGGTGACAGGAGACAGATGGAAACACGCATACGCGCGAAGGCAGATACACATGTGCTAGCGCGCGGACGTCGAGACGCTCTAATGGAGTGGAGAGCTTTGCTCCGCAGGCCTCGAGGAGTGACAGGAGAGCCACACACACACACACACACACACACACGCACACACAGGCACACACACAGGCAGAGCTCGGCTTACACAGGAAACTGCTGAGACATGCGGGTCATGTCTGTTCCCGTGTTTATGGACCCGGCGGTCTCAGAAAGGCAAGCCAGCGCACACACACACACTCACACACACACATCCCCGTGCGTAATCAAAGTTTTGGCTAAGACAGCATTGTTTGCTTGACAAAGTAGGAGCTGGTTTTGTCTAGCAAGGACTGCAGGTCGGCTCGACTTTGTTTTATGGCCGTTGTTGGAGGACGTGGACGCAAGCGGCGCACCGAACTCTCGCGAATACTGCGCGCGCACACACCTCGACGACGCTAATTGAGTTTTCTTGAAGGTTAAACTGGACACAAACTAATCTGTTTTGGCCTCCGAGGGGCGAGCCCCTCCTGAAATAATGAGCTTCGTAGTTTACCCTTTGCTAAATCTCCCCAGTAGACCGCAGATGGCCTTTCAATTACCGAGCTAAAAACATGCAGAATGGCACTGCATTGGCATTATCAATGAACATGCAACAGGGACCACCTCCTCGTGAACACACACACAGACACACACACATGCTCAGGCACATGCTGACAAATACACAAGCATATGGAGTGTGTACACACACTTGCATGTGTGGACACGCACACGTAGAGCCAGATTACTTTGCCTATATGTGCTCGGCAAGCAATCTTTGTCGGGGTCACCGCTCCTCAACCCCGCGGCACTGCAGCAATCTATGGAGCCAGCCCTCGAGGGAGGAGGGGGGGGGGTCCGGCCAAAGTGTGTGTTGAGCGATCTGAAGTGAGTTTCTGTGCCGCTTTACCTTCATCTGGAGGTTTCAGATGAAAGATTAAAGACAGAGGTGTTTTTTTTTTCGCGATTCTATCAACTCATCAATGGATCTCTGATTTGAGCCGTTAACTTTTCATCACTTCTTTCTTACGCGAGAAGTCAGAAAACAGACTTTTTTTAGAAGCTTTTCCACAATTATATACTTTTTTTTTATAATCAAAATGGCCTCACCTTCAAGTCATGTGTCCATCCAAGTGTTGAAATGTTTAAATCCTCGATCCAATAACATTTTCTATAGGATAAATCAGCATTACTTTTCCATATATTTTTTGAATCTTTACTCCGTTTTCTTATTATTTTTTGGAGATGCCAATCACCCGCTGTCACTGAAAGTGCACGCCAAACAGCTGCTGCTAATTGCGGGTTATTAAGAATATGTTTTAATTATTTAATGGGGAAATTTCACCGACAGCTCAATCTATCATTATTTCCTATGAAAATAACATATGTGCACTTATTTATTTTCTTTACGATATTAATAGAATGAACGCTGTTCGATGGAGAAACAAATCCCGATGGGGAACCTCTGTAATCTTTACATCAGTCTGACAGCTAAATGTTACTTTTGGATGCTTTTAGAGTGAAATGTTTGCCTCAATGTTTCTTGTTTTTCCACCAACAGGCCCGTTCTCTGACATGATGAGATGAGACAGTTGTGAAAAGCTATATGTATGCGAGTCCTACTGTTTAGGAATATATAATTCTCCATTGATATGCTAAAAAGACATTTGGGATTGTTTTTTTTTAAAGGCAGATATCCAACAGGGAGTTGGGGGCTAGCGGAGGGTAGCTGCATAATCAGCTCCACCATCAGCTAACTGATGTTCAGCACACTGGAGATGGGATTTCTGGGTCAATGTGTGTGTGTGTGTGTGCGTGAGTGCGTGTATTTGTGTGTGTGTGTGTGTGTGTGGTGGGGGTTTGCCCTTTTATCTGCATGTATGTGTGCATGTCTGCATGTGTCCTTTCTGCATGTGTATGCATGTGTGCAGTCTACGTCTGTGTGCTAATCTATGTGTGTTTGTGTGAGTGTGGTTGTGTGTGTGTACGTGTGTGTGTGTGTGTGTGTGTCAGGGGCTGCGACCCCGTTCCCCCACAGGGAGGACAGTGCCTGTCTCATTAGGGAAGAGAGGCTGAATCAGACAGACAGATAGACAGACAGATGGGGAGGGAGAGAATGAACAACAACACGATAGATTTGTGTGTGTGTGTGTGTGTGTGTGTGTGTGTGTGTGTGTGTGTGTGTGTGTGTGTGTGTGTGTGTGTGTGTGTGTGGGTGGGTGGGGGGCAACAGCAGTAGTGAAAAGCAGCCATGGAATGCATTAGGAGGTCAAAGGTCACTCATCCGTTACCCCAATGGGCAGAAAAGGCCAAGGCAAAGGAGGTCATGAAGTTTTCTGATTCACACAAATAACACACCACACACACACACACACACACACACACACACACACACACACACACACACACACACACACACACACACACACACACACACACACATCTTCCACTTCCCTCCATGGGCTATATGTCACAACCCAGACTTGACTGTAGTTTAATTGAATCAAGAGGCAGTGTGTGGGTGTTTGAGGTTTAGGAAACAGGGGAAGAAGAAGGAGTGTGGGGGTGGAGGGCAAAAAAAAGTGTGTGTGCTTATATAGACAGAAAATGTGATTGTTCATTTCCATGTGTGTATGAGGGAACCCAGGGCCCTGTGTGTGTGTGGTGGCGTCCATGTGTCAGTGTGTGTGGATGTTTGATTAGTCCTATTGACACAGAAGGCAAGTTTACATTTCTTTTAAGTTAAAATGAAGCTTTTCTTCAGACAGAGCAGGTTTTATGTAAGAACTGAGAGAAAGAAGGAGGGAAACTATACGAGTCTGAGACAATCAAAGGAGAAAATGGAGCTCTGGTTATTGAACACACACATATCATAGTCAAGCCACTGAAGAATATTGGAATCACACTTTGTAGGAGAAAGAGAGAGAGAGAGAGAGAGAGAGAGAGAGAGAGAGAGAGAGAGAGAGAGAGAGAGAGAGAGAGAGAGAGAGAGAGAGGTTGAGTGATGGAGAAAAGCTGAGTGGATGTCATGATAATCCCTGGGAGGAAAAAAAAAAGAATAGCACTGAAGTACAAAGCGACCACAACTGAAGGCCTAACCCTCGATGAAGCCCACCACCTTATGATTACAGAGCCGTGCGGTTCCTCTGGCAGGAGGTTCTCATACGTCTTACAGCCGCGATCTCAACTCCCCCTCTCCCCTCTCCCTCCATCCATCCCTCCCCCCGTGTTCCTCTCACAAAATGTCGGCTCACACATGCCGAGTAGATCAGGACCTTTAATAACGTTTGTCACTTAAACTCCTGCAGTGTCCCGACGTCCACGCTGTCACAAAGCTCTTTGAATGCCGTTAGACCGCCGCCTATTGCCTCGCAGAAGAAGAAGAAGAAGAGTGAGGGATGGAGGGGTTAAGGTTGAGAGAAAGATCGATGGATTTAGAGGGAGAGAAAATGCAGAGAAACAGCCGGAGGGAAACGGAGCGTTGGAGCGAGAAACAGACGGAGTGAGAGTCAGAGACAGGAAGAAGAAGAAGAAGAAGAAGAAGAAGCAGAAGAAGAAGAAGAAGAAGAAGAAGAAGAAGAAGAAGAAGAAGAAGAAGAAGAAGAAGAAGAAGAAGAAGAAGAAGAAGAAGAAGAAGAAAAGAGAGAGGGAGAGAATTAAAGTAACCACAACAGAAGCCTAAAGCCCACTAAGTCCCCTTCTCCTCATGATGGTGGGGTGTGGTGTTTGAGGGGATCTGGCACAACTTCCTACAGCAGCCCCTCTCCAAACATCTCATATATGCAGAGACAAAGTCACAGCTAACCACATCACAGTGTGCGTGTGTGTGTGTGTGTGTGTGTGTGTGTGTGTGTGTGTGTGTGTGTGTGTGTGTGTGTGCTGCCTCAGCATGTCAGAGCTGTCTCTTGATCTCATCTGTCTTTTTATTGCCTAATCCCTGTCTCTGTCCTCGTTCCTTCCTCACTCCCCGCCCCCTTTTTTCTAGCCCTTATTTTATATGGAAGCCCATTTCCGCTCCAAAACAACAAAAAAATTACGACCAAAAAATAAATAAAATAAACAACTTTTGATTTGTTTTTCTTTTTGTTGACTTGAAAAAAGGCAACGAAAACAAAAAGTTTCCCATTTAATTTTTTCTTCATTTTTTTCCTCATTTATTTATTTATTTTCCTCTTTTAAAATAATAATAAATTAAAAATTACGACCAAAAACATAAAAATAATAAACTTTTTTTTTTGTTGACTTTTTTTTCTTTTTGTTGACTTGAAAAAAAGGCAACGAAAAAAAAAGTTTTCCATTTAATTTTTTCTTCATTTTTTTCCCTCATTTATTTATTTTTTTCCTCTTTTTAAAAAATACAAATAATAATAATAAATTAAAAATTATGACCAAAAAAATTAAAATGATAATAAACTTTTTTTTTCGTTGACTTTTTTTCTTTTTGTTGACTTGAAAAAAGGCAACGAAAAAAAAAAGTTTCCCATTTAATTTTTTTTTTTTCCTCATTTATTATTATTTATTTTTTTCCTCTTTATTTTTTTTTTGGTCCTAGTCTTTTTATTTTTGTGTGGTGGAAATGGGCTTCCATAGTTAATTGGAACCACTTAGATTGTTCCTTGCCACCAAAGTTATGACAATTAATCATATCTGTCAAAGCGTTTCCCTTAAAAAAAAAACAAATATCCACCTAACGATGGGGCAAGAGGTACATTTAGGGCTAAACATCTTGCCACTCACTGCGAAGATATCTCATGGCAGAGGTAGTAAAGATGACGGATGCATATTAAATATGCATTTTCTCTGTGGAGATTGTTTCGTGTGCTGTCCTGTGTCGGCTGTCAGGCAGCCGGGTTGCAGGTTCACACATTATTTGTCTTCTTTCTGTTTCGCCTCCAGGCAGCTGGACCCATGTTGAGTCTCTGCCCCGTGTCTGCCTAATACAAGAGGAAGCTTTTCATATTTTGGCAAGGTCTCCAGTAACTTTTCCTCATAACTTTGCTGATATTGTTTTTGGACTGTGTAGAGGAAATACTGCAAATGTGTTTTCTTTCCCCAACCTGTTATATTGGGGCAGAAGTAGAACTTGCAGACTTTTCCTTTTCCTTGCGCTATTGTTGTTGTTTTTTGTTGCATTCCTGTATGCAGCTCCCTCGTGTGAGTCGGTCCAATATTCAGATGCAATAAACATCTAAATCAACTTATTGAGTTGCCACGTTCCCGCCTCTCTGGGCAGGATGCACGCACATGAAAGCGCTGCTCGAATTTCATTCAATTTGGGCGCAGAAGGCCCCTTTCTGTAATTAGCGTCTGATTCATGAAGGCAGCGGATAATTACACAATCAGGGACTGGTGCTGCATGTGAGGGAAGCCGGATCAACTCGTCTGTCTCTTTTCCATGAAACATTTCTGGAGGACGCTGCATGTGTGTCAGATGAAGGGGTTGAAGTGAAGATAGGAGGAAAAATACCCTTGTAGCCTTTTAAGCCCTAAACCCTAACCCTATTTATTGTTCTAGTTGTGTTTAGAGGTTGTACTTGGGGATTATACATGATTGTAGCCCTGATTTTTATCTTTAATTTGATATTTAACATGATTTTTTTTTCTTGATTTGTACCATGTGACCAGATATAAAAGGGTCAACTTTTTACTTCCTGACTAAACATGACCCGTGTTGATGTAAGCTAACACCAAGCATTTTTAAACAACGGCATCCATCCATCAACCATCAATAAACCTGCAACTTGTAGTATCAAAGAAGGTGTGTGTCCACTTTTTGGCGGTCCAATCAGACGCAAAGGGTTTGATTTAAATCCCTCTCGTCACCGGGGGAACACGTCGCAGTACAAGAAGCTAACGGCGTGCTAATTGCTGACGTCTCAGTCCCGTGCAATCCCTGACGGACACGAACCCGAACAACACGCTACCGTCACTTATTGATCGAGCTGCGGTCCAACAACACCGGCGGCTCCAAACAGCTGTCATTACATTTGAGCCGCGGGTGCTAAGTCAGGACAGCGTGCGGCGTGTGAGTCAGGTCGTCTCCTCTCCGTCATGCAGCCAAAATCCCTCTCACCGCCCATAAAACGTGAAAATAGTCCATGTGTTTGTTTCCACGCTGGTTCAAACGTCTATTTCTAGATCAGTCGTGGTCCAAACCTCAGTTCCTTCTCTGTGATACGTAGCCACCGCTACTGTGTGTGTGTGTGTGTGTGTGTGTGTGTGTGTGTGTCAGGTTCTTTCAGCCATTTATAAACGTGGTGCTGAGCAGACAGTCGCTCATAAATGTCAGTGTCGGTCTCCACCCTTTAAGTTTTAGCTCAACATGCCACTGAATATAGTTTGTCGCTAATCATCTGAACATATTAGGACCCGTGTTATTGAAGCAATAATAATCATCTCTCTGTCGTGCCCCCTCACATGATGTCACTCTCTCTTTATCTCTGACTTGGTCAAAGTCTCTGACTTGCTCTCTGTGTAGGTCAGAGGTCAGCGACCTTGACCATCTAAAGAGATTTTTTGCCCTATTTTTCGTCAAATAAAATGTGTGTGGATCCACAGAAGCTATTTGATATCATACCTTATACAGTTTTATATATATATACATATATATACAGTCATATTATACATACACAAATGTATTTATGAAATTATAGAACAAGAATAAAGATGATTTTTTTTGCCATTTTATTGCTCTTTTACCTGTTATAACAATATCAAACTCCTATGAAGAGGAGAAACTAACTTTTCTGGCATGTGTCGGCCGACATCGAGGACTGTGCAGGTCTGTGTGGGTCCTCCCGATGCTTTTGGGATAATATATTCAATAAAAAGTGAGACTTTTCAGCAAAAGCTGTGTGCTTTCAACATTAATCTTTGTTTCTCGCCACATATCGAGCATCCATGTCCAGCCAGTAGTGAAAGTAAATTAATACGTCCACTCACAATTAAACTAAATTTGTATTTTATTTATCCATTGAGAGTTTACCGAGGGCGGGGCTTAACAAATCCTGATTATCCACCAGCGGGGAAAGACGCTCGACACCGACGTAATGGGACGAGACGCACATTTCAGTTAAAAAATATATATATATTGCTTTATTTTCAGTGGCACGGTATCATCTCAAACTCCATGATGAGAGTTGTTCCCTTTGAAAGACTGTCCACTGTGCGAATAAAAACATTTTTTGTTGTTGTTTTTGTTGTATTTTGTTGTCAAAGCCTCCGGCAGCCACAACAGAGCAGCGATTGCTAACCCCCGGGTCTTGGTGTTGGCGGTGCTGATAACTTGTGCATGAGTCGGGCCTTCTGGCGCGTTTTGTTGAGATTTTCTCTTTCTCGCTCTCCGTCAGGTCCCGTCGACATTTAAAGGAGGCTGTGAAGCTGACGGACGCGGCCCATGAATGATGAACGATGGCTGCAGGTCTGTCTGCTGCCAACAGGATGCATAATGCAGCGGAGAGGCAGTGATTCCTGCCCTCCGCACCCAGACACACGGGGCAGTTACTGGATCATCCACGCCGGCACAGCGGCTCTGGGCAGAAGAGTACGACCACTTTAAAGGGGAAAGACACCCAAAAAACAACAATCTGGCACCAGAGGTCGGTGGCAAGAACGCAAGATGCCACAAACAATCAAGCGCCAGCAGCAGCAACAACCTGTTGTTAAGGGATTTGGGGACAGCGACACGGCCGGAGAGCTCGCTTGTCTTGTTGTTGAACATTCATCTTTGTCTTGTGCATGGTAACATCATTTTGTGACAGTTTATTGAAAAAAAAAACATGAAATAACAAGTATGAGTTCATGTTCTTGTTGACCTGTAAACCTTTCAGTCCTGCAATGATGATCAAAGTACCTTCATGTTTTTAAGACATGTCGACATGAAGCAGCAGACTATGAGTGATTTGGACCCTCGACTAAACCAGCTGAACAGTTTTCAGTATAGATTATTAATATGTTTGTATGACGGCTTTCGAAGTACATTTTTGACCTTTGAAAGAAGATGTGGGAGTGCCTCATTTCCTGAATACAGTATACATATATATATATATATATATATATATATATATATATATATATATATATATATATATATATATATATATACATATATATATATATATACATATATATATATATATACATATATATATATATACATATATATATATATATATATATATATCTATCTTAGTTTTACAGGTATAAAACAAAAGGGTGTACATGTATGTTTCTGTATACATGCATGTACTCAGTACTCAGTACTGTAGATAGACATATTTGCAATTATGCTTGTGTGTGTATGTGTGTGTGTGTGTGTCTCTGTGTCTGTGTGTGTGTCTCTGTGTGTCTGTGGGTTCCTACTGTAGTATGTAGGTCACCAATATATTCCTGATGAGGTCTAGTCCTCTGGAGAACTCTACAGATATGAGGGCCTAAATTAGACACTATTATCTATCTGTGCATGTGCGTGTGTGTGCGTGTGTGGTGTGTGTGTGTGTGTCTGTGTGAGAGAGAGTGAACTAGACACCATTATCAGACAAGAGGCCTCACAGGCATGCAATTTCAATTCCGTGCACACGCATGCTTTTACATGTAAAGAGCGGCATCATGAGTGTGTTTGTCCGCCTAAATGTGCGTAGGTGTTAAATTGCATGCTGTTTCCAACATAATGTAGTTGTGTATGCATGTGTGTGTGAAAATGACACACCGCGGCCTGTTACCACTGACCTGGGACAGTAAACCTCCACCCTCAGCTTTAACGAGCGTTGGCTCGGAGGAGGCCGTCCATAATAAGCCTGGAAGCACCACTCCGAGACAGCGAGGTGGCCATCGGCACATCGGTAGACCCGCATGTTGCCAGCTGATAAAACACCTGCAACATCCAAATACTGTTAGCTGTGTTGTAGCATGAGGGATGGGGAAAAAAATGTGAATCCAAAAAGTGTAAAATGTCTTTTTCTTGCTTGAAATACAAATAAAAAACTTTTTTTTTTCATGCATCGCTTCTTTTATGAAGCACTTTTGTACGGCTAAAGAACCAAGGGCACGTGGGTAATGAGGTTTCCTTTAAGCGGGCATAACTCTACACTCTGTGTCACTTCCTCAATAAATAAATAAGTCGCCGATCCAGGACGGTTGGGCTGAAACATTCGATGTAATTCCCGCTTCCAGCCGCCTGCCGGGGGGACGCCGCCGCACGCCGTCAATCTGTCAAACCCAATTTTTGGGGGGATTTTTTTGCCCGAGCTCAGCCCCAAAAGTTACACTGAACCTGAGAGAGAGATAAAATAGGAGTGAGAATGTCTACCTTTGAACAGCTTCATGCTTTTGACCAAATCATATGCTGTCACTCCTATAAGCTTTAGAAGGCCTGCACTTTTCATCAAAGCTCTTGATGGCTACCTTTCACACTACTGTCGAATACACCCTCAAAAGCTTCCCCTCCCGCCTTCCCCTCTCCCGTCCCCTCCCAAATCTCTTTCTTCTTCCCTCCCATGTCTGCCACCCCTCTTCTTCTCCTCCCCCCCTCCTCCCTCGATCCTTCCATTCCCCTTGTCCTTAATCCCTCCATCCCTCCCTCCTCAATCAAATCCTCAAATCCCTCCAGGTTTTTTTCTTCTTCTTCTTCTTCTTCCTCCTTCTTTCTCTGCATGTGTGACTTCAGGACTGTCAAAGGTAGATGAAACATTGAGGAATTCATCACAGTCATAACCCACCGTGATAATAATCCACCGCCATTCTTCTCCATCATGCGGCGGCATAGGCCGACGTTACTGGCCTTTTTTTTTTTTCGGGGGGGATTTTATTTGCATATTTGTTTCCCCCCCTTTTGTTTCTTTTGATGAATTATTTACCGCGGAATAAAATGACAGCAGAGATCACTGATGATTGCTGTCGCGGGTGGATGGGTGCCTTTCTCTTTGTAATTATTCCCTTTTTTCCTGATTTTCAATCAAGTTTTTCCACTCATGTTCCCCCGGTGACAACAGACGAAAAGCCTAAAAAACACACACACACACACACACACAGATTCATTTTAGCATTTCTAGTGGAACCTTTCCACTGTCTAGCGGGAGCGCAGCTTCCTTTGTTGTTGCAGTGATTACAGAGTAGGAAACAGCGGGGGAAAAAGAGGAGAGAAGGGAGAGAGTACAGATCAAATGGGGGAGAAAAAAATATACTGTAAACACAAATGGGATGGGAGGGCCGCCTCCCACACACACACACACACACACACACACACACAGCACAGATGAAACTCGCTCGCACATCCTGCTCGCCTTCATCTGACCAATCGAGAGCCTTGATTAGCGCCAGATAAACTCCTCCCACTCATGCAACGGTCCTGTTTGTGATCCTCTTGAAGTCAAAATGAGCCTCCAGGTTTAGGTGTCGGGTCGTGAACATATTTGCACACGACACAATGTCTTAAGAGTTGTAATCACAGGGACTTGTGTCCTCATAGGCCTCAGAAACTCTACATGTACACACACACACACACACACACACACACACACAACACACACACTGCCACCCTGTCCCTGTATTGCCCTATCCAGAGATAACAATGCATAATTCATGTCCCGAAGTCTCGTCTGCAGACAAAAAAGTCAGCGTTTGCATTTATTATTTATTGGAAACAGCTCACATGATGAATCCTTTAACAAACAGAGCTTCCAGTAAGCAGCGCACCTATTTCTTCTTTTTCTCTCTCTCTCTCTCTGTTTGTGTTTTGGCATGGATTTAAGTGGGCTCATTAGCAAAGATGAGGATGTGAGGAGAGGAGAGGGATGGCAGGATGGAGAGAGAGACACTGAGAAAGGTGGGGAGAGAGAGAGAAGAAATGAGGCCAAAGGATAAAGGAATCATTTTTGTTAAAAAAAAAAAAAAGAAGGTATGAATTAATGAGAGGCTTGTGCATCGCAGGCTAATTAATTTAACAATGAAATGCTTTAGGGACTAAGTTCTAACTTTTAGGACTCTTCATCTCATTTATAGTAGTAAAAGTTTATTATTGCTACCCGGTGGCTGTTTTCAAATTGACTTAACTGCGTTGCAAAAACCTCCAGGTGTCAATGTATAACAATCAAATCTTTTCTTGTCACCACAGCCTAAAAGTCCAATAGAATTAGTAACCAAAAAAAAAAATAAAAAAAGTGCCTGGCACACATGCAGACGCTCGCCGTCGCAGTTACACTTGTTGAGCGGACAGTTTGCCTGGAGAATGAGGCAATTTATTGGCGAGTGAAAGGAACATTTGCCATCCTATGCTAATGCAGTCATCACTTACCCAGAGAACTTGTATTTCCTTCTGCTTCTACTCCACCCCTTCACCATCCATCAATCATCCGAGGCATGAGGTATTATCTTTGCGGAACATTTTATATTCAGTCTTCCCTCAGATGGGTGGACACACACACACACACACACACACACACACACACACACACACACACACACACACACACACACACAGAGACGCAGGCATTTTTGCTAAATCAAAAAAAGAAGATATATCAAATCTGGTCTAGCAAAAGGCTGAATAATTGATGTGTTATGTTAAAAAAAAGGAATGAAATAATCATACCCTGTTGGATGTTGGAGGAACATCAAACCCAGAGTTGGAGCTTGGCAGGCCGGGCTGAGCGGGTGGAGGGGCCGTATGTCTTTGGGACGGCTGCCCTGTGAAATAATTATGAATAGCAAAGAGTTAGAGGATTAGGAGATTTTTGTTCTGCGCTGTACCTGACACTTTGTACGCGCCCACCCAGCATGACGAGGGCTACATGTAGCCTAGCATCATCACGGGCAGGATTGTCTCCAACAAATAGTTTGGTTTGCCGGGTCGGGAAATGTTCCAGCCAGGCTTCGATAATAAAAAAATAAAAAGGACAAATGACTGCGGCGGAAAAAAAAGGCCCATTGCTCATGAAAAAAAAGTGCTGATCTAATGGGAAGATATGGGTGCCAATCTGTTAGCATCTCAGGGTGCAGCGTCAGCGCAGCTGGTGAGTTGGACTTCAGAAACCAGCAAATTGTTCCATTTCCAAATGAAAAACTCATTAGGTTTTCCAGTTATTGACATGAATATAACGTTTGAAACAGATGTGAGGTGAATATCGAACACCCGTTAAATTGAAAATATATGAAGATAATCTACTTATAGTAAGATTTTATACCGTTTACCCCCATTAATACTATTTGTTTTGAATAAAACAATACCACTAGACCACTACAGACTAATGAGGATGCATAGTGCACACTTCTGACCACACACACTCTCAGAGTGGTGGATGGTTTATAATAAACTCTCCACACTAAGCTCCCGGTGATGAAATGGAATAATATCGGCACGTTTGCTATAGCGTAGACGAGTGGGCCTCGTTTTCATAGCGATAAAAGTCAGCCGTGAATATATAAACTGTACATCTCTTTGATGCCCACACACACGCACACACACTCACACACACACACACCACTATGCATCCGTGCCTCAAATGAAGATAAACTGTTTTTATGTTGAGCACCACCTTTTAAGAGTGTCCTCATTTGGGATGCAACAACAGTGTGTGATGAATACATTCATTCCTCCAGTGAGAGCCGTGCAGCCGAGCATCCCTGACCGATACCTTCTCATGATTGCACCAAGGCTGTACGGTATAGATTTCCCCATGCAGCAACACAGGGATATATATATATATATATATATATATATATATATATATATATATATATATATATATATATATATATATATATAAATGGTTATCATTATTACTGTTTCCCGTTTGCCATTTGCCTTTTTCCTTTTTTTTTCCGATTTGCCGTTTATTGAACGACCTCATGGAATTATGAGCCGTGGTGGTTTAGGGGGTCAACATGTGCGTTTGCTCTTTTTTACTCTGCGGTGGTGTGAAAATAGCTACTTAGCGGTCGCATGCATACACATAATGGACACTAACCAACGTGATGAGTTGAGGGTGAGGAGAGACATATAAAGTGTCCTTTAAAACTCAAGCAGTCAGCGTCAAGAGGCTTAAGATCCTGGAGAAACACAGACACAAAATGTATAAATGTGTTGTTTTTATCCATCAAAAGATAACACATGGAGTACGGTCAGCATGCTGTGAGCTCCGCTAAAGTCAGAGCACATGTGTAGACCTCTGGATGGACGGTTATAGGTTAGATAACTGTCCTTGGTCCCTCTGCTGCTGTTTCCCTCCTTAAACTCTGCCGTCCATCCTGCATCTGAGCCCTCGGACTTAGTGTTCTACTCTGAGAGGCTTATTTTATTAATTCACTGTTTCCTCTGTTACAGCCCTCCTGTCTGCAGTCCACATTGCGAGGAGACCACCTCACAGGGATTTTCCCCTTCACCAGGTAACCACAAAGGAAGAAAAGAAGCACATTATCCACATGTATAACACACACACACACACACACATACACGTAATGCTGACCACCAGCACAGCAACACACACACATGCACGCACACACAGCATATTATCTTTATGAGGTGTTATACATCAGTGACCGCCAACACAGGGTCTCAGTGTTCTCTAATCCACAATCAGGCTGAATACGGCGCTCCATGCAATGGAGGGATTACACTGTCGGCTTAATGGGACTTTTAATTTGAGTCATTGTGAGCGCCCGTGATAATACGAATAGGTGCAGGGAAGAATCCCGCTGCCTCTGTATGATATTGCTAAATGTGTTACAGCTGCACATTTACTGCTGTGACACACACACACACACACACACAGAGGGAAAATGAACATATAGAAGCTTAAGATGGTAAAACTTACTGTTATTACTATGGAAACTACTGTATCTATTGCCATGGCCACCACTATATCACCAGGTAGTATTACTACGAGTACATGTACTCTTTTACTTTTGCTACTATAGGGATTGGGAAAGTGTTGTCATGTAAAAATCACAGATTTAATGGGAGAAAAAGTGACTTCTTAAGTTCCAATGTGAAACAGAAAGTGTACGAATTGTCTGATGTCTAATGCAAGTAAATATTCATAACTGATTGATAAATGAAAGAAGGTACTGCTTGTACATTGTATGTTGTACATTCCTAACTCAAGTCACAATTATTCTACTTTGACACCTTGAGTTGTTTCTGCTTGATATGTACACAAACAACAGCTGCCAACAAACATGTTTGACAAGCCCTTCAAATACCCAGAATGCAGCATGGCCTGTTGTCGATTTTACTACCTAATTACCGCTACTGGTGTGTTTTGTCACAGTTACCAATGCCTGTACCATATGTAAGGTGAATATGTGAGTCATCCTTTCATCAGCTTTAGTTTAGTTAGCTCAGTAAATACTAGAGGCGCGAAGCCTACAAGCCAATTATCTATCTTTTATTTAATCAATTATAAACGTTTTTGGTCTTAGATCAGTAAAAATCAATCTATTTTTTGTTGACCAAGCTTTCCTTTGGGAACAATTTGCAGTTGAAAAAAGCTAATACATCTAAATATATCGCAATACTCGATATATCGTGATATTGTGATAATATCGTATCGGGACTTAAGTATCATGGCAATATTAATATCATATCGTGGGACCTCTGGTGATTCCCACCCCTAGTAAATACTGTGTACATGTACAAGTACTGTGGCGGGTCGTCCAGCTGATGCACTGAAGGCTCAGATAGAAAATCCAACGGCAATAATAAACTATATGTTTATTAACTGTATGTATATATGTAGCACATGCTGGTATGATGTCTGCTACCTGGATAGGGTCCAAATGGAGAGAGAGAGAGCGAGAGAAAGAAACAGAGGAAGGCAGAAATAAAGCGAAAGAGAACTTTAGCGTCAGCGTGAAGAAAGCTGTTGAGTGTTTGCCGTCCCTAAAGGCAACAATAAAGGCCCAGATTTAAGCATAACCACGAGCAAACAAAGGTAGGCTCACAGAACAACAGCGTATTTTTCTTTTCCTTCTCCTTCTTGTGTCTTTCTTTCTCTTTTGTGCGTTCCACCAGAAACGGCAGCAGCTGTTCTGATTACAAAAGAATCGTATGTTAATTGAATCAATTTTGGATTCATTATATTTTTCGCACAAGGTCAGCGCGATGGTTTCCTCTTCCTGGGAAAGAGAACGCAACAACCAAAACCCCGAAAGCCTCGGCGGTTGTTGAGCTGTTTTAGTTATTAAAACCACCGGGTGGAAGTTGTCCTTCCAAACTGCGATTTCTGAAACCGCTGGTTGGAATATGAATCAATCCATTACCTTCAAAATGTGAAGGAAAAAAAACCTCGACAGACGTCTCAAACAACAGAGAGGAAGCCGAGCATTGATCGCTTTACCTCTTGTGCAAATGTTGGGGGGATTATTTCAATTCTATCATCACATTTTTTTTTAAAGATTTCGGCTCAACTTCAATCTCATTTTCACCAAATAGAGAATCACGGCCACACAAATGTATGAAAACAATTACACAGACACAGTTTATGTAATGCCCCACAGCATCTTTTTAAGTTTCTAAACAACACATCTGCTCAGTTAATATCTCAAAGACTCACCTCTGAATAACAACTTCAATCAATGTACTTATTGCACAACACAAACAAACATGAGAAATGAAAGCGGAGGTACAAAAATAAGATAAATATCACAGGGTTAGGCTTTTGAATTTGTTTTTTTTTCCTATTTCTTGACACCCCCACTGACTTGTAATGCCTCCATTATTTATTTTGTCTCGCTGTATGGATACCTGCCTCGCAGAGAGCGATTATTATCAGCCCACTGAAATATCTATTTACATCTTTTTATGCCTGAGCTACATGCATCATGCTATGCTGATAAACCATGCAAGATATTACTCCCCGGATTACTGAAGGCCTGCAGGGATAAAGTGTCACATATAACAGAGAGATGCCTTCACATAGAAACAGTAAGGTTGACTTGTGGTTCAGTTCATCTTTTGATCAGTTCATATTTAGATTATTGAAAGATCAGTAAGGTAAATTCATGCACAATATGGTAGGGGTGTGGGAAAAAATCGATACAGAATAGTATCACGATATTTTACGTGGCGATATTGTATCGATACACGGAAGCCGAGTATCCATCTTTTATGTAATCAATTCTTAATGTTTTTGGTCCTAGATTAGTAAAATCAATGTATTTTTGTGTTGACAAAGATTTCCTTTGGGGATTGGAAAAAAGGTAATAAATCCCAATATATCGCAATACTCAATATATCGTAGTATCGTGATAATATCGTATCGGGACTTAAGAATCGTGACAATATCGTATCGTGGGACCTCTTGTGATTCCCACCACTACATTATGGCTAACAAAGCGCTTGTATATATTTATGATACATAACTTTTCATCACTCAACTTGAGCAAACAACAGACAGGTGCAATTTTGGCAGAAAGAAAAATTGACAAATTCATCTTTATGCAGAATGAATATAAATGAACGAAAAGACTGAAAATGTCCCAACTTTGTCATCTTTTTAGTCTTTTCTTTGCATAAACGACACACCTCAACACGGGTATAGTGAGCAAAAAAGGACACGACAGCGTAACACTAACACAAAACGAAGAAAAAAAACGTGTGCGTCAAAATGCCAATGCCCCTTTTCTTTTCATACGCACACATTTGAATATAGCTGCTCAAATTGTAATGTTTTACAGTAAACACGGGACTGGGATGTGCTTCAAAAATTGGCAAATTGGGACACCCTCGTTGATATGGAGATGCGTTTGGCAGGGAGAAAGGCACGCCTCATATATTATGCTGCAAAAAACACACACACACACACATTTGAAAGAAAAGTCTGGCGCTGTAAGCAGGAAATTGGGGGTAAATTGGCACATCCAGCCGGCTTTACATTAATTGTGCTCGCTTGCTATTGTCGGGGGCGTAGCGGGGTGACAGACAGTCGGGGCGAGGGCTGACACATGTTTTTGGAGTTTAAAAATTCAAACGCTCCTCATGTGTGAATGCCGACACCTGGGGTAATCAACTGGCTGTGTGTGTGTGTGAGAGGTGTTAGTGACTGCAACCGCTGTATTTACCCATAAGCCTCTCTGTCCCTGCCTGTCTTGCTGTCAGAGTCCTCCCCCCCTTGCTCTCTGGTGTCAGGTACACTGGCACGCTGTCATGTTTGCTGACTGATAAGAGCATTTCCTGTTAGGAGAAACAAACACACTTTAGCTCCATTTTTTATGGGGAAAAAAGGTTTTTAAATATTGGAGGCGAGGCGTTTATTTCTGTTTTGATCTCACTGCTATTAAAAATGTATTCAGTGGTATAATACCCTCCCACTCGTCCTTCTCCTGTGTCTCTGTCTCTTTGTGTCAGTTCACTTCATTTTGTTGGCATGGGGTGCGATTCCCCGTCTCCATCTCTCTTTGTTCACTTCCCTCCATCTCCTCTCTCTCTCTCTCTCTCTCTCTCTCTCTCTCTCTCTCTCTCTCTCTCTCTCTCTCTCTCTCTCTCGGTTCTCTCCTCAAAAAAAAAAAATCCGGCGTGGAAATCGGAACAGGAGAGCGGGCGCCTGCTGTTTCTTCCTGACGAGCTCTTCCTTTCTTAAATCCAAAACCAACAGAGGCAAAATCGGGTTATTACCTGAGCTGTGTTTTCACTTGCTCCCTCTCATCCAGCCTTTTTATTTTTTCGCTCAAGGTCCATGGAGTTGAGGAAAAAACAAAGAGGGCAGCCGGTCAGTCGGAGGAGGAGGAGGAGAGGGATGAATCAATACATTCATACATACAAGTGCGAGGTGGATGGACACATAACATGGTTTGTGAGTGTGTTTGTGTGTGTGTGTGTGTTTGCCTCTCCGCCTCTCTTCAAACCCCCTCAAACACACACACACACACACACACACACATACACACCGTACGTCCCACCATGTAGCCCGGTGTTGACTGGCCTGGTTAGCTGTGGTCAGATATTTTATTTATTTATTTTACACATCTTTTCATCTGAGGAGAGAGAGATCAGCATCGACCACAGTGTTTGTCTGTGTGTGATCTTAAAGAGAGTCTGCTAATGCACTTTTAGTGTTTGAGACAGGGATAGAGGGAGAGGGAGAAGAAGTGGACGGGAAGAGGGATGATGAGATCATACATTTTAGATACACAAACCCAAATAACTTAAAATACCTTGTCGAAGAGAGAGAGGGAGAGAGATGAGGAACGAGGGATATCGGTCCTAGCTTTCAGCAAAGGTGAGAGAGGAGGATGGAGGCATGGTCAGGAAGAAAAAAGTGATGATTTATTATAGATAGCAGGCTTTAAAAAGTCTGCTCTGACATCATATGAATGGATGAAAAATGAGGAAGTGAGTTCTAATGAATAGAACAGGCTGAAGAGTTGAAGGAGAGAAATCCAAGAGCGGTCAGTAAACAGCAGGAGTAGAGAGAGTCAAGCGGGCATCAACAACCGCGACTAAAGACTGATGGAGAAAGATGGCAGACCGGCCGTATCCATGATGGACGATCAGAGACGATGACGGATGGATGACGGATGGATTGGAGGAGGAGAAGGAGGAGAGAGGGAGGGGCAGAATGTCCTCATAACAGAGGCAAATCCACAGGGGGGACGGATGGTATGCAGAAGATAAAAGAAAGTCTGAATAAAGTAACCTTGAAAGAAAGATGGAGGAAATGGGAATGATTGAATGAAAGGATGTGCTAGAATGAAACAAAGCGGGTCTGTTTGCAGTTTGATTTGAAGGCCCGTGAAGATTCGAGACCGGGTTCGATGCTCTCTCCTCGCTCTGAAAATGAATTCAGGAAGAATTTGGAGACGCTGGGTGAGAGGATGCCAGTGTGTTTTACAAGTGTGTGTGTGTGTCTGTCTTGTTGTGTAGCTGCAGGGCCCGTGTGACCGTGGCAGACGTGTCACTTCTATGCGTCCTCACCCTGCCAGAGACAGACCCCAACGAACACGCTTGACCCGCTTGACCACGGGAACGCCGCCCAGAACGAGCAGCACGGGAGATGGAAATATAGCTTCAGGGGAAAAATCATCTTTGCAAAAAAAACAACAAACATCTTATTTGTCAAAACTACAAATGTTTGATTTATTGGGATGAAATGTATTCGGAGCCTGGACTCGTGCGCTCCTTTCTCTCCGGTCCAATTCACCTGATGTGTCTTTGAACTGGTGGGGGACTGGAACACCTGGTTTAAAGCTACGTAGACATATGAAGGAAAAAAACTTCAATAAAAGCCTCATTGACCCTGTTGAGGATCAAACTCACCAGAGTTTGGCTTTGAAGAGGCCGCCGCGCTCACCGCCGCGCCTCCGTTCCCACCTCCATCGGACAAAAGTGTGATCGTATCAACTCGCTTGTCTCACACGTGTTCGCTCGAGGCGCTTTCAGCGGAGGTTTAAAAAAAAAAAAAAAAAAGCCGACGCTTCATTGAAACGACTGCATGTGTGTGTGTGTGTGTGTGCCTGTATGTAGAATCACACACAGGTTGTGTACCGCCGCTGTGATGTCACAGGAACGTGAAATAACTCCATTCAACTCTATTTTTAAAAAAGCTGTTTCAGAATATTTGCTTTGCGCGTGCGATTTCAAACGCGGACAAATTTGGGTCTGGGATGAATGAATGAGACGAATTCATGACTTTTCCTGAGCGACCTCCCCCAGTGTGTGTGTGTGTGTGTGTGTGTGTGTGTGTGTGTGTGTGTGTGTGTGTGTGAGTGTGTGTGTGTGAGGGGTGGTGCTGAACAAGGCGCCGCTATGTTCACCCCCGGTCTCGCTCGCTCTCACCTGTGCAAATTACAGCGTGTAAACAGACCGGCTCACGCTAGCTTCATGTGGTTAGCCACTTCCCTAGCTGGGACTTGGTCTACTTCAGGAGAAATAAGCCATTTCCTGTTCACTGGGGGAAAGATACGGCCAACTGTAACCAACTGTAATGCTTTCCAGGTGGCGGCTGGATTTTTATCTTTTTCAGGGGGGATGTACAGTACTCGACAGAAACGTGTTCAGCTATTTCACTTAAGTCGCGTTAAGCTAGGTTTGGTAATGTTCTTGTACTGACAGCCATCAATAAAGCAAACCCTCTGACAGAAAGAAAACATGAAAAAGTTTGGTTTTCTGTGTTTTCCTGTTGTCGTTTTCAGGGCGTCAGACGCCGGCGCTTTGCCCCTCGCCGCCTGATACCGACGCGCAGGGCGCTCTTTAGCGCAATGGGTCTCGACGTATCGTGGTTGCTTGAACACGGGTCTTTAAAGTTGTGTATTCGGTACTATGCATTTTTTTTACATAACTTTTTTTTTTTTTTTTTAATATATCAGGTCACAAACTTGGTAAAGTCCTGAATGCTGGTGATCTGATCTGATCTGACAGCTTTTCTTAAAAGCGTCAGTGATGTGCATGTTGTGCTGTGTAGATGTTCTGTCAGGTTAGTACAAACATACACACACACGGAAGTACAAATACATCATTATTTGACAAGTTTTGCATCAATTATACACAAATAATCAAATATTGATCACGCATTTAAATATTGAACAGCAGTATCAGCATTTAAAGTGTCTGAGTTAGTGAGATCATGAATACACAACGAGCTCCTACGAGGAGACGTGATGTGTGTTAATGCTCATGTACACAAACCATACACACCTTTCAACTGGTTTATCATTGTGTTGTTATATAAGTGTCCTCACAAGGTCATTTCAAACACTGTGTGTGTGTGTGTCTGTGTGTGTGTATGTGTGTGGGTGTGTGTGTGTGTGTGTGTATGTGTGTATGTGTGTGGGTGTGTATATAGATGTGTATGTGTGTTTGTGTATATGTATGTGTGTATGTATGTGTATGTGTCTGTGTGTGTCTGTGTGTCTGTGTGTCTGTCTGTGTGTGTGTGTGTGTGTCTGTCTGTGTGTGTGTGTGTGTGTGTGTGTGTGTGTGTGTGTGTGTGTGTGTGTGTGTGTGTGTGTGTGTGTGTGATAAAGAAGCATTCCAGCCACAGTGGGCATGTCTTGGCTAATCCACCGGCCAAAACACGCAGGCGGTTAGGTTTCCATGACCTCAACTGCATGCTGCTCGAACGTATACTGTACACACACACACACACACACACACACACACACACACACACACACACACACACACACACACACACACACACACTAGTGTGTCTTCTCCTTGATTTCGCTCTCTTTTCTCTCATGTTTCCTCTCTCTCTCCCCTCCTGCTGACTTCCATCTCTCTCTCTCTCTCTCTCTCTCTCTCTCTCTCTCTCTCTCTCTCTCTCTCTCTCTCTCTCTCTCTCTCTCTCTCTCTCTGAATTGTAACATTTTGTCAATTACCATAGGGTTCATTGTTAACCCACCGAGGGAAAGCAAAGTGTGTTCTGCGATACCGCAGGAGCTCCGTCGTCTTCGGGAACAATTACGCACCAATTAGCTCACATTTAAATGGTTTCCAGAGGGGAGGAGAAGCATCGGCTAATAACAGACCAATGAAGTGACAACCGACCAATTAATCTCACTCTAATTGCTCGGTAGGTGCCCGTCAATCAGTCATAATCTCTCCCTTTCTCTCTCTCTCTCTCTGGCTCTCGTTCCACAAAGCGGTCGGCCTGACTCGCCAGCTGTCAATCAATCAAATGTAAACTCGCCCCTCCCCCACCCGCCTTGACAGACGTAGGTGCATTCCAGTGTGTTGACATCGCGGCCATGCTGCGAGTCAGCACTTTTGGCTTCTAGCACAACAGTGAGGCACACTGTGTTGACAAGAACGATCAGTTATGGAGAGAAATATGAGAGAGAGAGAGAGAGAGAGAGAGAGAGAGAGAGAGAGAGAGAGAGAGAGAGAGAGAGCGAGAGAGAGAGAGGGAGAAGACAAGTGGAGAAGGAAATGAAAGAATGAGACACAAACACATTTCTTTTTTAAAGCAAAGGGGTGAGTTTTACTTTTGGACAGCAAGCATCTATTCTCGGACAAATAAAACCTTTTTTTTTAAAAAAAACTAAAAACATTTCCTTAATTATCTCCGGATCCAAAGGCTTGTTTAACTTCATTTAAATGGCTACAATTCTGTAACCGTAAAAAATAATTAAAGTAACCGTTAAGTACTTACGTCAACTCGGTCAACCGTACAGTTTCACTAAATCCTTAATCAGGATCCCTCACAACGCAACAAACACAACTCTGTAACCGTAGAGCTTGTGGGAGTCTAACAAAGCAATACACATTCTTCTAAACCTCCTATTAGTTGCTGTAAAGTCACAAAAAGGCATGTTTTTAAGTCCTGAAGCCTGAATCAGACGATGTTTTGGCATAAAATAAAAAGTAAGAACAGAACCACACAGTTTTTTGACTGAAACTGCTTCCTAACAGGCCAATGCTTTGTTTCGTTGTGATTTCTGTTGCAGATTCTGATTCTTTAGGTCCTAATCTTTCCAAAAAGGTGTCTTCTTAGTATGGGGCTGTTGTTAAGGCCGTTTGAACAACTCGGGAAGGCATTTTTGGGAAATCTGGCTCATATAATGCTGGATGTTCATAGTCATAATCCTAATATGTTATAAAAGTGAAAATATACATGTTATTCCCAAGAAAATTAAACAAAAATTATATAAAATAAGTATTAGAACTCATTTGGGGTTCATACGACTACTTGAATCCTTGAACAACAGGGCAGAGCCCCCCGTGTGAGGGCCGTGGTGCTTATTTAAGAGCTAAATGCATCAAACTAACTAAGATCAACTAACACACACATACATGAAACAGCAGCCTGATGCCGTATCACTGTGCCGCACACTTACTTTGAACTAACAGTTTCAAATGTTGTCACATGTATTGGAAGAGATTTACTCAAAGTACTATTTTTAGAAGATGTCTTGAACGCTTCACTCACTTCATATGAGCCTTTAACGTCGTTGCATCTTTCCAACGAGGGCTCTGGTTTGATCTGCTGTGACAACAATGCAAAATGTTTTTTCATTTTGGTTTAGATAATATGATTTTAATAAGTTAAGGGGGCGATTCTCGGTCATTAGTTGGAGTAGAAGTCATGTGCCGCCGCCACACGCCACCATGTGAAATATTGTTCCGAAAATATTGTTTTCCCCTCGCTGATGTTTAATTGTTCCTCGACCGGTTTGCTTGTTTCCTTTTTTCCCTTCATTCGGATTCCACACCACTAATTAGGAACGGGATTTAACGGCCGATGACTTGAGTGCCTGGATCAGAACACACCCGGCCATTATAAAACAAGCCCAGGGACCCATAATGTGGTGTGGGCTTGGCGGCTGGAGGAAGAGGAGGAGGAGGAGGAGGAGGAGAGAGGAGAGAGAAGCTGGTTTCTCTCGGTTGCTCTTTGAATTGTTGCTCGTGTCCTTTCTCGCCTTTGGCCTGTCATGAGAGGTTTTTCTGTTTGTGTCCTCTGCTCTCCGGTTCTCGTTCTCAGTGTTTTCTCTGCTTCTCCGCGGTCCACCGGCCTCACCTCACCTCTCTCCCCTCCATCCCTCCCTCTCTCCCTCCCTCTCTCGCCACAGTAAGACCTAATATGAACTTTTGACAGGAGCTGGGATCTTTGTTTAATTGCCAGTGTTACTGCGAATGCCCTCATAAATCTAATGCTGTAATGCCTTTGAAACGCCTTCTGAGCCTTGCGATCTCTCTTGCTTTCTAACTCTCTCTCTCCCACACACACACATATGCACACACACACAATCTATTCCTCACTTTCCCCCTACTTTCTTTCATGCGCACGCACAGATGTGATGTGTGAGAACGAGGGCTTTGAGGTTGTTTGCGCTCGCATCGGACACAACAGCTCCAATGTTTGTTTGCAATTTCCACTGGCTCCGGTCCAGTCCACCAAACCCATGGGAATTATGGGATCAGCATCTTCTCAAAAAGGCTGCCGGGGCATCAGAGTGTAACTGAACAAAGGAAGAGTGCAATGAGTTCATTGTTCTTATGTGTTCAATGATTTAATCTGGATGGGATCGTTTGTTTTTTAGTGGAGAGGGGGAGGGGGTTAAGACAAGTGACATCGTGTTGAATCAGATAAATGTGTTCATGTTACCTGGATGGGTCTTTTGTGAACTTCTCCTTTTGGATGGGTCTAAACTTTGCTTTTTGCTTTCATTTTTTTTCAGCTTGAATATATCAAATGAACATTTTGTATATAAATGCCTTGAGTTTCTTCGAGGAGAACTCTCGCATGCCTCCGCAGTGAAGGTATAATCCTAAAAACGGAGTAAATCCTTCGTGCGTTGAAAGTAAAGGCCGGGTTAACGACAGTAAAACTACGTCAGAACATCAAACCCTGACACAACTCGACCCTCACGAGTCGTGTCCATCCATCTCACTACTTCCAAACACACATTCCCACCAAAAACATATAGCATTAGTGACGATTGTGTATATAATGCATGTGTTTGGGAAGTACTGAGTTGTATACTCTTAGATTACACTGCAAAAGTTGTGTGAAATAAACAGTACATTCCAAGTTTCATAAAGTATGGCTCTTAATTATCTTGCCATGCATTTAATCAAGCTAAATGCTAAATATAAAGCGTGAACACTCAAACATGGTGAGCTGTAGTTATATATAATTGCTGTTACATATGTAATATGTTTGCTCTCGGGGGTTTTGCACTCTGTATCAGCTCAGCTCCCATGATAATATTTAAAATATTGCCTGCGGGGATATTTGTAATCAGCATATGAAGCTACCGTACATAAATACCTTATCAAACGGAGTCAGACATGCATTTCATTACTCACGTAGTTGTTTTAGAAGTACAACTCACAGATATTCTTACTGCAATGTGGTCAAAGTGTAAAACCTATTGTTACAGTTCCAGAAGCACCAATAGTGTTTGACCTAAAGTGAAACATAACTGGTAAAATGGATGAAAAACAAACATATGACATACTTCACTGTAAGAAAAGCACTGTGAAATTCACATTGACTAACTGGCAGCCATTGACAAGTAACTTACTCTGAAACAAAAACACAGTAAACAACTAGGAGCTAAATCACAGTAAATACCATTAGATTCCACAACCATTTTTTACAGTGTGAGCCAGAAACACTATGTAGACTAATAAAGTCCAAGCATCGTGTCCAAAGCTGACAGCTGGATATGAATTCCCTCCTGTACGGGCTTTTAGTTGTCATTTAAAAACCTGCAAGCAGAAATCTGAAGCTGTGCATGTAACCAGAGCACAACACATGTAAACACAGTTATTGTTTTTTCTTCAGGTGTGGCAGAGAGAGAGAGAGAAAGAGAGAGAGTCAGAAGGGGAGGAGGACCACTGGGTCTAGACAGGACTATTACGGGGGTAAGTGTTACAATTCCTCTTTGTCGTCTCCTAAACTACACAATACCTGTTTGTCTTTTGCACATCTCTCTCATTTCCATCGCTCTGCCGTTCACTCCGCAGCCCAGATTTGTTTTCTCTCATTGTCTCTGTCTCCATCTCTGCGCTCCTACAGCTGATTGCATGAATTATTTACAGCATGTAAACCCTCAGCAGCTGCTCTGTGTTTGCTTGTTTGCCCTCCTTGTTGCTCCCTCTTCTCCTCTTTCAGGGTAACACGGAGGGATTCTTCTCAACTTTGTCACCTCTCCTTCTTCCCTTCTCTCTCTCTCTCCATGTGCCTGGGGTTAATCTCTCTCTCTCCATCTTAGTGGCAGCCCTGCATCTTCCCATGGGTTTGCATGCCCCTTATGTAAGGACTTTTTTCTTCTTCTTCTCCTTCTGTCATGATGGGAGTTTTAACCCACAAGTTCACACTGATTTGTTTGTTTGTGTGTCTTTAACTATGTGTCATGGCTGGTATAAGATCGTTTAAGATATAAGTATGTATACATAGTGCATATATATATACATATATATATATATACTTCTAAGATCCTCACATTCAAGACACGCATGTGAACTCAACACAACATTCGTTGCGATGATAGTTCCTCAGCAACTGTGCCAGAGAAAGACATTGTATTTCACTCCAGGCTTCTAAAATGCTTTAATAAGGATTCAAAAAACAGGGGCTGTCAAATCCTTTCTTCTTTGGTCCCTTCAATCAAATCCCTAGGTTGGACTCCGAGCATATTTTTTTTTCTACTTCTGTACATGTGAAGTCATTTCATGTTGAAAAGAAAAGACAAAATTAGCAGTTCCACGCAAGAAAATCTATCAAAAAGAGAAAAAATAGCATGACGCTAATTCAACGGAAGGGAAACGTTACCTTTGGCTCTGTTTAATAATTTATTTTCCCCCTCATTCAGTTCCTATTGTTGGAAGCCAGAGCCGATCTGTCCAATATTACTGCTAATCTAATTTCAAAGGGCTGCAGTCATGTTAAAGCACTTTTTAATTGTGATAAGGAATATGCTTTCATGCTTAAACCCTTCTCGTCAGTCCGTCTGGACAGAACCCATAAATATTGAGGCCTTTTTTTTTCATTGGCAATTAAAATTAGAATTGGTCACATTTTTCACTGTCAGCCATTTCCTTTGCACACAAAGGCATGTGTGGGCCACACACACACACACACACACACACACACACACACACACACACACACACACACACACACACACACACATTGTGACACATGCAGAGCCAGACATTGCCATATGAATGCATGTAGGAGCACATACATCCATTTTTTGCCCAAGTTAATAGCGCTTAACACTAAAAAAAAGACCTTTCTTGACATCCTTTGGACATTAAAATTTTTGCAGAACTAAAAGGGCTCGAAGGTTTTTTTCAAGCTTTGTCACTGTGGCTGATGACTCACCACAGGCTTCCCCGTTGTTCCTCTGACACACAAGATGGAGGCTTCTCCACATTGTCCAGCGAGATGATCCTTGAATGCATCACAGGAAGTGATACCGCCAATATAGCATAACGAACAGTTTTATTGGATTATGTTCATATTAGCCATTGACATATTTTTGACGCTGCAGTGATGCCATGGCTGACATGTTTGACAAAACCATTAGGCGCAACATTTTACTTGATATTAAGTTTTTGGATAGAGAGCGAGAGCAGGACGAGGTACAATTTGGTTGCAGCTGTCAGGTAAATATCCTCCAAGAAGAAGAAGAAGAAGAACGGTGCACGCTGCCAAATCCAGTCACACGGGAAGATTGATATTAGTTTCATCTTTGTGCGTCCAGCGCGTCCACAATAGATCTGGAATGTGCTCGCCGGGCAAAAAGGAAATATGAGCCTCGCTCTTATGAAAGCAAAAAGCGCACAAACAAAACAAAAAAAATCAAATGTCAAATATCAAATGCATCCAGGGGACATTGTGTTGAGTGTGAATAGAGTCTGGAGAAGGAGGTGATACCGCCAATGTAGCATAACGAGCAGTTTTATTGGATTATGTTCATATTAGCCATTGACATATCTTTTACGCTGCAGTCATGCCACGGCTGACATGTTTGACAAAACCATTAGGCGCAACATTTTACTTGATATTAAGTTGCCCGTGTGGGCCACTTATGAATGAATTACCATGTCATGAGTGACATAAGGCTAAGAGGTTGGCGGGTACCACCCCTCCCCCCCTCACCTCCATCTCAATGCCCAACAGCTGCCGTCGGCCTGACAGCCCTATGGCGTCCACTGCAGTAGCTCTCACTCCTCACCACAGCACAACTTTGCACTGCAGTCACTCAGGCTGTGAGACATCCTGCGAATTGTTCAAACTGAGTCCCCCCCCCCCACTTCCCTGACTGACGACGCTCGGAGCGGAGATTTGCTTCCTAGTTTGGAGAATAAACTATTAGTGACGGCGAGGGGAACAGAAGAAGCTCCACTCCGCTCCGTTCCCCCTCACCTCGGCTCGCCACGGCGCCTCGCTCCACCGCTGCAGTCGGTCTGGATGTCGAGTCTTTTTGGCTGACACAGTCGGGTTGGCGCACTGCTTGTTTTAGCAGTCTGAGCCAAGCATGTGCGTCTGTGTGTGTGTGTGTGTGTGTGTGTTTATGTGCATGCATGTCTGCGCTCGTGTTCCTGCAGGATTTGTGCTCATGTGTGTGTGAGTCACTGACAGTGTGCACGCCCCCATGTGCTCGCGTGCAGTGAGAGAGGTCTGTAAACCGGATTGAGGTGGGGTTTCTTTTTTTTTAGGAGCGGGGGGGCGGGGCTTGTTGTGCAGTGTGGCCTCGTTACCCAGGTGTTTACCCCCAACCACAGGAAGCGCTCGTCAATGATGACTGTCTGCCGGCAGACATCGCCTCAGGGAACGATAGAGGGAGGGAGAGAGAGAGAGGGAGAGAGAGGGAGGTTGACTCATAGGAACACAACTTTCTATCTATCTATCTATCTATCTATCTATCTATCTATCTATCTATCTATCTATCTATCCATACATGACTCTATAGCACATCCATGTGTGCGTGCTACTGTGTGACTAAATGTGTGTTTTTATGTGTGCGTCTTGGTGGCTTTGCCAGTCAAACCCGCACTGGCAGGTCATCGGGTTCCTCCACTCCTTTACCACTGGAGGGAGGGAGGGTGGAGAGAGAGAGAGAGAGAGAGAGAGAGAGAGAGAGAGAGAGAGAGAGAGAGAGAGAGAGAGAGGAGACATACAAGCTGTTGACAGGGATTTATGAGCTGATAGTGTCAGACTGCAAGCACAACAACAGTCTCCCTGTCTCGGCCTGTCTGCTCATAGAGAGAGAGAGAGAAGAGAGAGACTGACAGAAAGAATGGAAATGGGGGAGGAGGGGTGGAGAGAAAGTGAGGCAGCAAAATGAGTTGAAAAAAGAAAGCGCAGAGTGAGGGAGTGAAAAAAAGAACATGCAAGAGGACAGGGAAAGAGGATCGGGATTTAATTTTCGGGGTAATCTCTTCTTTCTCATTTTAGTTTCCTTCACACACCTTTTTCTCCTCCTCCTCTTCTCTTCACCATCAGTGTGGCGTTGTGATCGGCGACTCGCTCGCCGTCAGCCGAGGTCGGAAACATCGCGCTCGCGTCTTCATCGTGAGCCGAAGGCGTACTGTTGGCGTCGCGTGACCACAGAGGCCTCCGTCGTATTGTTGGGTCGCGTTTTCTCGGTGAAAAAGCCGATGGTTTTTTTCACGCTCGACTTTTTACAACGAAGTGTGGACAATTGCTCTTTTTCAACAACCGTGGAGGGAATCAGAAAGCTATTGATGACTTTTAGCACGTGACAGAAGGCGATCGTCCTCGTGGCTGCGTGTTTTTACACATTAGTGATCTGATTTGTCTCCATGAGTCAGCACAGTCCACCGATTTGGGACACGCTGATGGAGATGCACTGTCTGACACTCTGATATATCAGGGACACTGTCTGGCGGGTAGTTTTTTTTAATCTAATTTGATGTTCTGAGCATAAATCAATCCTATCTGACTGTATTTGGGTTTGATGACTTCTACAATATATCCTTTTTTCAACAGCCTATTTAGCCAATGTTCCTGTGGTTGCATATATATGTGTATATTAATATTTATATAGTCTTACCAGACTAATCGAGTTTGCTCTTACCAGGAAATTCCCCCTTTATGAGTTCCTTTATTTCACATGACGTCTGTGTCTAAGTTGTTGATCAGTTGTATTTAGCTCTACTAACACACTGCTGTCAGTTCTTCCTTTCTAAATCAACGCGTACCTACAGTACAGAAACCCTGCGCCTGTGTGAAGGCACTTTACATTTTAAAGTGTTAAAATACCCTGTTAAATGTTACGATCGTCATCATAACAGCGAGCCAGAGATGAAGTCTGCCAGGCTGACATGTCGGGATGCAGACACATGCCCACGAGGAGTAATATAGACTTTGTAGTGAGTTATATGTCAGTTCCTGTTTAATGATATAGCATTAAAGAGTGGGGATTTATGAGGGCCATTTTCATTTTGCAGTCAGGGTTCAGCCCTCGCTCCGCAACATGTTGAGGAACGGTCCCGTGTCGAGTTCCCCCAGAAAAGCAGACGTCATTATCGTGCAGATCTTCCTCTCTATAGATGATAACCTTTAGTTGCAAATGCAAGACAAGTACGTGCACTAAAGTTCTTCGTACAGTAAAGGACCCTTAAGACAGATCATGAGCGACAGAGCTCAGGAGGGCATCAGGTAGACCAGCGGTTCTCAAACTGCTTCTGTCTCCACTTTGGAGGAAGCAAAATGTTCCCACCGCCCCGACAACATGGGAACAACATGATCCAACTTTCTGAGACTCCTCCATTTGGCTTTTTTAATGAATAGATTAAAGAAAATGTAAATCCCTTTCAAGTGAACCAGATTGCTGCATCTGACAAAAACTAATAACATGTGCAATCACTTTGTTAAAACAATGCAAATAAAGTTATATATTTGCCAAAAAAATAACTCATATTTGGCAAAAAAGATGACCAAGGAAGCCGTTTGGATCCCTGTTTTCTCCCTATAGTTTCATGTTGAAGTGTCCTTGAGCAAGGCACTGAAGCCCCAGAGCTTCACAGCAGCACAAAGCTCCTTCATTACTAAGGATGATGGGAAACATGCAGAGAATAATCCACCAACTGTGGGATTAATAAAGACCCCCCGCTCCACCTGTAATACCTCCGCGCCCCACTAGAGGGTCGCGCCCCACAGTTTGAGAACCACTGAGGTAGACGGTTGTTCACATCAGGTGTAAAGAGGAACACGACCTGTAGGGGCCGCTACAGTCTCTGACTACATCTCCAAAAAATTCTCTAGAGTTTAATTAAACCGTCGTTGTCTTGGTTTGTGTTTTATTCAAATGAGTCACAGATCCTGACGCAGAGTGAAAGATAACGTCGGTGAGGCTTTGTGCAATGGGATTTACAATGAAAGGGTAAATATATATGAAATATTCAAATGATTTTGGCGATGAGCATGAAGACCGCCTCACTGCAGCTCATTGTGTGCAATATCACATATTGTCACAGGCGATTTTAAATGTTTTACAATTCAAATGTGTTCATTTTTACATGCATTAATCTTTGCTCTCTTTGTGTGTGTGTGTGTGTGTGTGTGTGTGTGTGTGTGTGTGTGTGTGTGTGTGTGTGTGTTTGTGTGTATGCAGATCTGCAACAAAACCTATGAAAATGGAGAAGAAAATGAAGATAAAGAGGAAAACTGCTTGATTGAGTTAATATGCACATTCATCACATACTTGGTAACATGTTTGTCACCTCAGTTGTCATATAACACTTTCTTCTGCAACTAAAGTCTTTCGCTTGCAATATTTCGGCAACATCTGGTAGCTTTGGGGTCTCATTTAGAAGGTCAGGATGGATGTGCATACACCAGCGTTACCTTTAACAGGATATCACCGGCTGTAAAGACGTGAGAAAATCCTGATCCATCGATGTTAATGTGTGTGTCACACGGCGTGAATCACAACTCTTGGTGCAAAGCATTGTTAATGTTTCTCAAGACAATGAGTTTGTAAAGAGCTCCAGAAGAAATTACCATGAGTTTTACTCTGCTGTGCGTGTGTATGATATACTTTAAAATGCCTATTGTCCATGCTCACATCAGAAAGTGCTGTTCATTTGTTCAGTTGCACGCTCCTCTGTACTCGGCACTCATCTTTTCTTCTCATGCATGCATGTCATGTATGTATAATATGTGGTCAGAACAATGTATGCATCTGAGGATTCACAGCGTGACACAACTTAGACATCTCCAGTGTCTGGTACGGCGATGTATTCATGTATGTGTTCAGAAGTAGTAATCCCAACGTGGTCACGGGGGAACAAAGACAACATTAACGACATTGTACTCATGCAATATGTAGAGGTCTGTGAAGAAGTATTCCCAGAGTGTCGAGCTCTAATGTGACAATATATGTACAGCGCTCCCCTTTTATCATCCCCCCATAGATTATTAATGCATATTGTATTGTTCTGCGACAAATCTAGGTAATATAAGGTTGAATATAGAATTTTTAAGGGTGTCTCAACAGACTAATGAAAACACGGGACTACACTTGTCATGTGAGAATCGAGCAGTGTGGGAATGATGCACTGTATGGATCCCTCTTCCTATGCGGCGGCTTGCACATCTGTGTTTTAAAGCCCTTTAAGTATTTAAGTTGAGTGGTTTGCTGCAGGGTGCTGTGGTAATGTCGCTAGAGACTTAAGCTGCAAAGTGAGCAATGTGTCATAAATACACTAAAAGCCTTCTTTGGCCTTGTTTCATAATATGTTTGCGGTTGACTTACTATATATCATTTAATGTTGCACGTCCAGTTTGACCTGTAATAATAGAAACCGGTGCAAAGTGTGTGTGTGTGTGTGTGTGTGTGTGTGTGTCTGTTCATACAAATGTAGACATTCAACTTCATTGTCTTTATTTTATTTGTGCCATGCCAAACATTGCACAACAATGGAGGAAAGGCCAGATGTTCTATTAACAACCAGGAAAACTCTGCGTCTGCTTCTTGTTCCATAATAACTACGTGCATGTAACCGTGATTCATGCACATACTTTGCAACGAGCGGGGCCTTCGCACCGCCACGCGACGGCCATGGATTAAACCAACTTCAAAGATAATAATAGGTGTACTTTACTTCACGTCCGCTCTGCAATTATGTGGTTTCCTTTTTGGACTCCATCGACCTTGTTGATTTATTTTCTTTCATTAAAAAAAAACATATTTTCGTGACAAAACTTTTCAATTGCAGTATCTTCTCTAAACTACATTTGACCTGACATCAGGTTAAGATTATATTTGTTTACTTCTTGTGTAATTTATCTTAAAGCCTATCTAGCCTTTATAACTTGATATAGGCTAATAAATACAAGAGTATGTTAGCATGCTTACAGCCGAGGTTAAAGGCAATAGCATTCGTTTGGTCATTTGCTAACGTTATCCATGTTCTGTATCTTGGTGTAGCATGTTAGCATGCTTACAGCCGAGGCTAAAGGCAATAGCATTCGTTTGGTCATTTGCTAACGTTATCCACGTTCAGTATCTTCATGTAGCGTGTTAGCATGCTTACAGCTGAGACTAAAGGCAGTAGCATTAGTTTGTTTATCTGCTTTTATATCAAATTAAATGCCGATGAATCCGACAGCTGTCAAAACATTTCACTAAAATCCAAAAAAAAACATGGCCGCTGATGGTTCTGACGGAGTCAAGAGACCACCAAAAAAAAGCTCTGGAAACTAGTTTAGCCTCGACCATATAGCGGCTGCTCGCACGGCTAATCAACAGCTTTGGAGGCTTGAAACAGTTAAATGTCATACGTTCTGAATTATTTACTATATTTAGGAAAGCAACATGTAGCGAGAACACCCTGCAGTGAAGGGCTTTTTTGAAGCCTCCATCTCTGCCTCCCTCGATCTGTGTCAGTGGTTTCTAACCCCAGCTAGTGATCAGACCTGCGCCCCAGCTGTCCATGCACACAGTTTATCACACTTCCTTTCCCTTCGCTCTGGAGCCCCCCATCCCTTCCCTCCCCGTCAGTCGGCCAGACAGGAAAATCAAAGACTTTGGGACATACCATTACAGTGCAAATGGCATATCGCACTGTACGGCATGCTGATGATATATAACATTAATGTCTCGCTAGTAAACACAAAACAGGAAGGAGGTCTGAGCTGAGGTTTTCTTTCACAGCCCTCACAAGCGAACATAAATGTCTGAAGCGCGCATTGGATTGATTTAAAGTTAGTCAAAATGAGCCTACATCGGATGCTATGGAATTGAATGGTATAGTAAAATGGTTTTCGCTTGAATGTCGGTGAATGTTATTTCCGAGGGAACTGCGTGGGGTTGAATTTTATTAAATAAGGCGTTTAATAAATCATTCGTGATTCAGTTGATTTCACCGTCGTTATGGGGTTTTATTATTTTCTGGTGGGCAGTTTGTCACACTTTTCTGTCAGTCATAACGTCAAACATTGAGACGTTCATGGACAGATTTCCAACGAGGGAACGAAGCGTATAAAACCTGCTCTGTCCAACATCTGGCCTTATTCCTGTGAGCTGCTATGTGGATCATGAATTGCGCTTGAAATGTAGAATCAGCTTAAAAATAGGAACGTAATTCTTCTGTGGATGAATAGTCGACATTGTTGATGGCTTTCTGAGCCGTAATGTGGACCTCCTTGTTTCCCTGCTTCTTACTTTTTAATGAAAGTTAAGCACTTTTACATGTGAGGTAGAACACTCAGTTCCACTGAAGTAGTCACCATATGCGTGGCATTGACTCTAAGTAGAGAAAACATAAGTCTACTGATGCGATATCTGGCTCACAACTTTTCTTCACCATGTCATCTGTGAGGGACGATCACATTTTACGACCAAATTCTATTATTAAACTTGTAATCTGTCTTTTTTTTCAAAAGTCCAAGAAAAACACTCCTTTCCTGTCTGCTTTTTCCACTTAAGCTCCAACAATAAGCTGATTGCACACAGGCTGCAGAGTTCAGACGCGGGGCTTCTCAAGCCATTAGAAAGCGCAAAAGCAAAAAAAAGAAGCCAAATCAGGCTTTCAGGAGGAAGTAATTTGATTAATAACATCAATTTCGAAAATGCTACAAATATCTTCCCCTAAAAATGCACTTTTTCAAACGGTTGGAAAGGCTGCTCTCCTGAGAGGCAAACAGCAAAATGCTTGTTTCAGAAAGTCAAATTAAAAACAAGCAAAGGTGATGTCACATGCTCTTTTTTTTTGATCAACGAGGGTTCAGACACACATACATGCTGCGTAAGGGAGATGCAATAATGAAAAATGGCAGGTTTTATTGGACAATTAACGAAGACTTATGATTATCATAGCTGCATAGTGTTTTACGACACCTGTAATCAACTGGCTTAATTGGACATTATGCCGTGAAATGCCACCACAGACATGCTATCTTCCACTTGTTAGCTCCCATGATAGCAATGGCTCCTATTTTGTTTTCCCTCCTTGCAGCATGTAGCTCAGCCAGGATGTGTGTGTGTGTGTGTGTGTGTGTGTGTGTGTGGGTGTGTGTGTGTGCCTGCCAGCCGTTAACCCCGCAGAGGAAGCGTGCAGGAAATGAGATCAGCCTTAAAGAAAGGTAACGCCTGAGCCACTGACACCAGACCAATAACTGTCACTCACTGCACCTGATACAGAGCTACTAAAAACACAGCGAATAAACAGGAAGGTCAGGAAAGAATAGAATCGACAAATGCGATGGAGCGGGGTTGGAGTGGAACGGTGGAATGCGAAAATAAGGTGGAAAAAAGCTTAAGCAGCCTAAAAATAGAGCAGACAACACAGAGAAATCCATCGCAGCACATCAGAACAGAGAAAAGTGACAGGAAGAAAGCAGGAAATTCACTACAACTTTCACCATCAGTCTATCTGAAAGATAGGTTCGGTTGGAAAAACTTCTATCAGAGGAGTTAAAAATATCTGCGAAGGGGTTGGAGGTTGAATTCTGCCGCTGTATGCAAACTGCAAAAAGCATGTGGTACGCATTTCCCTTTGTGCTCGCGAAAGAATCCAATAGAGTAGAAAATGACAAAAACAAACAATCTGTACACCAAAGCGTTGCAGATGAGACCAAACTAGAACAAAACAAGCCGGAACTGTGCAGAAGAAAGAGCGTAAGAGACGATTAAAGACGACAAAGTAACTATCACACAAATTCAGGTTTTTTTTCTTTTTTTCCGTTAGCTAAAAATACCAGCGGGGTTGAGCCTAATTCAGCATCTGCGTATGTGTAACTGTCACCGTGCCCCGTACGCGTCCTCTTTACCACGATGAAAGACACGCTGCAACTTCATCGAAGAAACGAGGGCTGACAGGCCTGTAGTGTGTGGACGCGTGTGTGTGTGTGTGTGTGTGTGTGTGTCGATGCCGCGTAGCTCAGCGCGGGCAGCGAGAACGTCGGCTTTTTCGAAGTTTGAAAAAGAAAACCTGTTTTTTCTTTTGGTTCTTTTCGTACTCATTGAGACAGGAGCCAGGAAGAAGAATGATGAAACATTTACAGCGCCAGCTATCACCTCCACCCAAGAACAAGAAGCGATTGAAGAAAAAAAAAATACATAGATACAAACACAACACTGGTTTTGAAGCACAATACAATAAATCTTGCTTCATATTTGGGGTTTATTTGATATGACTGATTTAGGTTAAACTCCCAAGACTGCGGATTGAGAAGTCCAATGACACAAAATGAAGATATCATGAATATTGCAGTTGTCAATCACACATTCATCTATTTGTCTTGCCTGGACTCCTGTTTTTCTGTCTCAATCTGGCTGCCTGACATGTTAATGGCACAGGAATAAAACTGTTATGTTGCGATGCTTTTATGCACATGAATAATAGACAACACAAAGTGGAGCGTGTGCGTGGCCCTAAATATAATAACACCTGTTTAATACTCATCGTGGGTGTTGAATAAATGTTTCTCCAACAGGAATTATGGAGACAGACAATCTTACCTGATCACAGTGCATAAGACCAAATGGCCACGGTGACATATGAACATATATATCGTCATGTCTGTGAACCGTTGACTTCGCTTTCCCCAAAAATATATTTTATGTATGATGGTGTTAAAGCTTTTGTATCACATTATATGACCCACTGAATGACTGATGAAACACAAATATATGAACAAATAAATGAATAAGTCATGAAATGATTAATCATTTAATTAGTTGAACAAACCAAGCGCGTGTCGGAGGCTGACAACGGTCCAACGTCTCATCATCGCAGTTGCGTAATCAAAAAAGTGTTTTCTGACAAATTCAAGCACATAACTCGATGTACTTTCAGGGATAACAGAAACATATCTTGTATTCTTTATGAAAGTGCAGAACAAATGTTATGTTATCTTGTGAAATATGTATGATTAATGCATAATTCATAAATATATCTTGGAGAAGATACTTTTCATAATGTGTTTCTGGGTCTTTTGCAACTTGCCAAATTATGCTATGGGCTCAAAGGGGAAATTCAGAGCACATCTGTTGTCTCCAATGCTGATGATCAATAATGCTGATGAGCAGCTAACATGGCTAACAGTGCTAACTGTGAAAACAAGCTAACGGTGTTACCTTACAGGAAACAGGAGGGTGGAGGCAATAAGTCAGGAGAGTGGAGGCTATATGTCAGGAGGGTGGAGGCTATAAGTCAGGAGGGTGGAGGCTATAAGTCAGGAGGGTGGAGGCTATACGTCAGGAGGGTGGAGGCTATAAGTCAGGAGGGTGGAGGCTATACGTCAGGGGGGTGGACACTATAAGTCAGGAGAGTGTAGGCCATACGTCAGGGGGGTGGAGGCTATAAGTCAGGAGAGTGGAGGCTATATGTCAGGAGAGTGGAGGCTATATGTCAGGAGGGTGGAGGCTATAAGTCAGGAGAGTGGAGGCTATATGTCAGGAGGGTGGAGGCTATAAGTCAGGAGAGTGTAGGCCATACGTCAGGGGGGTGGAGGCTATAAGTCAGGAGAGTGTAGGCTATACGTCAGGGGGGTGGAGGCTATATATCAGGAGGGTGGACACTATAAGTCAGGAGAGTGTAGGCTATAAATCAGGAGGGTGGAGGCCATACATCAGGAGAGTGAAGGCTATATGTCAGGAGGGTGGAGGCCATACGTCAGGAGAGTAGACATTATATGTCAGGAGGGTGGAGGCTATGACAAATATATCAAAGAAATTGGGAGGACGGGAAAAAAGGAAGCGAGTAATGACAGGGGATGAAACCACATAAAACATTCTATATCTATACAGCCATGGTTCACTTTAAAAGTGAGATATAAACCTTATTAGCACTGCATACGCTGCGGTTTCATTTGCTCTAGGAAACGAGGGCAAACTAATTTAGCAAAAACACAGTTGGCTGGCTGATGCAACACAGTGAAATATGAGGCGCATTCAGGCACAATAAACCACTTTTGTCAGACCACCTATTGAGCGTGTGCCTGTGTGTTTCCGCACGTGTTCAAATCAATGTCAGTACTTTTGTGTGTACTGTAGACGTGTCTGTGTGTGTGTACCTGCCACTGTAATAGATGCTTCCTCTGTTGTTCACTCCTACAGCGCAGCCTGAAGGCAAGTTTCATCACTACGTCTGTGTGGTTGCAGGTATTCGTGGCCCATTCCTGCAGAATCTTTTTGGGCTCGGAGAGTTAGCGATCCTGTAAATCAACCCACTGAAGTGGAGTCCTGTAATTTAAAATCAAGCCATATTCAGTGTGTGAAGTTTACTGTGGCTTTTGACTGATTGGTCGCCCCCAGTGTATGACAGAAGGAATCACAATTTTGGATCCAAACACAACAATAACCCTCCAGAATAAGAAGAAGAAGAAAAAATGGATGAACCAATGGATGAATCAATAATTAATATAAAAAGGAATAACACAAATCCTGTGTCTTCGCTGTTGGTTGCGGCCTTTTTGATTCCAGCTATATTAAATCAATGATCCATAACCTATACTCTGAGCCATTTGGTGCATGTCTTTGAGCTTGTTCCTCGGCCTCAGCGGCCCGGTGATTGGCTTGGCTGAGTTAAACTTTTCAAGCCGTTCATGTCTCCTTCCATCTTCAGGGTTCAGGGTGCTCAGCGTGGAGGCGATCGCCCTTTGGCGATTCCTCTTAATTTGTTCCGTTTTCCTCATCCCTCTCTGCCAACTTCCTGTCAGCTTCACTATTGACCTCGGCGTTCAGCTGGATCTGAACACGCAGAATCTCGGACTTCCTCGCGCTCACGGGTATCCTCATCAAGGGCCTTTAAATATTGCAAAGTAATTCAATAAATCGCTCTGATGAAATGCGTTAGGGAGGTGACACCACAGGTCAAGGGTCACACTTTGCTGGCATTTTTGTTGTACTTTCTTCACAAAAAGAATTCTTGAGGTTATCTGTGTTTAGTTTGCGAGGCTTTTTGCATTAACAACATGTTCTGGTCTGACTGTGTTATGAATATTACACTGACGCGGATAGTTTCACTCGCACATTGCTATCTGTGACAGCGGCAGACAAAACAATCAGACAAAAAGCAAACTTCTTTCTTGTAAAGTCTTTCTTATAAAGTCATCATCCTAAGTCTCACTTTAAAAAAATAAGAGTTCCATGTTGCCATGAACTTGTTAATCGTGTTTAGCTGTAACTCACAAACTAAACTGATGATGTTTATTTATAAAGGGGATAGCCTTTTTATGTATTTTCTTTCTTTCTGTCATGGATGAATGCCATGCAAATAATTGAAAGTAAGCTATCTGGTGTGCATGGATGGTGAATAAAATAACCGTGTTCGTGTTTTGTGTATTAAAGCATGCATCTCCATATTATTCCATATTCAGACAGGTCTAATATGACATTTTAGAAACAGAATACTGCAAAGAAGACAATATTAAAGTGTATAAAATACATTTTCCTGGTTTCTACATGTCTGGACCCCGATCTTATCACCTTGGATGTACTGTCCAGCTGAAGGCTTGAATAAACATAAATATGATAGTCAAATTGATATATATATATTATCATATATATGCAGCATGTATGTCTGGGGTGTCCTTCAACCACCTGCATTGAATCTGCTTAAACAGAGGTAGATGTAAGAACAATTAATGCTAAATTCGTTAAAGCGATAACCACGGGTAAAACGTGCTTGATGTGCTCGGCGCTGCAGGTTCTTGTTCCCGTCTTCACGACCTCTAATTGAACTGAAGCCTCCTCATTGGAGTTCTTCATGTTAAAGAGCTTCGCGGCTCACAGATCTGGCCTCCTCCTGGGCTGCCTCCAGCTCAGCTTGGCCCTCTTCCTACATCTGCTGGAACGTGGCGTTTATTAATACATCAGTAAAAAGTGAGGGATGAGGGAGAGAAGTTGGAGGGCAAGATTAGAGCCCGCAATACTGAGAGCACAGTGGATGCATACGCCTGCTGAGTGCAGCCACCCCTTGGTATTGCAGTGAAATAGTTAGAGAAGGTCATTATCAATAATATATATGCCATCTTCTCATTATCTTGCCTTGTATTTGTATTCTTATTAATTCCTACGTGGGATGATGTTGGATTAAACTCTCCTCTTCTTTTACTAATTAACCCTTTATCGTTCAAGTAACCATACATGGTCACTTCCGCACCCTGTACATATGTTGTTCATTTTCTACCTAAAAAATATGTATATATATTTTAAATGTCACAATAGTAAAGGAGTATTATTATGTCCTTCAATAGCGCTTTCGGGTTGACATTTTGAATTTCAAAGTATTTCAATTAGTATATTTCCCATCATGCTTTCACGTGATGGTAAATATTGATGGACCAATAGATTTCTTTAGACGTTTCAACCTGTTGTAGCAGGAAAAAGCACAGCTGATACTTCCTTCCCCGATATGTCGAGACAATGAGCGCGATGATGGAACAATGAATAGACCTCTACGTCTACACTACGACTACACAACTTTGTGTTTCTGTGATACATCAATGCACCAGTCAACATGTCACTTGACGCTCAGAAAGCTCACTATAGGAGTCCGAAGTTCACAGGAAACAAAAAAAAAAAGCCCATTTGAGCTCATCCTTTGGTTTATTAAGTATTTGGCCGGTGACACATTGTTTGATGTTTTAATTACCTTGGATGTGAAATGACAGTAGTTATTTAATTGTTCGCTCCATATGGATGAATATAACCTCTAATTAAAGCTGTCAATCTCTCACCTCGTAATTACTGTGTCATCTCATATCCAGGAAAGTAATAACAGTAGAGAGCTAAAACATCAAACAATGTGTCACAGTATAAATCTTATGGCGCTCGGCAAATTACTTTTCATTGACTTACGTCTGTGGCAATGAACTCTGCCGCGGTATTAATGCACCTGATTGTTGTCTGAAAGATGAGTGGAAATAACAGCTATAGAGATATAACATATAACATTTCAACTGCGTTTCACATTAATTAAAGAACACGGCAGAGTTTGAACTTTAATGCACTGACATCTAAACATTTATGATAGAGTTAATAATCTCACGAGTGTTTCGTTCTTTAAAATAAAAATAACCTGTATATTGAGAAGCAATTTATTCACATGTTCAAAAATAGCTAACACATAACTTACTTATTGATTGCAGCTCACTGACTTTAGAAAAGGAACCTACAATTTAATCCCTACTGGTCATCCATGATTCATAGAACCGTAGTTACCTTCGTAACTTTCGTGTTATTTACACCATTAAAGCCAGTTAGGTTGCAACGTGCCTGACACAATCCGCCAATAATGCTCCAGTTTTGTTTGGGGGCTAATTATGTATTTCCCTGTTGAACTGAAACCTCATTCATATGAAAAAGTGTCATGTTTAACTGACACATAATAATATCCATAGTGTATGGCTCATAGGGAGGCAACTGAGGCAGCTCATTATTTTTTTTATCAGCCCCACCTCTTTCGCTCGGTCACCGCCGGCCTCGCCGATGTCAGACGCTGATAACGTCGCACACGGCCGCCAAAGCCGAGACGACTTTAACGCCGCGACACTCTGGAAGAGAGCTCCAATTTAAAGAACCTCATTTTGTTTTCAACCGCCAAACATTTACTGTAGCTAACGCATCTTTTTTTTAACGTTGAATAGGTGATTTTACAGCATGCTGATGTACTAATTGCTCGTGATACGAGGATCTGTATGTTAACCTGCATTGTTGTTGTTGCTAATATCGTCTCATCAAAGATTTTACCTTCATTTAGCAAGTGGTGTAGTCTGCGGTCTTTAGCTTAGCGGTTCTCAAATGTGATAAACGGGATATTTCAAATTAACATCCAAAACTCAATAAGATAGAAGTGCAATTTTTAAACTGAATGGTATATATTCTATATTAAATCAGACAATGATGGCACAGCGCTGTGTATTACATATTTATTTCAACAAAAAATGCTTTAAGCTGTTTAGGGTGTACTTATTTCACATCATTCAAAAAAGGTTGAGAACCACCGCTTTAGCCAAAAAGCACTTAATAACTCGGGCCGACCGCCACCAGACGCTGGACGTGATGAACACAGCTCGGCAGTCGGTTCCAAAATTGTGTGGCCCCGTCCAAGAATTAGACTTACTGAGAAATCTTCATAACTTTTTTTTTTTGGAGTGAAATACGGCGTCCTCCTCGAACATGTAAAAAAAGAAAGCCTTCCTGGATTTACTCCGTGAAGCAGCGGACGATACAGTAAAACCTGCTTCTTGGAACGCGTCCCTGTTGGCAGCCGGTAAACATCATCCACTGACCGGCCTGTAGAGCCGGACATGAGAGGACCCGGTTGGTCCGTTGCCAAATGGCACTCTGGATAGAATTTCCTCCTTAATTTCAAGTCAAAAGGCCAATTTGGAGTCGAGCCGCCGCCGTTATGAAACTGGGCTTCAGTTCAGTCTTGGATCGTTATAATCCATTAACCCAAATCAAGCACGAAGAAAAGAAGAGGTTGCTCTATACAGTTCATACAGTCTTGAGGGACTGAGTATTATATTCATATTCAAAGAATAGTTCTGCCAAACAACAGGTGGGGAATACCAACTATTAAACAAAGCTAACGTTAATGCTACATGCGCATACATGTTAAACCCAGAACGTGTTGTTTTGTGGTGACCAAATAGAAGTAAAGCCTTTAAAACAAAGCTCCACCTCCAGTTGGAATAGAGGCCACTGGATAAGTAATGGAGTGATTAAGCCTTTGGAAACCGTGCAAAAAATCCTCCTGCGCCCATTTTAAGTCCCAGCATGCCCCATTCAGACAATCTTTTCGCATAAAATACGTATTTTTTTTACATTTTTGAACCGAAAGACACTTTTTTTTTTGACTGAAACTCCTTCCTAACAGGACAAGACTTTGTTTTATTGTGATTTTTGTTGCAGATTCTGATTCTTTAGGTCCTAATCTTTCCAAAAAGGTGTCTTATTGGCACTCCAGGAGGCATTTTTGGGGAATCTGGCTCATCTCATGCTGGATGTTCATAGTTATGATCAAAATATCTTTTTAAAAGTGATTTTTTTGCAAATATATATTTTTTTCCAAGACTTTCCTGAACAAATACATACAATAAACACAAACATTGGAATTAACTTGGGGTTCCTACGACGACTCAAACACAGGGAAAAAGAGATCTGGAGCCAAAATTGGTACCAAAGTTTTCACATCACATGAAAACACAAATAGCTGAATTTAGTCAGCTGCAGCTCTTGCTTCACATCCATTTAAAGTATACTTTACTTGCAGAACGTTTGATGTTGACTTCAAGAAAAAAAGAGGCGACCGTCCCCTTTCACGTACAATCAAACAAGAAATCGTAAAATACGACCACTGTGGTCCGAATACTTGACATGTGGCCTGTTTGTCACGGCCTTAAGAAATGCATATGTTTCTCATTTGTCATCCAAGTGAACCCAGAAGAATACAAAAAGACACAGGATAAACCTCCCGAACGCACACCAGCTTTCACGTACCCATAAATAGCAACGGGGTGCCAGGAAATAAGCAAACCCCAAATAATACAGTAATTGTTCCCGCTGTCTCAGATGCTCTCTCCCTTACTGTCTCTCATAATAAAAGCCTGTTTGACAGGCCGGTGCGGTATATGTGCAGCACGGGAGGAGGTCTTCTATTGCTGCTGAACACAAAATTGTATTATTGAAGGCTGCACCCAGCACAGCGCCTTCTTATTCCCCCTCCCTCCCTCTGTGTCCGTCCTTATATGAGAATATTTTCAGATGCCAATAAAAGCATAATACGGTCTTATACGTGCTGCATTTGCAAGTGAATTGCGCTGCCCCATATTGCCTCTGATGGCAATCAGAAAAGAAGAAGAAGAAAAAAAAAGAAGCAAACATTGTGCTCCGAGAGAAAGAAATAGCCCGTCCAATATTGAGTGTGATTGTGCTGAATGTTATCTGATGGAGATGTTGGAAATAGAGGCACACTGTATGTAAACTGAATGCCACGCTGCTCGGTCATATGGGTAGCAATAAGATACGGGCGCATATGAAACAGCGGGAACAAATTATTCTTAAATTATATAGCCGCCGCACCGCTTGCATGTGAAACCCGTAAGTAAATGGGACCAGCATATGGTGCGGAATAACTTAAGGGTGTGTCGTATGGGGAACTACAGTTAAATTGTTTATGAAGGAATGTGTGCGGCGTCCTTTTGTGTTGTCAGTAAACGCCGTATCAATTCTCTTCCTCTCTGTCTCATTTGTGTCATCTCATTTTCATCCCAATCAAGCCTCCATTTCACTCTTATCTCTCAGCTGCCTCGGCCTATTATTATTCCCCCTGTTTGTGCTTCTCAGTGTCTCCTACTGCCTTTATATTTCACTCTTGATCTCCCTGTGCCTGTGATTTCTTTCCCTCCCTATACAGCATCTCCCTGTTTCATCTACTGTTGTTCACACACAGATACACCCATACAGTGTATTTTGATTATGTGAAGTAAATAGCAAGATCGCATCCCTTAAATGACATTTTTGCCCTCCACAAAATCCCCAAATTCCACAGGATGACTCACCTTATAGCTGCTGCTTTGACGTCTTAAATGCCGACAGTTTGGGGTGCAGATATGCTGCTAAAGTAACAGCAAACATAGAACAGTTGGAGAGAGAGAGAGAAGAACGACAAGGAGGGAAAGAAAAACAAAGATGCAAGAATGAAGAGGGAAAAAAAGACATTTGCATCAGAATGAGGTGCAGAGGAGTGAAGGCAGTAATAAGGGCAAAGGAAAAGAAGAGAGAGAGCCAGATGGGAGGAAGGTAAACAAAATGATTGCGGTTTAGGCGCGATAATACACTTGATGCTGTCGATGAATACTGCATTTAGACTTTTAACGACTTGAAAATCCACACGGCGATACTGCGGGAGATTTACTTTGAACCACCTGGGACCCGAATTCAGAAAAAACAGTGCAGATTTTCAGCTGGAAGGAGCATTTTTATACCAACTATTATCGTTTTATGTAAACTCACAGAGTAAAAAAACAATTCTCTGCTCGGGGAAACTAATCTGCCAAATATTTACTGTTCCTTTTCTTGTGCAGTTTAGTGCATTTCAGGAACTGTGTTAATAAAACCGGAGGGAACGCAGATATATTTAGAGCATGAGGTATATTCAGTAAGGGGGTAATGGGTTTTATTGCAATACAATAAAACATTTATTGCGAAATGGAAAAAAAAGGAGGAGAAAATGATGATAGAGTTGAGAGGGAGGGAACCGACGGAGATGGACAGAAACATTGTGAAAAGAGAGATGATGATGAGTGCAACAGTGAAAGTGTGTTTCCCTCTTCGTCCTCCTTTCATCTCATGCGATCCCTCCTTCTCCTCGCATCTGGTTTGACCCAGTAAACTTAGCAGTGAACCTGAATCACAGTTTTCTGATTGGCTGCGGCGGTCACGTGACAACACACACACACATACAAACACACTCTCTCTCTTTCAGCGCCGCCTTCTAAGCTAAAGATGTAGATTTCACCAAAAACTCTCTGCTCTGCTCATTTCCTCTCCTCTTCACTGCTTTAAAGTAACACCATGTAAAGAGATAATACAGACAATGAAGCCGCTCTCACTCTGTGTGTTGTCATTTCAGCTCCTCTGTGCTTTATGTTTTGCTTTATACTTTTATCTAAAGCGTCTTACAATAAGTGCATTCGACCGTGAGAACAAACTCACAACAACAAGAATCAGGAAAGTAGAATTTCAAACCACAAAGTGCTCTCAGTAAGAGACATTTAAGATGCTACTAAAGTGCTGCTACCGCGCTAGCTTCCTTATTCAAGGTGTCGTCGAAATAGCTGTATTTTAAGTTGTATGTATGTAACTAGTGTTAAACATGCCATGATGTTAGATAAGTCAAAAATAGAATATATTGACTGGAGAACAGACAGATGTGGTGATGAAGGAAACTAAAAATGAGTTTCAATACCACACCGTCAGCTTTCTACTTGTCCTGCTCTGTATTTACTGCCTGCTCACAGTTTAGCGACACGGCTATGGCTGAACTCCACCTTCCCTCCCTGCAGATGATTCCTGTCTTCACCCTCTCGTCCTTCTCCCCTCTTTCTCTTCTCTTCCCATAGCCGTCCCGTCTCCTCCTCCGTCTCTTTTCCTCTGCTCTCGTTTGCGCCATAGCTGCAGCTACATCTGACAACTCTCGGCCCTCTCGCTGCCCCCGGCCTCTCCAGTGGGAGGACAACCTTCAACTCCGGCGTTATCTCTTTAATACGTTTTCCACCCTCGCTCCAGCGGCTGAAAACAATAACATCCACCTGCATTCCTTCAAATGTGCCTCCATGTATGTTTGACTTTACAGTCCTCCCTTAATCTTCATCTATGGCGAAGCCTGCATCACCTCCTTGTTTCTACTTTATTCCTTACATGAGGTCCTAAATGAAAAGGCAGCTCTTATCTCAGCAAAAACTGCTTTGGAAGCAACTTTTGACCCGGCGATAACTTCATTCTTAACGCCGTTGGCTTCATTTCAAAGCCTTGCGCAATAACGCAGTAATAGCCGCGGCTAGAGGACATTTTTATGGGTTTGTTCTTTGTTCAGATGCTATCTGTCTTTATTTTCCTGTACTTTTCAGCAGTTAAACTGTGGCGCAGAATACCTGATCTGAATCTGGTAAATGAGGCCTGCAGCTCCAGCTGCTGACGAGGCCAGACGCGCACAGGGAGGACCGGTCGCCGCTGGAAACTGCTGTTTGCCACAGCATCGTTAAAGAGAAGATCTGGGCCCGTGATACACATTGAAATGATACATGAATCCACCAGATTATTGAGTATTCTAGTAACTCAGGACTTGGTAGGTGAGCAATTGATTTCATGGAAGACAAACAGGGAATTCTGTCGGGTTTCACCATTTGTTCTTTTAACCCGTTAAAAACTGTGGAAACCAATTTTGTCTCCAGGCGTCCTTTTTCTCTGTGTTTGAGTCGTCATACGAACCCCAAATTAATGCCAATACTTGTGTTTATTGTATGTATTTGTTCAGCAAAGTCTTAGGAATAAAATGTATATCTGCAAAAAAAAAAATTAAAACGATATGTTGATCGTAACTATGAGCATCCAGCATGATATGAGCCAGATTCCCCCAAAACTGCCTCTTGGAGAGTCAATAAGACACCTTTTTGGAAAGATTAGGACCTAAAGAATCAGAATTTGCAACAAAAATCTCAATAAAACAAAGTCTTGGCCTGTTATGTTGAAAGTATGTATTTTATGCCAAAAGATTGTCTGAATTGGGCATGCTGGGACTTAAAATGAAAGATTTTCACGCACGGTTTCCAAAAGGTTAGAGCAACGATGAGCTTTTTTGCCATTCCTACAGTGGCGGGCCGTGCCTTTGCTACCTAGGCCTGCTGTCTGATATCGTATGCATGAATACGCACATTTAGACATGACAATCCTTTGCAGCTGCATACTCATAGAGAACTCTCCTGCCACTCATTACACAACAACAATGTCCATAATCGCCGTGGACATTGCAAAACTCTTCGATGTCCCGACTGGACCTGACAAATGACTTTACTACATTTTCCCATACTTTAAAAACACGGCGTCGCCCCGCATTGCTTCTCCCTCGCGGCTCTAACAGACACATTTGATGCAATCACAAGTCTCACCATAGAGGGACTATGTGAACCAGACGGGAGAGGATGAATGGCAGCATTCATGGACTAAACATCTGACGTTTGCACTTTCCCCTCCATAATAAACACGCTCTGTAACAGAACACTGCAACACACTGAATTATTTACCTGCAGGCAAGACCCGGGGCAGACGTCCAACATCTTAACAAGTTGATTTTAACTCAAACACAATCTGGAACCTCCGTCACTGTACACCGTAAAATGGAAGATGGCAGTATTACAGACTGCCAGTGAACGCACCACAGCCTCCGTTCTCTCCAGCTGAGTTTCGTCCTGTGAACTTTTGGTAAAAGAAGAGATTCATTTCTTTAAAGACGAGGACAGAGGGACGCAGTGGCAGGAAAGAGAAGGAGAAAAAAAGGCATCAATGGAGATTGATAGATGGGTTATTGAGTGAGAAGACAGATGCTCGGATGCAAATACGTTTTTTTTTCTTCTTCTAAATATGATTACAGAGAAAATTCAGTTTATATGATGAAGCACATGTCCACCCTGCTCACGCCTCTGTGTGAATTTCTGATATGAGATATGACTGCTGGTGTTAATTGCATTTTAACACAGTAGGGTTTATCATGCTGTTAATTATACACATGCTGTCTGGGATTAAGGCACACACACATGCATGCACACGCACACACACGTGTAAAAAGAAAAAGGAAATTATAAAAAGCTGACCTGATCTGAACTGAGCTGGTTAAGAATAGAAAACTACTACAAATTAAACCAAA